>NW_026591918.1:927597-1259969 GCF_907164565.1 Psammomys obesus | reverse complement strand
GAAAGAAAGAAAGAAAGAAAGAAAGAAAGAAAGAAAGAAAGAAAGAAAGAAAAAGAAAGAAAGAAAAAACATGACCATCTCCTAAGATGCTGAAAAAGCATTTGATAAAATCCAACATCCATTCATGTTTAAAGTTCTGGAGAGATCAGGGATACAAGGCACATACCTAAACATAGGCAATACACAGCAAGCCTATAGCCAATATCAAACTAAATAGAGAGAAACTTAAATCAATTCCACTGAAATCAGGGACAAGGCAAGGCTGCCTACTCTCTCTATGTCTCATCAACATAGTTCTTGAAGTCCTTGCTAGAGCAATAAGACAATTAAAGGAGATGAAGGGGATTCAGTTAGGAAAGGAAGAAGTCAAAGTATTTGCAGATGATATGATACTATACATGAGTGACCCCAAAAATTCTACCAGGGAACTCCTACAGTTGATAAACACCTTCAGCAAAGTGGCTGGATACAAAATTAACTATGCACGTATTTTTAAGAAAGCTCATAAAATGTTCCCTGTTCTCTTTTCAAGCACCTTTAGTGTTGTTTTTCCGCACTGTCTGTGTCTACATTACTCTCTCCATTCCACCCAGGTTAAGTCTTTCTCTCCTGATTTCCCCACTCCTCCCTACACAGCACCTGTGTTCTGTGGTCATCCTCCCTAAAGCTCTCTCTTCGCCCATCCTTAATGGTCCTTTTCTACTTTCTTGAATTCTGCGGTTACTCAAAGTGATAAACATTCAGCCAGATCTGGGACCCAGAAATAAAAGTGACCGTGCAACATTTGCCTTTCTGAGTGTGAGCTACCTTACTCAGTGTTGTGTCTTCCAGTTCCAGCCCTCGGTGAGCATTCTTGTCCATACTTTCTCCCTGTACATATGCTCCTCTCCGGAATGCGGCCGTGGAAGTAGGGCAGCTGGGTGGCTTTTTGTATTTACTCAGTGAAGAAGAAACCATTTGAAGGATTTGAGCCCCTCCACAAGGTATACTCAGGCCACCTAGATCAATACTTTTCTTGTGGCTTTTAATTTCTGTGAGCTCGCATGAGCTTGCAGGGAAGAGAGCGGTTAGGGGATTATTTGTCTGTCTGCTTGTAGTTTGCAACAAGCTCTGCGAGGCCCCTTCTGCCTCATTCCTGGATGGTCGCAGCAGCCTCCCTGATCCTACTCTGCCTGACATTTGCACATCTTGCCGGAGTAATCTTTCAAAATTTTTCTAATTTTGTTATGCTGATGCTCCAGATCTCCACAGATTTGTCTATGGGACACAATACGAAGTGGCACGCAGACGGTTTTCCCCGCCAGATTCCAGGCATTTTCCTGTCTTACTCTCCAGGTTTCTCCCCACACTGAATTATTAAACAGTTGTCTGTTGTAGAATGTGGTCTTCCATTCTGAGAAGGCACCATATTCAGGAGAGCATATGTGACTTCTTGCAAGAGTCACCTCTATCAGGCTTTGGACTGCCAATACTCACTCATAGGAGGGGCTCGCCGGACTCTCATCTGAGTAGCCGGCCATTTGCACTTTTGCCATAATTACATGCCGCCTGAGGGACATCCATGCAGACATGGCAGAGCTATCACATATCCTGGGCGCTCAGTCACCAGTGTGGTCACCAGCGCAATCACCCGGGCTCTATAACTAAGTTAAACTCAGTGGGTCCCCAGGGTGAACTTTGCTGGACTCACACTCCCATTTGTTGTTGGAACCTGATGGTGAGGGGTAGAGCTGTTCATGTTTCTCCAGGGGAGAAGCTTTCTGTAGGAGCCTATAATCAAATAGTTAACTTTTCCCTGTTTTCATACAGCTCTTCAGCATCCTGAATGTATGTGCCTCCTTAACGGGTACCCTTCCAGTTTCAGTCATCCAAATTCTGTTTCTTTCGAGCAATAAACTTACATTCCGTCATTTGGGATAAACCTGCCATTACCACCCCCACATTGACCCACAAAGTAATGAATTAGCTGTTCTAGGAGTCCAAAAATTCTTTCTCACTGTAATTACTGACGTGCAATTGTTACAGGGATATTCCCCCACGGCTTGCTTTCACAGGTCTTTCAATACTGATTTTGTTTCAACTTTAAGGTTATTATTTGTATAGTTCCTTCTGTGGATGGCTTAAATTCTAATTTAAACTATGCTTAAATTTTATTTATTTTGTTCTTTGACAGCTTCGTACGTGTTTGAAATTCAGTCTGATTCCTACAACCCTCCACCTTCTAATAGTCATCCCACCAGTGCTAGCCCCTCTTCTTCTCTACGAGTCTATTTCTGACCTTTTCTCCCCGTGAGACTCACTGAGCTCAAACAGGCTTGTCTGTCTGATAATGGAGTTAAAGCTGTCCATTGGAGCCCAGTGGGCTCTTCAGTGGGTACACAACTGAAGATAATGAGTTCCCTAACCCCATAATAGATAGTTCAGTGCTGGGCATGGTGGTACATGCCCTTTGTTCCAGTACTTAGGAGGCAAAGAAAGGTGTATATGAGTTTGAGGCCACCTTGGTCTACAAAGCAAGTCCAGGACAGCCAAGACTACTACACGGAGAAACCATATCTTGAAAAACCAAAGTAATAACAATAATAATAGTAATAATAATAATAATAATAATAGCTAAGCTTAGAGGACTAGGGACCATGAGCCCATGCAGAGCCATGACCGACTGTTCATAAGCCCAGTCTTACACAAACAAATTGCAGGCAGCCATAGATGCTATGAGGACATAGCTGCCTGCCAGAACCAGCTGGTAGGACTCTTGACAAAGACATCACACACTTGGCTATAAGATGTAGAAGCATCGAGTTGGAACTATCTGGAGGTTTTCCCCTGATGACTAACTTTCATAGTTCCTGAAAACATCACCTGGGTCCTGGAAAGGAAAAGGATCTTACTTGGCTATGCGTCTCGGGAACTGCAATGTCAAACTGTCAATGAAGGCATGGCGCCGCTGCAAGAGTGGCTCAGCTGTTAGGGTACCTGCTCTCTCACCGGATCTGAAGCACGTTCCACAAGAGACGCTTATGCCTGCTACCATAAACTTGCTCAAAAAAGGGAAAACTACCAAAAACCATGGTTAAGGTTGTCTCAGGCCCAATGTATAAACTTAGTTTTGCTGTTTAGCTAAACCATCATGGTGCCTACAAACTGTTTTCTAAATATGCACTTTTCTATCCACAGACAGCTGCCATGCTCAGCCTTAATCTTATGCTTCCCTTTGCAATGAGCAGTGGTGAATGCAGGGAACTTGGCTGCCAATGTGCTGAGAATGGGTGATGGCTAAGTGTCCAGCCTTAAACAGGATGTCTCTACTGCCCCTTCTGTGGCTCTGGAGCCATCACAGAAGACAGGACAGAAAAAAACATGAGTCCCGAATAGGAAGGAGCCCTGTGAAATTATGTCTTCCATGCACAAACAAGCTTTTATTTAATTTTATGTCTTTTAAAGCTTTTTTCTTATTTTGGTCTTCTTCATATAGCTTTTCAGTGGTGACAAGAATTTCACTGAAGCTACACAGCAATATGAAGTTTTCCATAATTCTCAGAAAAGACTCATCATTTTCAGAAGCAGAATTAAAATTATTTGACATATCTGGCAGTGTATTTCCTAAAGATGGTCACAATAGCATCTTTCATTCTACATATTTTCAAGGAAGCTAGCCATTCTCCCATGGAGATATGAAACCTACAGTCTTCCTCTTTGGAACTTAGTGGAGCCTTATTTTGTTTTGTTTTATTTTGTAGACAAGTTTTTTTCTACATAGCCAAGGCTTGCTTCAGACTCATGACTCTCCTGTTGCCACCTTCATAGTGCTGGCATTATAAATGTGTGCCACTGAACCTAGCTTTTCAGTGGCTGATGTGAGCAAGAATTCCAAATGTCACAAGTTCCACCTTATTTTCTCAGACTCTTATACCCGAGGCCTACTTGCCATGCTATGAGGAAGCCCAAACTGGCTTATGTGGCTAGAACTCCAGAGAGAGGTTGTGCTTGTTTTTATAGCCCAAACAAGGTACTACTTAAGTACCTTAAGCATGGACTACTAGAAATAGAAAGGAAGACACCTTCAAATACATCTTGTGCCCAGCTCTTGAGATGCCTCTGTAGCTATTCTGTGGAGCATGGACTTTGCTCTTGACCTTGCTTTGATTAATGACTCCCCAGTTCTGAAAGGTTCGCTTAATGGTGGGTTTGAATTGCTGAACTGGAGTGTGGTTAGTGATGCAGCAAGAAAGGATCAGGCTGCTTGCCACACTTACTTTACAAAACACTGTAGAAACTTCTAATTAGGCTTTGGAAACGAGTAACAACCAAAGCGAGGAAGCTGTACCTTGATCTTCACTCGAATCTCACTCAGCATTTGTCACGCATACAGTCGTTACATGGTTTGCCTTGGAGTATCAAACTCCCCTGAGAAATACTTGCTGTTTCAAGAAATTTTAATGTTTCCATCTCAGCTTCCACCAAACAAAGTTCTCAGTGAGCCAATGGGTAAAAGTTAGAGTTTATGAATTAGTATTATTATCTGTAAAATGTGTGATTGCCTCTTCTCCAGGACACCAAAGAAACTAAGTATTTGGCGCTGGCTCATTTTGTTCGCATATCTTGTGAGAGTATCGCACAGGGCACTTCTGAATTCTTTCATGTGTCTTGGAGATTTTCTTTGACACAAGATAATAGATTATGCCCTCCTGTAATTGTTTTCTGAGGACACAAAGGGTGAAAGCAGCACCTACATGTAGGGCTCCTTCCTAGATCATGGCATAGCTTTCACCACATTCGTTCTCTTGTCCATGATAATTACAAGATCATTTTGTCAGTGATGATTTCATGCTATAAATATTTACTTAATCAGAATCATTAAGTTAGCTGAGTGACACCCAGAAATCCCATGGCTGCCAAGGAGAGCAGACACAGTGCTGAAGCTGTCATTAATCTCTGAGTCTGTCAAACTTCATCAGACTTCTGCTTCTGCCTGCATGGCCTGAAGTTGACGTGCAAAAATATAGAATACCATTTGATATTCTTCACCTACTTATATACAACCAAAATAAAATGCAAAAGTAAATTTTTTTGAACTCTTTTTTCTAAAAGTAACTTATTTAGAATACATAACTTGGGCAAATCTGTATATTCTATTGCTGTCAACTATTAAAATTGTTTACTAGATTATTTTTAAAATGTTGGATTTTTTTTCTTCTGTAGGATTGCTGTGTCCAACTTCGATATGATGGTTTTTGATTTATCTTATTATATTTTGTTTTGTTATGCTTGTTTTTTAAATAAAATTATAGTAAAATTATATATCAGTTTGGGAAGAATTGAAATCTTTACAATATGTTGGCTTTTAAATCTCTTTCTACAATAAATATTTCTCTAATTATTTAGATATTTTTAATGTTCACCCCTTAGCAGAGGAGTCTGTCTTGTTTGTTAGACTTAGCCTAAGGGTTTCTTTGTTTTGGGAACTTGCACGTGATGGCATCCATGTGCTCACAGCTCGTACATAGAAACAAAATTGACTTTTGGGTCACTTTGTTTTGTTTTACCAATGTCTCCAAAGCTGAGTAATTTTGAAGAATAGGTGTTAATTAGCTGACAGTTTCAGAGGCTAACCATTCAACACTGGGTCTCTCTGTTTCTCTTTCATATCTGGTGAGGACTCTTGGGTGAATCACAGCCAATTGGAGCAGAGGACAGAGAGCTATGTTCAGAACAGACCAAGCACGAAGGATGGACATCCTTTATTCTTCTAAAAAGACTGACTTGTTTTACTTTGCTTGTATGAGTACGTAAATGTACCATGTACTTGTGGTGCCTGAGGAGGTCAGAAGAGGGCATCAGATCCCCTGGAACTGGAGATACAGATGGTTACGTGTACCATGTGGGTACTGGGAATTGAACCTGGGTCCTCATTAAGAGCAACAAGTGCTCTCAGCTACTTAGTCATTTCTCCAGCACAGCACTCACATGTCAACCAGTTCTTTCAATAGTTAACTCACTATATGTAAGACCAGAATTAATCCCTTCTAGAGGCAATTGCCTAATGACCTAATTATATTTCTCTAGACTTTGTTTCACAAAGTATCTACTTCTTAACATCACCATGCTGGGACCATCTTCAAGCGCATGAAACTTGGAAGGACAAACCATACCAGCTCACATTCTGCTTTTTATTTAGTCCAGAAACCCCTTCCGTGGAATGATATTATCCACATGGTGGGTTTTCTATCCTCAGTTAAAACCTTTAGAACATTTCTGAAAACACCCTTACAGACATACCCACACCTGTGTTTCTATCGTGATTAGAAATCCAGGCAAGCTGACAACATTGA
Organism: Psammomys obesus; assembly: GCF_907164565.1. Taxonomy (NCBI): domain Eukaryota; kingdom Metazoa; phylum Chordata; class Mammalia; order Rodentia; family Muridae; genus Psammomys; species Psammomys obesus. The sequence goes on along the minus strand of NW_026591918.1, from coordinate 1,253,637 downwards.
GCCATCCAACTTCAGTGGATAATTTTTTAAAAGAATTGTTCAGATTTTCCATGTAGGCTATTGTACCCTCTGTAAATTGGAACAGTCCTGTTTATTGCTTTTAGGTCTATGTACCTTTTAGTTCCTTCTATGATATTACTCCACTGGACAGAAAAGTAAGAGCACATACTCTTCCCTTGTCTGCAACTGGGATGGTTTGGATGAAAATGGACCCACAAGCTCATATATTTGACTACAAGGTCCCCAGTTGGTGGAATTGCTTGGGAAGGATTAGGAGGTGTGTCTCTGTTAGAGAAAGTATGTTACTGGGGACAGGCTGTGATATTTGCATATTTGTAAGACTGAATATTTTTTGCAATATTTTTTCTCTTTATTAATTTGGAGATGTTATGTTTTTATTTCCTTTAGTTACAGTACAATATTCAGACCTCATTTTTAACTTTTACAAGATTTAATTTGCAAAATATATTCATTATCCATCCAAATAATACAAGAAATCTTACAGTAGTTTATCTTTGATGATGGCTTAACCAGTGTGTTTGTAATAGTATATTTGAGTATTAGCTGTTTTTTTTTTTTTAGAATTATGCAAGACACTGTTGTTATTGTTTATGTTCTCAATATTTGTTTCAGCTCATACGTTTATTAAATGCTCTTTGTTTTTCTGCGTTCAGTACTTTCCATGTTAGAGCATCACTCTCAGGGGGATACACTAAGGCTTCCTCTAGCTAAGATAAGTTGGTAGCAAACTCTCAGCTTCACTTTATGAAAGCATCTTTATTTTACATTCAGTTGGAAAGATAATTTCACTGAAAATAAAATTCTAAGTTAGCAGTTATTTGCTCCAGTTCTTTTGGTCTTTTGGTTTTCATTATCATTGTCAAGAAGTCAGCTCCTTGTCTGTTCTTTATCCCTTTGGAGGACATTTGTCAGCTTTCCCTAGTTCCTTTGAAGATGTTCGTGGCATATCTGCCCTAACTGTATGCACCTAGCAATGTAGCTTCAAGTGATACAAAGCAACCGCGACAGAAGGGCAAATAACAACCTGCAGTGTTATCTGAGAAACTCAAAGTGTGTTACAAAGCAAGAGCTCAAAGCTGACTTTATAAAGCAGATATTTTAAATTCTGAAAGACATTATTATTAAGTTCAAGCTACTATAGTAGACTTTTGACCAGGAAGAAAATAATTCATGTTTTCTAGCATAAATGCAGTGTCTATGAAAGTTTACTTTGTAATAAACTGAAAAATTTCAACTCCACACCAAAATACTATATTTTTAAAATATGCTAAGTGAAATTAGAAATTAGCAACAAAGGATTAATTTACAACAGTCTAAGATTCAAAACAAAGTAACCCTTAGGGATAGAAAAATGAAGTTTGACTCCCTGTAGGAAGACTTCTCATCCCTCCGTGGTCTAGCTGAGTGGGACAGGACATAATCTTAAGTAGCTAATGATGGAGTCCTTCATCATGAGGCTGTCTGAAGGGCACATAGTTGAAAGTAGAACGAGAGTATATTCTGCTTTGCCTGCTATAGGGACAGTGTATATTTATTGTCCTAGAACAATTCTTTATAGTTCTCATTTTCACTCCAAAATGTCCTCATTTGATCACTCCAGTTAAAGCTAATGATCTCCCCCACCCCCTTAATCTTCTTGCTACTTCAGAAATATCCATTACCGGGGACCAGATGTAATTCTGTTTTTTAGGATTATTTATGACCACTTTTGAATTTTCTGAGAACTCTCTCTTATTTATGTTTCTTTTGGATGGTCCCTTTGTAGCTGTAGATTTATTAATTTTTTTCATAGCTTGTCCTTCTATGCAGTCCCTCTCTGATCCAGGAGAAACACTCATGCATCCTTTCCCCCAAGACTCTAAAACCACAAACCAACACCTACAGAGCAGTGTCTGTCTCACATGTTACAGGGTTGACCCACCCTTGGAGTGTTAGTTGGCAGTTATCTGTGCTCCCTCCCAGTAGGGAACATCTACACGTCTGCAGGTGATCTCACGGAAGTCCAGCCTCGCGTCGATCCCTGCCTGTAGGCATACTGTTTTGGCTACTTTATTGGGTTCTTACATCTACCACCCTTATCCACCCCAATGCCTTCCAACCCCTCAACACTAAGTAGGTGAGAAAGAAGGTTAGAGGGGAAAGGGGGCAAAGACCTCTTTAGGCTACTTCCTGCTGATCAGGGGTGTCAGGTTCCTAAGAGCAAGTCCAATCTTCATGGTCAGAATACCCAGCAATCCAGCAAAATAACAAAACAGCAAATGCAACAGCAAACACAGCAGCAGAAACCAGCAGCAGCTGAACCCTCTTGAGAGTTCCCAGAATTAAAAATCTGCAGCTGGCAAAAATCACCCTTCCTAGAGCATGAGACAATCATAGTTCCTGGCCATGGACAATCTGAAGTAGCTCCATATCCTACACCTAGGGTTAAAATAAGACCATATTCACCTATCATCACTGGGTTTTTAAAGAAACCAAAATTCTCATTACACCTGCCTAAGAGTAAGTGCTGCTATGCAATGGTTCTTTAAAGAAATATCCCTTTAGCCAAGTATGGCAATAGACACCTGTAATCCTAGCAGCTGGGGACTGAGACAGGAGAATCATGAGTTGAAGGCTATCCTAGGCTACACAGTGAATCTCTGTAGAGGAGAAAAAAATACAGAAAAACAATGATGTGGAGGAGAAAAGTGAAGAAGCAGGGAAGGGAAAGAAGAACAAATGAGGAGGAGGATTTTCTCGGTCTTTATAATTATCTTGATGTGAATAGAAGGTCCCTGGATATATGACCTAGAATTTAGGAACTTGTGATTGACAATTTTACTTTCAAAGACAAAAATGATGGAAAGCCACCTCACTCACTTTCTGAATCTATTGCATTGAAGCTCCCAATCACAGCTGACATATATGTTCTACAATGAAAATACTTATTTGAGTAAAATAAAGCCATCTAGTAGGAGTTCTTTGTGACTCACAGTTAATATTTCTCAGCTACAGCCGTTCATTACAACAAGGGGTGGGGGAGAGAAAGCCGAGAAATGTACCCTTTAAGGGAGCCACTGTGTGAGCATCATGGGGACACTTAGGCACCCTGGCATGGCTCCAATGTTACCACACTATGTTATCCTGTGGAGCCCCCATCAAATAAGACATTCATCGCCGATGGACCCCCTCATTCTAAAGTGAGTGAGCATATTATTGCACAAATGAATGGGCGCCCCTTTCCGTTTTCATTATTCTGACACAGTTTCAGTGGCCCAGGCAACCCCATAGTCATAAGCCCTTTCCTTTGTCTCCTAGGAAGGACTCCTCTGAGAGGCAATGGAACACAGAACTCCGTGTCAGTTGGTGTCTGTGGCACACATCACAAGGTGCGGCTTCAAAATCCAGCCTGGAGTTTCTGTTCCTCAGGTGGTGCTGGCGTTCATGCTGCTTATTGTGTTAATGTCCAGAGGAACAGGTTACTATGGTCTGATTCACCCAGCAATTGGCTTCACCTTCTGCTGAAATACTCAGGGGTGGGTCTGGGTGAGGTTTTGGAAAAGAAAGAGAGCAATGGGAACAAGCCTCAGAACATAGCTTTGACACTGTTAGATTATTTGATATTTTTGCTTCAGAATAAAACCACACCTGTTTCTACGAAGAAAACCAAGACTCACTGAACAAAATCTTGACCTGATAAAACACCCAGTGGAAATTTTATTATTCTTCTGTTTAAATTGTTCTTCTTTACAAAGAGCTGTGTGGACATTGGGTTTTAAAAGAATGTATATCAGGTTTCATGTTCTGAAGCCCAGTTAGAGAGGTGTGCTTTGGAAATCTCAAAATAAAGGCTCAAAATTGATGCCAAATCAACCAGGGAAGAGAACGTATTTAGTTACGTTTAGTTACATTAGATCATCTCGCTCACCCCACCCGGCCCGCACACACCCGGAATATCGCTTACAGTCTGTTTCCTCATTCTGTCATATTTCCTAGCAACCGTTCACTCCAAAACCATGTGTAAAAGCCACCCTCCGTGATAAAAAGCTTCAGTTGGACAAGCTGTTTGACTTGCTCACTTTACAGACCCTACGTATGAGTCCCCTCAGGGATGACTGGGGGAGATTTCTTCTTTTAGGCTCATTAGGTCTACACATAAAAAGTTTGTATATCCTTACCTTTCCCACTGCTTTCCATCTTCCCAACTCCCCTCCTGAGACTTTTGTCTCACATCCTGTGTTCCTTGCTAAGACTAGATTGGGCCTGCCTTCAGGGCTCTCTGAAGGCCTTTCTATCAAGCTAGCATTGCTTATGGGGCAGATGTGTATGAGCTGGTGAACTGTGCAGCAATGAATCAACCTAGTGTTTTCAGTAATTGCTTCTTTGGTCCACCTCCAGGCATCCTCCTCTTGTCATGCTGCCCCATGCTGGGGCCATTGTCCAGTGAACAGACAAGGCCTACTTACTTCACTCTGCAACCGAATGAACAGTGGGCCCTCAAACACCTGAGAAAGGCTCGCCTGAGTCCTCCAACTACCGCTACCTCCAGCATCGCCTCGCAGTCAGCACTGCGTTCAGCTCATGTTCCCCAGATGCCTTTGGAAAAATGTACTAGCAATGTCACTTTCACTTCAGATCCAGTAGGTAATTAAGAATATGAAAGTTCTGCACATTAGGTCGTGTGGCTTATTAACACAGGCCTCTTTTGCTGTTTTTATAACTAGAGCCCCACAAATCACCAGCTCTGTCTCTTCAAGCTTACAACTAGCTGTGGCTGGTGATGAGTTATTTTTCTTTACAGAAGACTGTGCTGCTTTTTTTTTAATTTTATTTTTCTTATTAGTTACATTTTGTTAACTCTGTGTCCCAGCTGTATCCCGCACCCTCATTCCCTCCCCAGCCCCAGACTGTGCTGCTTTTTATAAGTGAATTCCTTACTATAGTGTTTCCTTGTAATCCTTGTAGGCCTTATGCTGGAAATTGTCTCTGTGGTCACATAAGCTCAGAAAATGCTTTGAAAAATAAACTTGAACGGGTTTGCAGAAGAGTTTCCCGATGGGGCTCATTGTGGTGCTCGGAGCACACGGGGAGGTTCCTGGAGAGGTGTGGAGCCCTTCTCAAGCTCCTGGCACTTTACACAATGAAAAACCTTCGGGTGTTAGTGTGACACGGCCATGCTTTGGGAAATATCATCTTGCAGGAACAAAAACCATGCGAATAAATATTCTTTAGTGAAAATCACCTCATCTTACTGATACTACATGAAAGCATTCTTCAAAGTCGGAGGGTTATCATTTTTATATTGTATATTCACTTTCTAAGAATCCTGACTCACGGGCGTTCCTTAGCTTTCGTGCCTCTGTAGTCATACATGTGCTAGGAGGATTCCCCTTAATATGCAGGGCACAGAGGCAGGCTCATTCCCTGGAAACTGGCTGTTTCTCCTGGTGAAATGCAAGCCACTGCCAGGGCCCACGTAGCTTTTAAACACAGTGGCTGTGGCCAGGCTTTAGCTCCGAAAGTCTGATTCGGTTGGTCTGAGAGTTGGTATCTCCCACAAGTGTTACCCTTCGATCTCTTGACTCTTTAGATACTTGACAAACTATTAAAGTCAATAAACTTAGAGCTCAAATCAGTAAAATTCATACTTTTTAAAAATAGCAAATAAATATCTATGAAAATGCAAAACAAGATACTTTGGAAATATCCATTGTTAAGAAACTTGGGGAGATCATTCTCTTCACACTCATTTTTTCCTCTCCAATGTTTCTTTGCGCCTTTCTGAGTCGCCCTGTGTCTGCTCATGTTCCTGATTGTGTGTGGGTGTGTGCAGGCCCGCCTGCACGCCTGCGTCTGTCTCTGCGTGCCTTTGCCTCCCGCTGCCACACGCATGTGGTGCCGTCTCCGTCGGCTCAGCCGGGCTCCTCCCAGCGTCCTGCAGTTTGCACAGGTGTCTGGCTCTTCGGACTGGCCCGGTCGGCTTCCCCAATCCTCGAGGCGCCTCTGGCATGCATCGCCTCCTCCAGCCCATGCATTCTGTCTGTCTTCCTCCTACCCCACGAGGAGAGGAATACCAAAGGCCATCCAGACAGATGGTTCGGAGCCCTGATGACGGGTGTGCCCCTGGGAGAACCCTCCTCCAAGACTCTGGTACTTTCCACAACGCAGGCAGGCAGAGGGGCCTGCAGTGCTAGCACGGCTTCTTGTCATCCAACCTTATCTCCTCTTCTCCACCTCCCTCCAGGCTCCTTCTGTGCCGGCCTCATTTCCAACATCCTTCTACATTTTGCTGTATTTTCTCATTCCCCACTTCATTTTAAAAGAAATCCCTCTTTTCTTTCTAACTCAAGCTTTTTTTAAATGGGGGAATTCAAACCATGGATTGTAAAGTAGTTGGGGAAGATCTGAGGTTATGAAATTTGCATCAGGATGACTTCTGATAGTCTTCAAAGGGGTAGGACATGTTTGCAGATACCGTTCTCATCTTAAATCTGTATACAAATACTAGGCATTTAAACATGGCTCTTTTCAAAAATTTGCTCCAAACAAGGAACAAATTTGAATGTGTCCCCTCACCCCACCCCTAACCCTGGGTTTCATACTAGAAAGTTAGATTTCCAGGGGAAGAACAAAACAAACAAACAAACAACCCCTCTCCAAAAAAAAACAAAACAAAAAACAAACCCAACTTTTAGTAATAATTTCCAGACAAAGATGTTACTTGAATCCCACAAAATCCCTTAGGATCTATTTTGGGGGATTGTTCTGTGAATAAGATGATCTGGTTCCTAGGAGACTCTAGGGCAATCTCAGTGTTTACATTTCGTGGGGATACTGTCAGGCAGCACATTTGGTAAAACCGTAATAAAAGACTGGTAACTTTTGCTCTGCCTTCCCTTACCCAAGTTCAAACTCTGCCTGTTATACAAAGCTCATGTCTCAGGCTCCCTCTGCCCCAAGCTTTCCAGTTCTCCCACAGTTAAGCATGCAGGCATCCACTTGCCTTTCTCCCAAGAAGTTTCTCCCCTCTTTCATCATAATAATACAATCTGTTTATTTCCTTAGCTGGACCACTTAGAAGATTCTCCCAAAGCACACTGAACACGGAGACACCTAGCAGTCTCTTTTTAGTCTTACCCATTTTTAATTTGATGAGTAAGCTTTGCTGGGCTTTGTGAAATTCTTGGTTTATAAACAACTAAGAACTCCATACCTTAGCAAACTATGAAGAAAGCAAGTCAAAAGCAACCCCAGTCATGACAAAAGCTTCCCAGGAGCCTGGGGCTTAGGAGAAGAAGATTTCTCAATAAAAATGTCAATCCCCAAGAAGAGAAAAGTCCATCCAAAAACAGGTGTGCTAAAGCGTCCCTTTTGGCAGCAACGCTCTTCCTTCTCTCTTTCCTAAAGGAATTCCTCCCCTAAATTTTGACCTGTGTATGCCTTCAGCGCCCATTAACAGGTTAGGCCATTCCAGGTAAAGTCCTCAGCGTTAGGGGCATTGAGTTATCAAAATTGCTGCTGTGTTGTCAGGTGGAATTTCTGTCCTTAGTGTTCAAGGTTGTACTATATTGTAATTGACTGTTGGAAAATGCAGTGCTCTGTTTTCCCACATTGGACATTCATTTACTGAAGATTTCAAGGAGCCCTCCTGTGTGTTCTCCTGACTAGAGGGCAGCTTGAGCCAGACCGCTGAATTCTGTCAGGATACTGGCAAACGTTCTGCTAAGACAACAGGCCCTCAGAGACTTAGAGGGCCTGCTGGGTAGAGTGGCAGCTTCAGAGGGTAGCAAGTGCAGATTCTCGGCAATTGTAGAGAAAGGTCTGTTTAAACAGCCTCAATGACCAAAGCAGGCCTGGAGAGGCCCCTGCTGCTCTGAGGGTCTTACCTGCATAACCTTGCATTTCTTAGGGACCATCTTAAGGTGAAACCATTCAGCTTTCACTTGCACTTGTTAGGTGTGAACTTAGAGAGCAAATTCTAATTCCAAATGTTTCAAAACTTTTCCTGAGTATTCATTCAAAAGCAATTGTATACACATGGAGAGGCTTTAAAGAGCAACGGATGGGGCCGAGTCTCCCGAAGTTAAAAAGGCTGGGGTAGGTTACACAGGGTTACCCACTGAAGCCCAGCCAGCCAAGTGGGGGAGATTGGAGGAGGGCACTGTGGCTGGCTACCGAGGTAATAATTCCCAACACACCCAACATGGTGGCCCTGGGAGTCCATCTCAGCAAGCTCTCCAGCAGAGACAGGAGCGTTTTCTGTCACAGATGCTGAAAGTTCTGGGTTAGGTGCTGCTCAGGGACTATTTTCATCACCCACAGGTCCAGGCCACCGACTTTCAGTCTTTATATAGTGTCAAGCACTTGCCGGGCAGTGGGAAACACACCTGTAAGTTCAGGACAGAGTTAAACACCACGACGAAAGTGAAGGTGACCTTGAAGAGCTCCTGGAACCTATTTGGGATTCCAAGGTTTTTTTGAACTTATATATATATATATGGGCTTTTTTTACATATCGTTGTTTGCCAATTATTCAGACAGCATCACACAGAAAATGGCAGCAATGTAATTTCTAATTACTTCATATATTTGACCTCATGTGTGTTGTTCATAGGGCTAAACTCTGTCTTTTGGGAGGCACAGAAATAGTAATGATGGACAGGTTGATAGTTCTTAAGTGCCATTTCTTTATTAAAAACAAACAAACCGAACAATAACATTGGTTTTCTGGTTACACTTTAAAATGAATTAAGCTTGAAAGTTTGTAAGTAGAATTCTTAAAGTCACATTTTGGTTTAAAAAGCAAATTTTTAAAATTTAGGTTTATTTTTGAAAATTTATTCACTTTATATCCCGATCATATCCTCCCAGTTCCTCCCTCCCTTCCTCCTTCCCACTCCCTGTCCCTAATCCTCATAAAGGGGGAGCCCTCCTCCCCTACCAGCTGACCCCAGCCTACCAAGTCTCCTCAGGCCTGCCTGCATGTCCTTACCAATCCTACATCCAAAAGGGGAATTAATATCCAAATTTATATAATGAACTCAAGAAATTAAACAGCAACAAACCAAATAATCTAATTAAAAATGGGGTACAGAGCTAAACAGAGAATTCTCAGCAGAGGAATCTCAAATGGCTGAGAAGCACTTAAGGAAATGTTCAACACCCTTACTCCTCAGGGAAATGCAAATCAAAATGACTCTGAGATCCCATCTTATACCTGTCAGAATAGCTAAGATCAAAAACTCAAGTGATGGCACATGCTAGTGGGATTGTGGAGAAAGGGAACTCTCCCCCATTGCTGGTGGGAGTGCAAACTTGTACAACCGCTTTGGAAATCAATCTGGCGCTTTCTCAGAAAATTGGGAACAGCTCTACTTAAAAACCCTGCTAAAGCCCTCTGGGGCATATACTCGAAAGATGCTCCACCATACAACAGGACATTTGCTCAACCATGTTCATAGCAGCTTTATTTGTAATAGCCAGAACCTGGAAACAACCCAGATGTCTCTCAACAAAAGAATGAGGAGTAAAGACACTCTGGAACATTTACACAACGGAGTATTATTCAGCTATTAAAAAACAAGGACATCACGAAATTTGCAGGCAAGTGGATGGAACTAGAAAAAGCAAAAATTTTAAAGATGTGTTTTGTATGTATTTACTCAGACTTTCTATCATCTATGTTTTTACGTATCTACGTATGTATGCATGTATGTATGTATGTATGTATGTATGTATGTATCTATCTATCTATCTATCTATCTATCTATCAATCTATCGATCTATCTATCGATCTATTTTTCTAAGCGCCTAGCTTTCACCTCATCATGTTTTGTTGGCTTAGCAGTCAGAATACCTTGAACTTGAATCTCAATTCTACCACAAATTGGCTACCCAAGCTCAGGTGGGCTCCTTATATTTGGTTTCCATTTGTACAGAACATGGCACACAGCAACACATGTGTGTCTCCTGTCAGATTCAGTGGTGTTGGAATGACCGTGTACGTGACATGCTTAGCACAGTGTCTGCCTAAGACAAATGCTCATTCTATATCTGTTGAAGAAATTATTATTCTAGTGAAGTATGGTTTGCAAGGAATTACAAAAGTCCCTTTTAGGAAATAAGTTCTATGTCTGAGCCTTCTTTTTATTTAACCATCTGCTATAAGATTGCTTCAATTACTTTTCCTATACTTTGTAAGTGTTTCCCATCTGGGCCTTGGAATGTGTGTGTGACGCGTGTTTCAGGGAGAAGCGTCAGTTGGTGGAGAATTGTGTGCAGTCACCCTGTTCTCTGCGCCTATACTCTGTCTCCAAACTAGGTAAACATATTGTGATATTGTAGCTCTTGTATTAACTATCATCTTTTGGGGATTGTTACCCAGACTTTGCACAAAGCAACCATTTGGAGGATGTTTTTAGGTACTATGTTTGCCTTGAAAAATTTTCCAGTCTGTGTCTTCACTCTAAAAATGAAAATTAGCCCACAGATGTCGCGAGACCTTTTCCTCATCTCTAACTGTTCTCACTCTCTCCACACCTGAGGTTGGATGCATATGCCTGCGAGTGACCCTTGGTTTCTTCCCTGACTCATTGTTAATCATCGTAAGGAATGGCTCCATCAGTTCATAAATTTGAAGGAAACTCAATTTCCCACACAGTCTGTTAAATGATCATCAGCAAGCTGTTCGAGTTGATTCATAAGCTCCCAAAACTCCCAGTATTTGGTGGAATTTTGATGTAATATTGACAAACAAATTTACACATTCCTGGTTTGTTCAAGCTAGTACTTCCCTATTGGCTGGTATGTATATGTGGGCTTACAAGCATCTCTTCCACAAACTGAATATTTAAAATCCAAGCCCATTAAGTAAGTGCAGTTTATCTACATCTCATGTTCTAATGAACTTGGAAGAATTCTGCTCACTCTGAGTCGGCACCCTTCCCGAGCGTCTACTGTAAACCAAGCTCACTTAGCTGAAGACCACTGTACACAGACATCGGTCCACCAAATGGGGGCCTGACACTAAATCACAGGGCACAGGGCAGTTTCCAAAATTCACAACACCCTTGTTTTGTAATGCAGAAGGTCATCATCAGGAAACCGAAAGCTGTTTGCACGCATGCACACGTTTAGGTAAAACTGCACTTTAACTGCCTGTGGCTACATACTCACAGTGTTGGAAAACAGGACAATTTAAAAGAAGCGAACAAGTAAGAGGCAAAGAGCTGATGTTCTCCGACACTCCTTTGGGAAGAGGTTTTTCAGATATGTTCTTCAGCTTATGAATGAGACACATCCAGTTTGGACTTTTTGAGGTTGGCATGCTATTTTATTGCTGCAATCAAGGTCACAGTGAGCTGACCACATTATTGTGTGATGCATGTTAATGATAGTTCAGTCCTCTTTACGCCTTCATTTAAGAAATTGATGTCATGAATGCCCATGGAAATAAAATTAGAGAAATTCAAATAGTAGGAGATAGTGTGGTCCTCCCCCAAGCATGTCTCCTTGGAGATTCACTTGTATTCTTTCAGAACCAATTTTTAAGGAATAATTTACATGTGATAAAATTCACATGTTTTTAAGTGCAAAGTTTGTCCAGTCTTGTAGCGTTTCTATGATCAAACAGCTGCCAATGTAATCATTATAACAGAACCTCACTACCACTCCAGAATCATTCCTCTGTACCCTTTTATAGCCAGTCCCTACTTTCGCCCCATCCTGATATGCATTTGTTCTTATCTTTTATTTTCTAATAATTGTGTATAAAAGAGTTAGACAGCTTCTCACTTTTTGTATCTGACTCCTTTTGTTCTACATGATTTCAAGACTCTCCTATGCCATTCATTTATTTTATTGCTCAGTAATATTTTATTGTCTGGATATACCATAGTTTGTTTATCCATTCAACAGTTGATGGATATCTGTGTTGTAATTAGGTTTTTAGGTTGTGCCTGTTAGGCATTAACCTATTGTATAACATTCTGTACAAAACTTTCGGCAAAACTGTTTTCACCCTTGTTATTGGGTCAAAACTATGTGAAAGTTTTCATTGTTTAACCTCTTTGCTTGAACTTGGTCTGACATATAAGTTTACATTTTGTACATATGGTACGCATGGTGGTAATACACATGGTTTTAATTTGTATTTTCCTAATGATAAAGGATCTGGAATACCTTCTCATATAACTATTTGACATCCAATATTCTCTGAGGAATTGTCCATTGACATTTTTAACATTATTATTAGGTTGCATTTTTATTGTTGAATAATAGGAATTGTTTGTCTGTCCAAGACACAAGTTTACTACAAGTTACATATTTTATAATCCCCTTAGCCCATTGCTTGTCTTTTTCCTGTTCTTAAATTGTGCTTCAAAGGATAAAAACTAATTTTGTTAGAAAATATTTGTCATCTTTTTCTTTCATGGATTGTGCTTTCTTCTGTCGTAGCAAAGATCTCCCCCCTCCACTAACACAGGAGCACAGAGGGTTTTTTCATATTCTCTTACATAATCTTGGTTTTTAATGTGAGATCTATGATTCGCTGGAAGATGGAAGTGGGGCCTAAGAAGAAGGCTCAGAGCTGTTTTACACGGGTTGGAGAATTTCTTTCGGCTTGCTCACAGAACTCCAGGTTGCCATAGAAGGCTCTGGAACCTCGTGGAAACTCCATTGACGAGTACGGCATCGTTCCTGGGCTCTCTTCCACGCTGTTTCTACATGCTTGATCTTAGGTGAATATCATGGTGACTTGATTTAGGCCTTTCTCCGCCTCATGACCGTATTTTTCTTTTGTTTTCTTGAGCACACAGACTCTATTTCTGACACCTCTCTAACCCCTTCTGCTGAATCACATGATTTCTGTGTCTCTTCCAGTTGACTGATTTGCCTTTGGGCTGTTCATTCTTTGCATTCAAGATCATTTTTCAATTGGATAACAGCGTGATGGATTTTTCACTTTTTTAACGGGTTGGGGGGCACAGGCAGCGTACCGTGGTTACAGCACTGAGGAATATGGCTTCCCTCGGAGTGGAGCAGGGATCACAAGCCCTGCCTCCTACATTTCTTTTCTTTCTTTTTTAAATGTTATTTATTCTTATTTTATATGTATTAGCATGAAGTTGTCAAGTCCCTTGGAATTGGAGTTACAGACAGTTGTGAGCTGCCATGTGGGTGCTGGGGATTGAACCCGGGTCTTTAGGAAGAACAGACAGTGCTCTTAACCACTGAGCCATCTCTCCAGCCCCTGGATTTTTTTCACCATTGATTGAAGATTCCTTTGGTATTTCTTTAAATAGCATTTCAAACAATTGGAATTATGAAGATTGCTAGAAATGTTTGAGGCACCACACAGTTTAGTGTGGCGGACACAGTGAGTGCAAGACGAGCTGGGTCTCGCCATAGCTGCGGCAGCCTTCATGGTTTCCTCTGCAGCAGACAGACAATCGAGATGATGGCGAGGCGAGGCTCCAGAGATCTGCACACGCCTTTGAGTGATGCTTTCTCCCGCCTTGTGCCCGACAGGTAAGTGTTCAGCCTGCTCTTCAGTGTTTTTCTAAACCCAGATGCTTGTTATATTGCTATCCCTGGATATACCAGCATCGAATATTCAAAGAACATCTCGAACAGCCACAGCTTCAGCTTCCTGCCCTTCTCTGTGCAAATCCATTTTAAGTTTTTAAGTATTACTTTCATTCCTCCAATATACATATATGTCTGTACTTTAAAAACGTTTTTATGTATATGTACATGACATGAATTTACAGGTGAATGTGTCTGGTGTGTGTGTGTGTGTGTGTGTGTGTGTGTGTGTGTGTGTGTGTGTGTGTACATGACTTTTTTTCAGACAAACTCAGCCAGTGGCCTGGAGCTTGCAAGGTGGCTAGGCTGGCTGGCTAGTGGGCTGAGGGGCGCACACGTCGCTGACTCTGAGGACGGAGCTGCAGTCCTGAGGCTCACAAGGCAAGTACCTTGCTCACTCGGCTACCTCTCTGTCCCAGGAGTTCAGCTCTTGACTCGCAGACACGAGGTAATCTCCTGAGTCCACGCTGTGAGGAATATGAGCTCTTTTTTTCTAACTTCATCTTCCTCTGGCCCCTAATGCTGACAGATCTATTTTTATCCAGTCTGTCCTTTTTGATCCACCTGCTATCAACTGAACCTCTTGAGTCTGAACAGTTAAGGTGAAGATGTTCTTGCCCTCACTGATACCATATTTCCCGCCACAGCCTACCGCCCACCTTTTCTTCTCCTATTTTTCTATGTCAAGGCTGATGATACTCTTCTCTCTCTATTAGCCTATGAATTGTGAAAACCCGACGTTTCAGAATGCATATTTCTATATAAGCATTGTTTGCCATAAAGCATGCTTTATAGAATAACTGGGTTTTGTTCTTTGTGCTTTTTTCACTGTGTGACCCCAGGTGTCCTTTTTGTTCCCCCTAAGGCAGGATTGTCCTGGACTCACTTTGTAGACTAGGCTAGCCTCGAACTCACAAAGACTCACACGCCTCTGCTGGGATTAAAGGCATCCACCAGCTCACTCCAGGTCTCTTAAACAAGAATGTTTTGGGGCTAGGAGATGTCTCAGCAGTTAAAAGCACTTACTGATCTTGTAGAGGATCTGGGTTTAGTTCCGAGCACCCACACGGTGGCTCACAAACATCTGTAACTCCATTCCAGGGGCTCTGACCCCCTTTTCTCACCTCCACGGGCACCAGATACAGTGTTATACATAGACACATGTATAGGCAAAGCACTCTACACAAATAAATGCAATCAATAAGTCAGAGGGAGGGGGAGGGGAAGGGGAAGATGGGAAGAAGAGCGGAGGGAGGGAGAGAAGAAAATATTTCATTTTTGCTGTTGGGTACTCTCTTTTGCTTTCCTATGTAAGTTTTCTGGATTTTTGTTTTTAGCCTCAGTGTTTTGAAAATGTACAATGACATTCCTAAGTGAAGATCTTTTTGTTTAAGCAGACTTAAGTAAATATCTTATCAATAATGTATGTTTTTCTAAATGTATTAATGTTACTTTTATAATTTTCCCTCTGAGTTCCCTTTTCTTGTTAGGTTGATTTTCCATGGACCTTATTTTGTTTCCCTCCCTACATTTTCTTCAGTTTTATGTTTTCAACTTATTTTTCTGGCAATTTATCCAATTTTATCCTTTACATTTTAAATTAAATTGTTTTATTTTAAAATTCACCTTGTAATATTTATAAGGTCTCTGTTTTTGTTTGTGGATCTATGTTCTTAATTTTTTTTTTTAATTTAAAGATGTTAATTAAAGTTAGATCTCCATCATCTATCTTGAGGTATCTGTATTTCTTCCTTCTTGGTCTTTCTGTTCTGGAGCCTCATCCTCACGCTTGGTTGAGTTCCAGAAGACGTTTCTAAGCTGTGGCCGCGCACACGCACCTGCCTTTCACTGACACACGGGCATTCCTGGTGAGAGCTTAAAATGCACATATTACGATATATGCAGTATGTATGTATTTATGGTGTATATATATGTTTATCCATAGATACACAAACTTACAATTAAAGTAATTAGCTTTTATTTTTCTTTAAAGTTATACTACAGGCTAGAGAGACGGCTCATTTTCTAGAAAACATTTTCAAGAAGAAAAGTTTAAGTTCTAAACAAGTAATTATATCTATGTACTCTAATTACAATGAAACAAACCCAATAATTATTTTCAAATATAGTAAAATAAAATTTAGCTTACTCATAAATGGACCATGACCTTTTAATACAATAGCATTTTCCCTTTAATTTCTACTAATATGATCTTCAGTTATTTTGGCTTTTATTCCTTTATTTTTACCAACAAAAATTTTTGTTGTTGTTTTGAGCTACTTAAAATTTTTGCTTTTTACTTTTCCTTATTTACTTTTTATTCCTAATCATAAACTTAACTCTGCAATCCAGCTAGACTTGGAGGGGAATGAGGAAAATATGGAACCTAGAGAACTTTAGCGAGAGCAGAGATCACAGGGTACTTCGAGCAAATGGTGTGGGGATGCTCCCCTGAGCTACAGAAGGAACGGTCTGGTGGGTAAGATGCCCGCGAGTCAAGAGAATTAGTTAGAGCTGTCCACAGTCAGAATTGTGATCTTCTTGCTGGTCTTGCCGTTCCTGGACCCAAAATGCTCCGTGGCTTCCACAGTGTTCATACCTTCTTCACCTTCCCGAAGACCACATGCTTGCCATCTAACCACTCAGTCATGGCCGTGCAGATACAAAACTGGGAACCATTTGTGTCTGGTCCAGCATTTGCCATGGAAAAGATGCCAGGACCTGTATGCTTCAGGATGAAATTCTCATCTTCAAATTTCTCCTCGTATACGGACCAGCCGCCAGTGCCGTTGTGGCTTGTGAAGTCACCACCCTGGCACGTGGATCCTGGAATATCTGTGAAAGGAGGAACCCTATATCCACATCCTTTCTCTCCAGTGCTCAGAGCATGGAAGTTTTCTGCTGTCTTTGGAACTTTGTCTGCAAACAGCTCAAAGGAGCTGGCCATCAGCCTCTTTGTCGAAGAACACCATGGGGTTGACCATGGCTGCAGTAAAAGGTGACAGGGAACAGCGGTGTCGGCAAAGCCAAAATTTTGCTTTTAAATTACACTTTATTTGTAAAATATTTGATTAGAAAACCTACAAATACGTTTTAAAATTTGTGGCAGAATTTAAAGTTTATAGTTAGATTAATTACAACAAGATCTATGAAGAGAGCCGGGCATGGTGGCACAGGCCTGTAATCCCAGCACTCTGGGACGCAGGCAGATCTCTGTGAGTTGGAGGCCAGCCTGGTCTACAAAGTGAGTCCAGGACAGCCAAGGCTATACAGAGAAACTCTGTCTTGAAAAACTAAGGAACAAAAAAGAAAAGAAAATGAAAAAAAAAAAAGGATCTATGAAAAGACATCATTGATGAGTTAATTATTACAAGATTGGTGAAAAATTCAGTGTTTAAGGATGAAGCATTATAGAGGACGGGGAGATGGCTGAGAACCCAAGTGCCTACATAAAAGGCAACTGTTATGGTACATACCTGAAATCCTAGACTGGAGGAAGGGGCACGTGGACACTGGCAGATCCCCAGAGCTGGTTGCCTCTCCAGTGTAGTCAGGTGGGGAGCTCTGGGTTCATGAGGAATCCTGTCTCACAAAAACTAAAACTAGAGCGCTATGGAAGAAGACGCCTGACATTGACCTCTGACGTGTGTCGTGTGCAACTCACATGTCTGCAGGCAATGTTCACAATACGTGTACGCTACACAGACATTCACATGCACAAAATCATATGAACACGAAAATAGTCTTTAAGGGGTGAGCACTATAAAAATCCAGTTTCCAACAAAACCCTCAATAGACACAGCTCACCGCTCACTCAGCGGAGATGATTATTTAACATCCACTGGAAACATTTTTGGTAAAGTGACTAGATAAAACTCAGTTTTCCTGATGACAAGGTAAAAACTAGGTGTAAATTAAATTATACTTAGAGACTCCATCTCTTCCTCGATCAACCTTTCTTTTCTCTAGGTAAAATTCAACTTCTCCATTTTTCAAACAAAAGGTTTTGTCAACAGTTATCTTCTGCTCACATGCATCTAGCTTAAATACCATTTAGCCTCATGATATACAGTCTCACCAATAATTTTAAACAAGGCTGAATCAAAATATTTAGGGCTTAAAATTTCCTGTTTACGTGGAGCCAACTGCTCTTCTGCAAATCACAGCTTTCCAGGCTGGTTATCCCACGGCCGTGTTGGTTTCTGCTGGTCCTGCTTGTCAATTCCTCCTCCTTCTGAGGGTTAACTCTGAATTCACTGAAGAATGCCTCTTGCTCCCACGTATCTGAAAATATACACTGCCTCACTTAGGATTTGCAGTTTGTATTGGTGTAGAAGTTTAAGTTAAAAACCTCAAGGCTGGGGGTTTACTTGCTTGTATATTGCAAATAATTATTGGGTTTGTTTCACTGCAGTTAGAGCACATAGGATATAATTGTTTATTTTAGAAATTAAACTTTTTTGCATGATTTTTGTAAGTTTTTTTTAAAATTTTTTTTAATAAGCCATCTCTCTAGCCACTAGTGTAACCTTAAAGAAAAAAAGAAAGGCTAATGATTTTTAATTGTAAGTTCGTGTGTATCTGAAAATCTCTTCATTTCTAAATATAAAATCTTGGGTCAGAATCAAACAGATTTTTTTGTGTGTGTTTAATAGCAAGGCAAAGTTTAAGCTTTTATACATTTTTTTCTGTTTTAATCATTGTAATAAAATTTGCTATTTGTTTTAAAAAAGTTATAATTTCAGCATAGTTGGCTTTTCACTTTACTAAGTTCGACTCATAATGTTTTTTAATGGTGTAATTACCTTTGCTTTTTCAGGAAAACCTTCGTGTATCTTTGATAGTTTATTCCATTTGTGTTCTTAAGCGCTGGTTAGATTTTCTTTGTCAATTTCCCTTCCACAGACTCTACTCTTTTCACCTTAATCTCTTTGCCTTTCTCTTCCACCCATGGAGTGCTTTTTAGTTCTGTCTTTCATAGCACAGACTTTATTTTTAGTGGGTTAATTCAGGTCTTTAAAAGTTTCTGTGCTATTTTGAAGCAATGCTGTACTTATTTCTGTGTACTGAAAGCCTGTTTCTCATAGAGCTTTACAAGTACATCTTGCATGCCTCCTAACCCCCTGCTAATTTAGTCAATTGTCTTCTCATCTCTTTTCTCTATTTCAGAAACATCACTTATTCCTGAATTCTCCTGGAGGTGGTTAAGTAGATGCTATTGTAAATTGTCTTGGCTTGTTTTATTTATTTTATTTTGACTGGGTTTCCATATGTCACCGAGGCTATACCTTGAACTTGAGAGCCTCCTGCCTCAGCCTCTTGAATACTGGCATTACAGTTGTTCTTCATCACACCAAGAATCTTGGCTTATTTGTTGCTGTTTCCAAAATCTAGCTCTTTATACTGTTACATTAATGTTTTATTTTAGGACAAGGAACTCTCCAAAGTTTGAATTTGTTCACCAAATATTATTTGTAACCCCCCCCCCCATTGATTTACTCTCATTTTATTGATAAATAGGGACTTTTGAATCACATAAATTTACATCACCAGTTTAGTGTCTCAGTGGTCAGAAGAGAAGAAAATCAGAAACTTGGTTTGATCCAGGAAGTGGGTTTTCTTTTCACTGTTTATTGAACACTATTGTTTTCAAATAGTGTTTCAAGACATGAAATTTGTCTATCTTCCACATCCAGTTGGATTTCTCACTTGGGCATATGGTTGTATCACCATATTACTTGTTTTCCCAATCAGAATAATGAGGGTGGTATCAGAAGAACCCTTACAATTAAGCTGGCATAACTGGTCTGAACTGAGACTGCCTTAGTGACCCAGAATGTGGACTCATTCGCCACATTCCCTGCCATCATTCTCAGCTCCACTGGTTCACACCAGGAAGTCTTGGTAGGGCTCCCGGGAGCAATTCCACGCTAGCATCACCAATCCAATGACAATTCCTACGAAGCCATAAAGCAGTGATTACTATACTGCTTATTGAATGGTTGCTATAATGATAATTTACTGCATGGCTCCACAGGAACATTTCATCTGCATAGAACTTTTAATCACATTTTTAAAATCAGTTTCCTCATGCATTTTCCAGGACTCATCTCCCAATTTGGAGATCCACTGACAAAGACAAAAGCTGTTTTTTCTCTTTGTTCTATTTTTCCTTCCATCTTGTTCATTTCTACTTTAAGAACATGTCCTTTGGCTACTTTATACCTACAGCCCTTGCTGTCAGGCACTGGCAAATTCTGAGAGGGTGAATCTTTCTCCTGAACTTTGCTAAGTCATATACTTATTTTCCAAGGTGGTGGCTACCCAACCTCTTCACATGTGGAGATTTCCTGACTAGAGTCTAGAATCCTGTAGGTGGAAATGACTATTTTGAACATTTATTTTCTGGGTTCCCATTAGCACTCAGCTTCTAATGTAATATCACTGTTATACCTGCCTTTTCACTCCACTTTTCATCACAAGACAAAGAATTACCACTTAGCCAAGGTTAGCCGTTTTCCCCTTTTTAAAATAACTAATTCAATTCTAAGTATCTCAAGGCAGATTCTAAATTTGGAAAGAGTACTTGGGATGAAATAAAATATAAGAAAGGGAATTTAGTCTTGAAGAAACAAGTCACAGTTGAGAAGAACGATTCGGCTGTTTATAAGGCCATCCTTTGCAATATACCATTCTGGTAAATTCCCATGTCTCTCCGATGCCTTCTGATTTTTAATTGTACTGTGACTATTAGATTATGATTAAGCTACATTAGAACAACGAGTTATAATTTAAAAAAAAAGTTTAAAAATCTTAGCCATCCCCTTATGTGGAAAAAACAAAAAACAAAAACTGTTGCACGTGGTACATACAAGGAAAAGTAGACAACAGAATTTTAAAAGGCTACTCTAAAACTAAATGCAATTATTTAAAGAAAAATGCTTAACCTATAGCCTACAAAAATAAATTCAATACTCCTGGTCAGGGCACCATCTATCCAGAACTTAACCATTGACTTTCCCTATTATTATGTGCTGGATAAACTGATGAAAATTTATCTGATGTTGTCTATTGTATCTCCTTACCTAGAAAGGAGAAAAAATGCCAGCAGTGCTTGTGTGTGTGTGTGTGTATGTGTGTGTGTGTGTGTTTTTTAAAACAGTTTTTCAGTCCCTCTAGCACAGTGCACAAATCTAAACTTCTCATCATCTCTTTTCTGCCTGCTTAGCATCTTAAACAATTCTTGGGTAGTAGCTAGCCATGCTTATTATGAATTTTAAAAGTTGAACTGGATTTCAATGATCAATTTTAGCAGACTTAGACCATGGTGTTTACTGAATTTTGAGAGAACATCTTCTCTCAAATCTCCCCTATTGCAAGTTTAGTTTATGCTCAGACTTTTTTCTCTGTCATAAAAAAATCACATTCAACTTTAAGATGTCATTTGATAAAAACAAAAAAGTTAAATTAACTGATAAGTCTCAATTTCATGTCTTTTAACCAGATATAACCTGAATATGTTTTTCAAGATATCTCTTTTTAAAAAAGAAAGTGAAATTCTAAGTATAGAATTAGATAGATATAACTATGTGTAAATAACATGGCTGTAACCTGAATGTGTCTTTCAGGGTACTCTGTGTATTGTCTAAACTGATTCTCTGAAAAGCCGTGTTGGGCTGGTGTATTATCTATGAGGCTTTGTTCAGTCAACACTCTTGTTACACAGTGCTCACTTTAAATTACTATCTGGTGTGGCCCTTTATTTTCTTCTTATGCACAGAAGCTCAGCGAATCCCTGACGAGGTAACTAGAAAAATATCATTTGCAAACACGCCCCTGTATTTCCGAATAACTTCCCTATTGGGATGTTCTTAGGAGAGTGGCCTAGGGCTGAGGAGATGGCGCACTGGGGGAAGCATTTGACATGCAAATCTCAGAGCCCGAGGGAGCCCAGAAGAGGTAGCTGTGCCCACAGCTCCAGAGCTGCTGGGGGAGGGAAGAAGAGTCCCCAGCAGCTCCTGCGCCAGCTAGACTCAGCCTCAAACAAGGTAGAAGGCGACAACGAGGACCGAGGTCATCCTGGCCAGAACACCAGGGTGCACACTTGCCTGCCATCGTAAACATAAACATACTTCATAGGAAACTGTCCTTCCATACAAAGATGACCATAGCATTGATTTTGTTCTTTCTAGCACGGAGCAGCTGCCCTGAAGTGGGGAGTGTGTAGCTCTATTCATCTTGTATGTAAACGAGGATTCTATTTCAATGCTCTGATAGATGAGACTGAACATATTTGCAAACACATATTAAACATGTGAGGTCACTATTAAATGTCAGCTCAGGATCTGTTCCTACAGATGGCCCTTGCCCATGTAACACACTGGATAAGGAAGCCACGGGTGGAGCATTGTTTCCCAGCGTTTGGGGCGGGTCCTCGCCTTCTGCAGAGGAGTCACCCTGCTAGCTCTCTGGCCTCTCTTCGATGGTACTTCTTTACCAGGCAGTGCTGTGTCTTCGCGCCTCCTCAATCCCCTTGGTGCTCCATCACATGCAGCTCACGCAGAATAAGGAATTCCGGTCCGACCTCCAGAGCACTGTCCAAGGAAGCATTGTTTGCGTGTGTTCTGAAGATGGAAATGATTATCATAAAAGACGTAAGCAGGCTTATGTCAGGCTTTCTCCCTGGAGCTGCCCATTTAGCAAGCCATCCTGTTTTGTATTTCAAAATTCACATTCTGTTCTGCAGCTCCTCTGGGGCTGTTTGGTGTTGGTCATGGAGTTGTGAGAGACTGGGGTCAAAGTCAGCAATGTTTACAAACACAGGAGGAATGTTAGCAAGATATGGCCAAATCCAAATATGATCTTTGTGCTTTTCTAAGAGGTTAGTCATTTGACTTGCAAAAACAAGCATGGGTCCTGGTTTTGGCAAGGTGTTCCCTGTACTTGGAGCCTGAAATAGCGTAACCAAATCAAACCATTCTTCTAGAACTTCAAGAGCTGGCAGGTTCACAACATCCCGATGCCAGAGTCTCTGCCTAATACCTGGGACAGTTTTCGATGAAACTTTACAAGGAACACAAAGGCTCTGAGCTCATGATGAACTGAGAGCCTGGAAATACATGTGAAGCGTTACAATGGCGCTGACAGAGCCTTCGGGCAGCTCCAGTCTTATGAGTGAGATGGGCAGGGAAAAGCAGACCTCGGCTTCACAAGTAGACCATGAGGTCCGGTTTCCTGTCTGAGCCAGCTGCGTTCAGTAGACATCTCTGTGGTGTTTCCTTCTTCAGAGAATGCATCTTCCATGATGGTCTCGTGGGAATTTTGTGGCAATTTTCACTTTTCAAATGGAGCCATTTTAAGAGGAAAAAAAAAGCACTGATCTTTGTGCTCTGCGGAGGAGTGGGAGCAAAGGGCCTTATTTTCTAAGTCTGTGGCTTGGAGGACTCTATCCTCAAGGAAGCAGGGTGCTTTTCACAACAGTTTTATTGAGACCATTTTTGCAGTTCTTGGTTAGAGTTTTCCTTTGGGATCCAGAAGAACAGCCTGAGGAGAAATTTTGGTTACATTGCATGCTTTCTGCTTTTCTTCCAAAATAAATAAAGAAAGGAAGAAAATTTAAAAAAAAATAAATAAAATGCAATAGTTTTGGCATAACTGACCTGGACAGAGAGCCATGCGACTATAACTCAACATCTGCAGCACTAAAACATTCAGCTCAGATTCTCATTGGGCAGAGGACTCGCATACACACGAACCTGAGAGGGAAGCTTTTGGAGCAGATAACATCCTTAAAGGAGCCTTGAGACCCATGTCCAAGCTGGGGCCTCAGTTTTCTGTCTTGGAACAGAGCGGTGAGTGTCCCACCTCTGGGTGTGTGCTTCAGTCAACTGGCTCACCTCGAGGCACTTCCTCAAAGAAGGCCTTAGCCTTCGAGGCTGCTCCTCGCTTACCCCTGCCTCGCCTGGAGTCTTTCCCACAGCTGCTTCGGATAGGGGAGCGGAGGGAGAGGCCTCCACTGCTGGCCCAGCAGCTCCATCCTGACTGAGGGTGGCTTCCCTGTGAAGAGAGGGGCAGTTAGATCACACTCTTCTCCATGAGGATTTCCGCATCACTTTGATTTAAGCCGAAAGGGGAGTGGGGAGAAAAAGAAAGGAAGAATGGAATAAAACTGCCGTATACAAAAGTTTCTGGTTTAGGGAGCATGAGACCAAATCTACGTGCTTCAGAAATTCTTTCTGCACAGGACAGAGCTGTGATAAGATCCAAGTCGAAAATTATCCAAGCTGCGTAAAGGACTCAGGAAGCAGGGTAGGATTTTATGGGGTCTTTGCAGCGGGGTGGGGCTTTGGGAGTGAGAGAGGAGTCAGTGTCTTGGAACTTCCCCCGACAGAGCTCATGGCTTTCCTCTGCAGAAGGGGTGTACTCTTCCTAATGGCATCACGGACACCCTGCGTCTTGGTCTCTCTCAAACCATGTGGGTACATGGTTTCTTCACCCCATCCAGTCTCTGAGGCATACATGCGAGGGGCTCCTTATTCTTAACTCAAAGGCAAGAAAGAGCCAGTATTTTAAAAGTAACAGCTTTTTCTGTGGAGGCATTTTTTATGTTGGCAAGAGAGCTTAGGAAGCCAGCCTAGTGGGAGAAATGGCGACGAGCCTTACCGGATAATATCTGTGCATGAAGCAGAGTTATTGGGAGAGACACAAATAGGAAATGGGAGAAGGACAAAGTGGTGTGGAAGCCAGCACCAAGTCATGCATTTAAGTAGCATTTTAGTTATTTTTAATGGTTTGGGGTTTGAAAAATGTTGGGTATTTATAAATCATAGTTTTTGAGTTCTAACATTTTTCAAGTCACTTTTCATTATGCTATATTGCAAACCCTGAAAGTGAGCAGATTGTATTTCCCTCACTTGGGTATCTGCAATAACTGTGGTGGATGATGCTGAGGCTTTGAAATCCCCAAGGAACTATATTTGAGAATTGCTCTTTCTAGTTATTACATCCAATTTCCCCATCAAGTCCTATAGGACCGCTTTGAAGCCCTCGAGCTCTCTGATGGCAGAAATGTATTTTAAGCCATTCACACTGGTGTTAATCGCAGTGATTTATGAGGTCTTTCAAGCTTTAATTCTCTGTCTGTCAAGAGTCTTCCCCGGGAGTGAGTTGACAGTTTAAATTAGTGTGTAGACATGGCTTTCACAGTGTCAGCTTTGTTTTGTCTCATGAGCCTTTTGAAATTCCTCCCATTGTACCTCAAGTGACTCATGGCAGCAAATGACTCCTCTCTCCTTTTGTTCTTAATCAGGGAAGAATGGAATGAACCACAAAATGTTTGTAAGAGAGGGGCCTTAATTAGTTCTCTGTTGTAGCCAGAGATTCTTGTCTTGTCTCTTCAGCACATCAGTGTAGGAAGTGATGCGTTCAGGTGGATACGCACCGCTTTCCTGAAAAGCATCAGCCAGTTCGCTTCCACAAAAAGGAAACACTTGCGGAGCAGAAACCTTTTAAAGCCGCCTTCCCAAGCTGGCAAGGAAAGCCCTCAGCCACCTTCCAAGACTGCATTTGCTTCAGTTTTGAGGCTGAGTTTTGGAACTGAATCACTCAACCACAAAATAAAAGAAGGTCTTCTGCAGGGAGTTTCCCTGTTCACCCTAAGTCCCTCCTACCATCTGGGAAATGGTGCCAGCTTGTGCCCATAGCTAAGGATCCTTGTCTGCCAACTGCCAGCTACTTCCTCATCATTTCAAATATAAAAGTCAAAACTAGGTTCTCAAGGGTTCAAGCTGGTTTGCTTGCATCAATTTCTGGCTCACCAAGGAAAATGGTGAAAGTTAAGTATAAAATTCAATTTAAAAGCCCTCAAATATTCTTGAACACAAAACAACTCTTATGACAGTCCTTTGATGAGTTCAGTGTAGATGAATGAGAAGCGTATGGATACGATGACATACCCAGATGCACACACATTTAAACCTTTCGGGATGTTAGCTTAGTGCACTCTCTCTGGATCAGTTCGAGCGTCAGGAAGAATTTGGAAAATCACTTCTCATAAGTCAAGATAGGGAAGAAATGCTTGAGCATGCCTTGCACAGAAAATTGGCACTTTTGGCAGTCCATTTAGGGTGGCAAGTCACGTGCACTGTAGCAGGGGGTTCGGGCTTGCGTGGGGCTACTGATGGCACAAAGAGTTTCCCTGTCTAATTTGGCATATGTCTGTACCTGTGCTGGACTGTTTCACACTTGAGAAATGTGCTCTCTGGACTCACGGAGACCTTCCTAAATCATATTTTGTTCTAGGATATTGTAATCTGTTGGTTTTGTAGCCTCTAGTCGTGTTATAAATACAGAAAGCTGCCACAGGTGTTGCCTCTGATTGTAGCAAAGGTGTGTGTGTGTGCAAACTGCAAGAGCATTCCGTGTGGTATAACATGACCCAAGACCTCAGCATCTCTCAGGGTTGGCTGGTCCAAAAAACATGCCATTTTGAAGTAACTCTTTTTACCTCAACTATATGGAGTCATTTGTGGAAGAAGCAAATGATAGAGGCTACTAAGTCTTCATACACATTTGAGTTTCACTTCTGTGGTTGGAATAAAATATATTGATAAAAAACATCTTGAGAGAAAGGAGTTGCTTTCTGCCCAGAGTTCAAGGTTCCAGCCCACCCGAGTATGGAAGTGACAGCAGCAGGAGCTTGAGACACCTAACCACATTGTCTTAGCCTCTACTGCTGTAACAAAACACCATGACCATAAGGAACTTGGGGAGAAAGCAGCTTATTTCGCTGATACATCCGCAGCATAGTCCATTGCTGAAAGAAGTCGACAGGGCAGGAACCTGGAGGAGAGAACTGAGACAGAATCCATGGAGGCGTGCTGCTTTCTAGCTTGCTCCTCGTGGCTTGCCTGTTCTGCTTTCTTATAGCACACAGGGCCATCACCCCAGGGCTGGCACCACCTGCAGAGAGCTGGGCTCCTTTCATGTCAATCACCAATCAAGAAAAAGTACTGTAGGCTTGCCCCCAGGCCAATCTGGTGAGGACATTTTCCCAGTGAGGCTCCTTCGTCGTCCCAGATGACTCTCGTTTGTGTCAAGTTGACATAAAAACTATCCAGCACACTTATCCACAGTCAAGAGCAGACAGAGAATAAATGCACTCATCTCTACTATTCAGTTACGTATTGCTACATTTAGAAAGTCCAGGGCCTCGGACCAACACTCAGGCTGGGTCTTCCCATTTCAATTAAAGCCATCAAGACAGTCTCTCATGAATAGGCCCATAGGCCAATCTGATCTAGACATTTCCTCATTGAGACTGTCTGCCCAGGTGATTCTAAGGTAAGCTGACTGCTGCGGAAGTGGAAGCCTTCTCAACATCTCGTGTTGTGGAAGAAAGCAGTCATGCCCTGTTCACTGTGATAAGTATAATAAAGGAGCTAAATATTTGCTACTGTGTAAATAACACTGCACATGCTGATGAGGGCATAAAATATTCAAATAACAGGACCTATATCTGCAAGGAAGTTAACATTGAATGGAGGTTACAAAAGGTGTAAAATAATACCACTGGTGATATGGCAGTGAAGTTGCTTCATCGCTAAAGTAGTGACAAACAGCTCTGTTGGGATGAATTGAGGGATTTAGAGTAAATGGAAGTCACTTAAGCTCATGAGAAACTTGAACATGCTAACAAAATGGAGAACACTGTGTTTGCTAAGTGTTCAAGATGAGTCAGTACTGTGTGTAATTGAAATGCTTTCAAAGGTCCTCTGGTTGGCAAAATGAAAAGAAGAAGACAGAGTTAAAAATGCCTGCTATGTCATGAACCAGTTCTGTGTTTGTCCAAATCGACCCTTTTGAGCTGATGCAGCTTTGAAAGAGACATTAATATTCACTTGCTGTGTCTTCACTAAACCCCTTTTTGAGTGATTGTCATATTCCAAATACAATAAAGAAAGGCACTATGGAGATTTGCAAAGCCCCGTGTTTAGGGTGGTGGCCCAGTGGGCTTGGATGAGATTGAAAGAGATGTGGGAGGTTAGGTTAGTGCTACACATTATATCATTTTACTTTGCCTCATAGAATTAATTGTACAGTAGCATTTTAAAAATGCTTTAAAAACAGAATGTCCAACAATTACTTTTCCCCGAAACATTGTGAATATTGTTTTTTTCCCTGACTCAAGATCTCTGCACTTAACTCACTTAATTGCTGGTGTATTTCTCTTTTTTTGATTTTTGAGATTATAATGTAATTTTAACATTTCTCCATTCCTTTTCCTTTCTCCATAACCTCCCACATGTTCCTCCACACTCGTCTACAAATCCATGGACTCTTTTTTCACTAATTGTTGTTGCATGTGTACATGCTTATGTATATACAGATATGTTCCTAAATACAACCTGCCCAGTGCATATCACGTCTCTTGTATGTATGTTTTCAGGGCCGTCTATTTGGCACTGGACAACGATGGTGTCCTGTTTGCTGGGGAGACCGCCTTGCCCACTCTCAGCTTTACTCAGTTGCCTCTGGTCTTTGTGTAGGGTTGAGGCCTCTTGGGATTTCCTTCATCCACTTTGGCATGTCTGTTGTTGTCTTTGTTCAGCTCACATTTGGGCAGTCGCGTTGCTGAGACTTTATGATATCTCTTAAGACATAATCTCACAGAAAACTCCTTGATTCTCTGGCTCTTACAGTCTTTCTGCCCTTTCTTCTGCGATGTTCCCTGAGCCCTAGGTAGGGGAGGGTTTTATAGTGGGGACTGAGCTCCAC
Source organism: Psammomys obesus (assembly GCF_907164565.1). Classification (NCBI taxonomy): domain Eukaryota; kingdom Metazoa; phylum Chordata; class Mammalia; order Rodentia; family Muridae; genus Psammomys; species Psammomys obesus. The sequence goes on along the minus strand of NW_026591918.1, from coordinate 1,225,275 downwards.
AGCGCTGCATTTGGTCGATTGTTTTCTGTAACAGTCTCCATGTGTTGCAAAGACAAGTTTCTTGGTGAGGAATAAGGACTATGCTTGTCTGTGAGTGAAAGGACAAATGTTTAGAGATTGTTGGTAGAATTATCAGTGCTTGTTGACTCTCCTCTCTTATAACCACAATTACATTCTCTTCACCTCGCATTTTTCCATATCATATCAAATCTGTGTCATGAATGGGAGATATAGGTAATGCTGCTGCTGATAGGAGCTTGCTTTTATTCACAAGCTTGCTTCTCAAATAGAATCTGGTTTCAACATAGCTTTACAGAATGCTGATGCTCTGCCTCTAGTGCAGTGTGTGACTTTGGAAATGTCCAACATCTCTCTAAGTGTCAGTGTCTCCAGTGACATTTGTGCTGTGCAGGAAATAGAGCATTGAAAGAGCCTCATGGACATTTAGTCACACTACAATCTCCCAATGCCTGAGGCTAATAATCGTGGATTTTTTCTCTTAATTTTCTTTTATACTTTACTAGCCTGATCTTAGTGTGACACCTGCCTTGCCTTGGATACCAAAGACACAGTGTGCAGCAGAGAAAACAGACACTTCTGTGAAGCAGGGCGGAGGGTGGTAGAAAGAAAGCGGGAGGGCTTTGATGACACGATTTCCAATGTGGTGACTACACACACAGAGGGGTGTGTGTGTGTGTGTGTGGGTGGGTGGGTGGGTGGGTGGGTGTGTGTATCCTCTTAAGTGTATACCAGATTACTATGGAGTAGCTTTATACCAAAGAAGCCATATTCTAAAGAAACATGATGAGTTTGTAGATAATGGTAAAAGAATCAAAGTGAGAGAAAGGGGGGATATAGATTCTCATGCAAATTATCCACATATTCAAATACACGGGTCTATATCATAACCCCCAAAATTTTTTCATAGGAATAAATGACTGATAAAATAGTAATGTTATTGTGGCTCCACTCCATACATACTGCTTCTGTTTTTTGTTTGTTTTTCTTTTTTTAATTTATTTTTTATATTAATCACAGGTTATTTACTTTGTATCCCAGCCATAGCACCCTCCTTCATTCCCTCCCAATCCCATCCTCCTTCCTTCATCTCCTCCCTGCCCCTTCCCAAGTCCACTAACAGGAGAGGTCCTCCTCCCCTTCCATCTGACCCTAGCTTATAAGTCTCTTCAGGACTGGCTGCAATGTCCTCTTCCGTGGCCTAGCAAGGCTGCTCCTTCCTCGTGAGGGGTGGTGGTGGTGGTGGTGGTGGTGGAAGAGCTTGCCATTGAGTTCATGTCAGAAATAGTCCCTGTTCCCCTTATTAGAGAACCCACTTGGACACTGAGCTACCATGGGCTACATACGAGCAGGGGTTCTAGATTATATCCATACGTGGTCCTTGGTTAGAAAAACAGTCTCATGAAAGACCCCTGTGCCCAGATATATTTGGTCCTCGTGGTGCTTTTGCCCAGTGTTCTTAAGGCCATGGAAATGCTGAAGGGTCACAGGTCTTGTTTCTCTGACTTTTCTTGCATTGAACTGTTCCCTTAGATCATGAGAGACATACACCAATACTGTCACTTTGACAGTTGCCACGGGGATTGGCCTGACAGGAGACAGGTGAACCTCAGGACTAGCTCTCATGAAGGCGGTGCCTCCTCAGCACCCTGTGAAAAGGATGTGCAGAAGGGGCTGGGTGCTGCACTTCCTTTGTTATTCAGTTCTTGACAACGAAATTGAGTGGGTGCATTCAGTCAGGGTAAAAAGAAGAGGGTCTCCAGACAACCATCTTGTCTTCCAGGGACAAACTTGGGTTTCAGTCAATAAGATTCAATCCTCACAAGACATCACAGTCCTCCAGAAGAATAGGCTCCGCCATTACCTGTATTTCATCTCAGTACATGAATGTGTGTTATTATCCAAACCAATGGCCACTGCTGGACAATAAATCTAATTCTTTCTCCCTACCCCATTTCTGTTTCTCTCCTCAGAGGTCTTATTTCTGAGTCTCTGAAAATGACGGAGTTGGTACAGTCCCAGCAAGTATCTTAATCCACAGCGAGAACAGTCTGACTTTTGTTATACGGACCACTACCACACCCAACATTAGGAAAATTCCAGTTTTTAAATGCCATTTCACAGCAATGCTGCCAGCATTATCAACTGAAGTCGTAAGGAACTTCATACTCTTAGTCAAAACTCAATTTAAAATTAACCATGGCTCAGGAGTTAAGAGCACTTGCAGCTTTTTCAGAGGATTTGAGTTGACTTCCCAGCACCCACATGGCAGCTCACAATTTCTCCTGGCTCCAGCTTGAGATTATCTGACACCCACATCTGACTTTCAGGGGCACCTGTGTGCACCGCATGCATGTGCGCGCGCACACACACACACACACACACACACACACACACACACACACACACACAGTTTTTAAATTTTATTTCTTATTACAACTTATTCACTTTGTATCCTGGCTGTAGTCCCCTCCCTCGCCTTCCTTCCCCTTCTCCCTCTATACCCCTCCCCTAGTCCACTGATAGAGGGGTCCTCCTTCCCTTCTCTCTGACCCTAGCCTTTCAGGTCCCATCAGGAAGCCACAGAGAAAGACAATGCACACAGTTTTTAAAGCAACTATGAACTTGCCACTTACAACACAGCCCCTTATAATTCTAATCGATTTCTGTGCTGAGTTTTAAAAATGTCCTTGTTTCGGGGCTGTAGCTCAGAACAGCTGAAGCAGCAGTAACTGCCCCGTCCCTGGTTACCGTCATTGGTGTCATCAGTGATGCCTGCCGCCAGAGATTTTGCTTTAAAGAATGTATTTACTATTTATGTCCACTTTGTGTAAATGGACATCATCACGAGTGAAGTCACATAGCTCGAGGCAGCAAACTCTCAGTGACCTGAAACCCACAGTAGCGCCTAGGTCTGCAGCCTCGTGATTTAGGATTGTCGGACTATACGACTACGCGTTGTCTGTGGTGCATGCCATGCAACATACGAACTATGGACCTCATTGTCATTCTACGTATTTAAAATAATTGAGGAATATAGATATCCGACAGAAATACTAGACGATTTCTGTGCCTGATGGAGCATCTCGTTACTGTTTTAGGAGTAGCCCTTGAGAGTGTTGACAAAAATTTATTAATGTTTGTGGTCGCTAAGTATGACCTCTGTTAAATATTACATCATTTCCTGTCCCCATTTCAGGTCTTCACATCCTTTTGGGACAGGCCTTCCTACACTGGCTTAGCGTTCATTAGTATCTGGCTTCCACAGTGACTCTGTTCACTGCAGGGTGTGGTGATGGAAACTCAGTGGTGTGTAAGGCTTCCCTGTGATGCCCTTTGATGTCTGCTGACGTCACTGAGATGCCACAGTTGACATGGACGCGGTCTGACAGGTTACTAGTCTGAGAGAGGCAAACAGGGATCCCAGGGAAGGTGTGAAGTGGAGGCTCTTCTCAGCTATGCCGTTCTCTCCACAGCTTCCCATGTAAGAGAAAGAGATTCTGAGGGGCAGCGAAATAACACATGCTCGTAACATGCCAGAAGAACGCTGCATTAAGCAATATTCTTTCACTGGTGCTTATTCTTTGTACGTTGTAGGTATTGCGTTAGCTTGTAGTGGCCACCACAGGTAAACCGTACAACTTGGTAACATCTGCCCCTCCCCCCCCCAATGTCACAGGTGAGGGTGTGACTGCACTGTGATATTGGAAGAAATGTCACAGTTAAATAAAATTGAGTCTCAGTATTCTCACCCTTCTGCTCTGTTATCTGAAGGAATCCTCTGTAAGTTTTAAGAATCTCAGATAGTCTCAGATACTTGGGGAGGCTTTCAGATCGCTCAATAAACAGGACTACGTGGTTTTTTAAGACAGGATGGCCCTGCTAGGGCAACAGGCAAGTCTTAGAGACTTGGGTGATTGACTCAGCCTTACTAAGTAGGATTCAGGCTCCTGGTTCTCTCAAAACTACAATCTCTCTTTCCTACACAGATCAGAAATGGCTAGTTTAGCCAACATGGCTCCAACAACAGTGGGGAGGCCATGGTGAGGTACCATGCCATTGATTGGTTCCTGCTAGGCATATCCTCTCCCTGTCTTCCTGCTGGGTGGCTCCTGGAGCCTTGGGCAGTGGTTGCACAGTGCTCACTGCTCCAGATACTGAAGCTTTTTTAGTGCTAATGCTATGCAGGCCAGAGCCTTCCTTGAAGGCTTATTTCAGCCTGCCCCTGCAACTGTTTTTCAGTGTGGGTTTCTGGAGCATTGGAGGACAAAATGGAGTGACAGGTGCTAAGCTTCTCCCAGCTTGCCAGCTCCTCTGCCTATTGGAACCCTTCTGAGCCCACTGGTGTGTTTGCCCCACCTTCCAGGAGCCTTCAGGACCCCTCTTACAATTTACCATGGGGCCAGACCCTCCTAAGCTTGTTTGTAGCCTGTTGTTAACACAACTGGTGGGGGCGCCTTATTCACACAGGCTTAATAGCTGGAATCAATTACTAATAATTCCTTATTCGCTAATATATTCTCATATTTTCAGATGTTGGTCTTGTTTCAGATTTGTTGAAATTTGTTAGAGACAGAAAAAAATGTACAACGGCAAAAAAAAAATTATAGCTCTTATTTTAATTACTCCCAGACTCTTTTTTTTTTCTTCCAGAACTAGCTAACTGGCTGATTCAATGTAAATGTCCAGAAGGGTGGGACAGTTTATAACCATAGAAACAAACACCAGGCATTTACCATCAGCTCCACTGGGCGGATAAACAAAGATGGGGTGGGAAGCTGATACCCTTTCTAATCTTTTAGTAATTGTTTCTAACAGACTCTGCACAGACAACTCCAAGCTCTTCCTCTTGTGGTAGGCTGGCTCTTTTGTCAGGCAATTGTGTTATGCGGAATTTTTCAAACATTTTATAGACCATATTAACTAGATGGGCTAATGTCAAAATCAATTATTTTTATAACTTAGCCTTAAGAACTGAAACATTATTTATTATAGTAACTATGAAACAGATGTTGTAATATATGTCCTAATTCAATAAAAAAAGAAGTTAAAGCAGTCATTTTATAATTTCTCCAAGAACATCATGTTAAGGTTGATGTATGAGGCTTAAAATAAAATTTCTCATGAAGTATGTGACAATGAACTTAAGCTAACAAATATGAAAGTTTTGGATCCAGAAGAGGGTATGGAAATAAAGCATCTAATGGTTCTTAGAAATCTAGGGAGCCTGGGCTGTGTGTGCCTCCCACAGTCCATCACAGAGGGGTACAGGTGAGGCATACTACATGAGAAGTTCACCCTGCTATGTGCCAGCAGGACAGACAGTGGAGATCTGGCACAGAGGGGGTCGAGTTAGAAAAACTGATTATGGCTAGCATGAGAATGAAGTAATGCATTAGGTATGAAAGTGAGCCTTTTCTTTTCAGCATATGTCACTTTCTCTTCTCTTAAGCTGTCTGCTTTGGCATTAGCCTCAGCAAGACTGATGTCCTAGGGCTGAGAGTTTTAGAATGGCAGCATTTTCCATTTCAAAACTCATCATAACTATGGTGGCATACGATTGTAATCTCAGCACTCAAGAGGCTAAGGGAGGAACCTAATGGGTTTGATGTCAGCCTAAGCATCATAGCAAAACCCTGTGTTCAAAAACAAAACAAAACAAAACGAGAAAGACTGAACAGATGGCTCAGTGGCTCAGAATGCTCGCTGTGCAAATTTGGTTTAAGTTCAGATGGATTTCGATTTTCTTTTGGATTAAAAGAAAAAAAACTGGCAAGGCTCCTACTGCTGTTGAGATGGATGGAGGCAGAGGGCTTGCTGGGGTTTGCGGCTGCCGGTCTAACACCGAATTTAGTAAGAGACCCTTTCTGAGAGAGAGAGAGAGAGAGAGGGAGGGAGAGAGGGAGGGAAGGAGAGAGAGAGACTTTCTCAATGGATTAAGGTGAAAAATCACAGAACAGGCTCATGGTTTCCTCCTCTGAACTCTTCAATTGTGTGCCTGGGTGTAGGCCACTACAGGAATGCACCTCTCTCTCTCTTTCCCTGTCTTTCTCTCTCTCGACTCTTCTTTCTCACACACATGAATCATGATTCATTTCACTGACACTAAAAAGGCCTTTGTTCTACCTAAGAATAAGAAAGAAAAATGTGTGTTTCAGGAAATTATAGGAAAGTACAGAATTCATCAAAAACTTCTAGACCAGTGGTTCTCTGGGTTACGAACCCTTAGGGGATCACGAACCCTTAGGGGGTCACGTGACCCTTTCACAGGGGTCATTCGACCGTTTCATGGGTGTCATATGTCAGGTATCTTGAATATCAGATATTTAGATTACAATTCACAACAGTAGCAAAATTACAGTTATGAAGCAGCAAAGAAAATAATTTTATATCTGGGGGTCTCCAAATCAGGAGGAAGTGTATTAAAGGGTTGCAGCATTAGGAAGGTTGAGAACCCCTACTCCAGACCCTTTCTGTCAGAAGAAGGAATCAGTTCACAGTACATGGTTGTGAGCCACCATGTGGTTGCTGGGAATTGAACTCATGACCTTTGGAAGGGCAGACAGCGCTCTTAACCACTGAGCCATCTCTCCAGCCCTCTAGACTCTTTGGTACAACTCATCAGATGTCGGATTCCATTGATTAGTTGCTAACAGTCTCATGCTATTTTATATGCTCTTCAATTACCTGACTGAATACCAAGATATAAAAGAATCTATAAGAGATTAGAGCTTTACAGTTACATCGGACATTTAGAGTTGAGCTCCATTTGTGTATTTGCACATTTCATACGTCTGCCCCTTGTTTGACTTCTTCTAAACATACTCAAGGCGCTTAATGTTTCCCAGCTACGATTACATAGCCGCTGCTTTTGCATTCTGCTTGTTTTTCTATTTGTCTATCAGAACAATGCTTTCTATTGTATTTATATGTTTTACAAAATTATAATAAAACATTGTAAAATGACATATAACTACTTGGAGGATGAAGGGATGAGGCCAAATTAAATTATTGAGTGGCAGATTATAAAATTATATTTTATAATATTAAGTTATAAACTGGTTCTCTAAAGCCTAAATCTGATGTATAATTATTAGTTATGGAGTTAATATTTAATTTGAAAAAGAAATTTATTTATGTATTTTTATGTGAATGTGTGTGTGCCTGAGTGTATGTATATGTACCTCATGCCTTAAGATGCCCTTGGAAGCCAGAAGAGGGTGTCAGATATCCTGGAACTGGAGTTATAGGCAGATAGAAACTGCCATGTGGGTGCTGGGATCTGAACCTGGGTCCTCTGGAAGAGCAGTGAGTGCCCTTAACTGTTGAGCCATCTTTCTAGCCCTTAGGTGTATAAATTTTAAAGTGTGGAAGTTGTATTACAAAAGACAACTTGAATGCTTCAACGTTTAGGAAACCCATTTCTTCTGCTCTCCAAGCTTTAGAAATCGAAGTTCAAACAGATTCAAATAAACTATTGCTATCATTGGGCAGCACAGCTAGAGAAACACCATCTCAGAATGATAGCTTACAATGTAACACCGTAACACGAAGGCACCCGAGTCTACGGATGCTTCTGTTCTCTGTGAGGGTGGGAAACGTGACACTCTCACTGATTAAAGCCCTAATCTTGTACTGGATTGCCTGGTCCCTTATAGACCTCACCAATGTCAGTACTGTCATGAGTGCCTTACACTGGAACAGATAAACATGTTTGTATCTTCCTACAATGTCAGAATTTATTGAAAAACAATAAATTCACAAGGTATAGCATTTTCAGGGACATGATTTGCCAGATAGTCCCATTTTCTTTGATTTTTATCTATCTATCAATTATGCATCCATCTGTCTGTCTGCCTATCAATCATCTATATCTACACACCTATCATCTATCTATATATCATATATTTATCTGTTATCTGCCATCTATCTACCTATCTATCATATATTCATCTCATCTATTATCTATCATCTGTCTATCAATCATCTGTCTGTCTATCATCTGCTTATCTATTTCATATTATCTATCTATTATCTGTACATCTATCTGTCTCTCTATCTCTCTACCCTCTATCTATGTTACAGAACAGCTGTACAGGATTAAGAGGCTGCAGCAGAGTTCAGATTTTAGAAGCAAGAAAGCTGATGGAATTGCAAATAGCTCCTGCATTGATGGCTGGCCGAATGGTTGAGGAGCGTAAGGGCTGGGTTAGAGATCTTGCTGCGGAAGCTGCAGAGGCTGCTGTCGAGTCCGGCCACAGGGTCAGAGCTGAGTTGCAGCAGCAAGTGAAGTGAAAGGCTGGACCGTGTGCAAAGGAGTGACTAGGTGGACAGTTGAATTGCAGAGGCAAGCAGGAGGGCAAGCAGATGATGATGGGAGGGGACCACGTGAGCAGCGGGTACCGAGACGCATGGAAATCCCTGGGGATTTTCTTCCTGTTTGTCCAGCGATCAGAGGACAAGTTTGGGGCTCCCCATCACAGTGCTAGATATCTGCCTCTCTGTGTGGTCCAGGCAAGGACGTAGCACCATTCTCTTAGTCTGCTGTGTCCGTAGTTCTTGGGCCTGGTTTGCCTGATAGGATTTTCATATGCCCATGTGGCCCCATAGCTCCGGCTCACCTTGATAATGAAAAGGCATCACTCTTTTTACTTCCAGAAATAAAGTCATTATTACTATGTGCCACATGGGTGGTGCCAGACAGATGTGGCCATTCATGAGCCCACCCCCTGTCCATCTTCTGTCCTTAAAATGCTGGGCAAAAGCTGTTCATAGAGCAAAGTCTCTTAGGAGAATGTAAGTACTACATTGTTTTACACAATGTGAAATAACTTGGGGTGGGACAGACTCAGATTCCAAAAAAATACTCTGCCCCCACTTCTTTTGTTTGTATTTCTTGAGCTCTTACTTTTCCAAGTGTTGTGAATGTACCTCACAAGACTCCAACAAACAGCTCCAGAGCCTTTCCCTCAAGGGCCTGCCCTAGGTTGCCAACTTTAAAGGTTTGGAATAATGCAAATATGCTCAATAGAAAAAAATCATATTGAATCAATTAGTCTACGATGATTCATAAGATACTTCCTGATCTTGCAGTAATCAAGGTCATATTATGAGCACCATTTATCATGGACTAAGCAGAGCCTTGATGTTCTAGCTAATAAGTTTCGGTTTGGGAGGCCTCAGCAGAGATTATATTGGGTTTATCACACCACACTTTTTAGCAGAATCTCAGAGTGAAGGACACATGATGACCAGGACTTTGAGAGCTGTTCTAGATAAAGGAGTGAAGGCTTCCTTTATAAATAGGAAAGTGGTTCTCATCCAAAAGAATATGAATGCTTTCTGCGCAAAGCAAGCTGTCTACTTTCCTGAGTGTCAGGTCCAAAGCCAGCCCCCCAAATGACAATTCTGTTTTAATGTCTTAAATGGTGGCCAAGCCAGCCTAGGCAGGGCTGACCCTGGCCAGGTAAACAGAAAGACTACTGTTGGGTAGACCGAAACCTAAGCTCAGCATTTCTCATGGATCTCGTGAGGCAGGTTTATATTTACCAGGAAAGCTGCTACTTCCTTTATCTATCTGTCCCCAACAGTCAGCTACCTCAAGCAAATGGCGTCCAGCTCCTGGTGAGCCCAAACAGCCGCAACAGATCAGAGACTCCGTGCTTACCCTCAGGCCGTTCTGTCTCGCAAGGCTCATCCCACCGCTACCGTCCTAATAAAGCTGGCAGGGCTTTTCTGCAGGGTGCAACTTGGAAGTTTGAGTCCTCCGACAAATTGTCTTTCTACCCACAGAGTGAGCTAGGCTGGCGGTTTCACTGCGCCTTACCTACGCCTGGTGCTGAAACCCATGCGGGACGCTCAGGCCCCCAAATCCCTGTCCTTACTGTGACAGAACCAAACTGCTCACTCAGCCCTCCTGGGTACAGATCACTTGCCTCTGCTGACTTCGGCTACCGACCATCTTCAATTCCAAATTTAGAGTTCATCTCTTTAGCTGCTCACCTCCTCTACCTTCTCTGCCCACCCATCTCTCCTCATGGACTCAGGTATACCAATGTCCTTTTGGAGCTGTATTCTCTGCCTTTGTCTGCTCACTCAATGAAAGTCCTTTTGGTATGCCAGGAAGTCTCCCCACACCCTTTCGGGCCCCCCATCACATGGACAGAGGATGACTGTGCACTGTGATCCTGGCCATCTCTTTGGCAAGTCTTGATGCCTTGGAGATGCCCTTGTGCCTAGACTCTGTCCTGTGGCACTTATTCCTATTGTGGTGCACTCTATGTGTCTGTCTTCCTACTTATTGGAACCCTTTTTCTGGCGAGACTCCTTTTTACAGCCTCTACTACCCGGACTTGAAAGGAAAAATCTCCTCTAAATCTCTCCTAACTTCTCTTGGCTCTGCTCCTGGAAATTCTCACTGCCACCCTTTCTTCAAGGGAGCTTCCCTCTTCCCTCTAACTCTCTGTGGGTTCCTCCCATAGTAAGTTAGACTTCTTGACTCCTCTGGCCTGCCTTCTCAGATCTTTTCCCTGACATAGTCAGGGATATGACTAAGCCATCTACTTTCTTACTGCAATATGGCTAGGTCATAAAACAAGCTCAACCATCAGACCTAATTGCCAAAATAAAAAAAGGCACATTCAATTTCCAAATTCTCACGGATTGTCACAACATCTGCCACTGCGCAAGCAGTGGTCTGAAGACCTCACCTCTAAGCATTCTTTGCTCTCCACTCTTGTCCCTCCCTCTGGTCACTGTATTTAATCTTAAGTAGAAACGTCTTTTAGGTATGGGTGATATTGGAAAATTGTCACATGATGTTTTACACTACTGAAAAGCTGGCTCTGGCAATGGGACTTGGCCTGCCAATTTTAGTATATTTGTCTAAAAGTTTCCTCCAAGGACTAGGTGCCTTGCTGACACCTAGTTCCATAAAAGGGAAAAGAAAAAATAAAAGGATGCCCCAGGAAAAAGACACTATATGTTTGAGAACAGCTAAGAGGTCGAGTATTTCCCTAAGAAGCTACTCTTGCAGCCAGGAGCAGTGGTACACGCCTGTAATCCCAGCATCGAGAGGCAGAGGCAGGCAGCTCTCTGTGACTTTGAGGCCAGCCTGGTCTACAAAGCGAGTCCAGGACAACCAGAGCTACACTGAGAAATCCTGTCTTGAAACAAACAAACAAGCAAACAAAGAGGTTATTATTGTTTATTTCACAGTATATAATTTTTTAATAAAGAAAAATATATGTATAAAATTTAAATAGTTAAAAATGTAATCATAGTGAAGTCCTTGCTAGAGCAATAAGACAATTAAAGGAGATCAAGGGGTACAAATTGGAAAGGAAGAAGTCAAAGTATCACTATTTGCAGATGATATGATAGCATAGCTGACTGACCCCAAAAATTCTACCAGGGAACTCCTACAGCTGATTAACATCTTCAGCAAAGTCGCAGGATACAAAATTAACTCAAAAAAAAAAATAATCAGTAGCCCTCCTGTATATAAAAGACAAAAGGGCTGAGAAAGAAATTAGGGAAACAACGCCCATCACAATAGCCACAAAGGACATAAAGTACATTGGTGTGAATCTAACCAAGCAAATCAAAGACTTGTATGAAAAAAAAATTCACATCTCTGAAGAAAGAATTAGAAGAAGATATCAGAAGATGGAAAGATCTCCCATGCTCATGGCTTGGCAGGATTAACATAGTAAAAATGGCCATCTTACCAAAAGCAATCTACAGATTTAATGCAATTCCCATCAAATTACCAACACAATTCTTTACAGACCTTGAAAGAAAAATTCTCAACTTCATATGGAATAATAAGAAACCCAGAATTGCTAAAACAATCCTGTACAACAACAGATCCTCTGGAGGTATCTCCATCCCTGATCTCAAGCTGTACTATAGAGCAACAGTTTTAAAAACTGCATGGTACTGGCATAGAAACAGAATGGTGGATCAATGGAACCGAACAGAAGACCCAGAAATAAACCCACACACTTATGGATACCTGATTTTTGACAAAGATGCCAAAACCATACAATGGAAAAAAGATAGCATCTTCAACAAATGGTGCTGGTCTAACTAGATGTCTACATGTAGAAAAATGCAAATAGGTCCATACTTATCACCCTGCACAAAACTAAAGTCCAAGTGGATCAAAGACCTCAACATAAAACCAGACACACTAAATGTGTTAGAAGAAAAAGTGGGGAAGAGCCTTGAACTCATTGGCACAGGAGAGAACAGAACACCAACAGCACAGGCTCTAAGAGCAACAATCAGTAAATGGGACCTCATGTAACTGAAAAGCTTCTGTAAAGCAAAGGACACTGTCATCAGAACAAAAAGACAGCCTACAGATTGGGAAAGGATCGTCACCAATCCTATGTCTGACAAAGGGCTAATATCCAGTATATATAAAGGACTCAAGAAGTTCAACAGCAACAAATCAAGTAATCCAATTAAAAAAACGGGGTACAGAGCTAAACAGAGAATTCTCAATAGAGGAATATTGAATGGCAGAGAAACACTAAAAGAAATGTTCAACATCAGTCTTCAGGGAAATGCAAATCAAAACGACCCTGAGATTTCACCTTACACCCATCAGAATGGCTAAGATGAATAACTCAAGTGACAACACATGCTAGTGAGGATGTGGAGAAAGGGGAACCCTCCCCCACTGCTGGTGGGAATGTAAACTTATACAAACACTTTAAAAATCAACTTGGCTCTTTCTTAGACAATTAGGAATAGCGCTTCCTCAAGATCCAGCTATACCACTCCTAGGCATATACCCAAAAGACGCTCAAGCATACAACCAGGACATCTGCTCAACCATGTTTGTAGCAGCTTTATTTGTAATAAACAGAACCTGGAAATGGCCCAGATGCCCCTCAGTTGAGGAATGGATACAGAAATTGTGGTACATCTACACAATGGAATATTACTCAGCGATAAAAAAAACAAGGAAATCATGAAATTTGCAGGTAAATGGTGGGAACTGGAAAAGATCATCCTGAGTGAGCTATCCCAGAAGCAGAAAGACACACAGGGTATATGCTCACTCATAAGTAGATATTAGACATATAATATAGGATAAACATACTAAAATCTGTACACCTAAGGAAACTAATCAGGAAGGAAGACTCTGGCTAAGATGCTCAATCCCCATTCAGAAAGGCAAAGAGGATGGACATCAGAGGAGGGAGAAAACAGGCAGCAAGACAGGAGCCTACCACAGAGCGTCTCTGAAAGTCTCTACCCTGCAGGGTATCAAGGCAGACACTGAGACTCATAGCCAAACTTTGGGCAGAGTGCAGGGAATCTTAAGAAAGAACGAGGAGATAATAAGACCTGGAGAGGACAGGAGCTCCACAAGGAGAGCAACATAACCAAAAAGTCTGGGCACAAGGATCTTTTCTGAGACTGACACTCCAGCCAAGGACCACTCATGGACATGGCCTGGAACCCCTGCCCAGAGGAAGGCCGTGGCAGTTCAGTGTCCAGGTGGGTTCCATTGTAATAGGAACAGGGACTGTCTCTGAGAGGAACTGATTAGCCTGCTCTTTGGTTACCTCCGCCTGAGGAGGGGAGCAGCTTTACCAAGCCACAGAGGAAGACAATGCAGCCACTCCTGATGAGATCTGATAGACTAGGATCAGAGGGAAGGGGAGGAGGACCTCCCCTATCAGTGGACTTGGGGAGAAGCATGGGTGGGGAAGAGGGAGGGAGGTACAGGGGGAATACAAAGTGAATAAACTGTAATTAATAAAAATAAAATAATTAAATTAAAATGTAATCATAGATGTTTAAATTCTGAATACCTCCCCTATTTTTTGTTTCATTTACAAATGGTTCTCTCATTCAAGGTTATAATATCTTTGAAGATTTTGCTGAAATTTAAACTTTTTATTTCACAAATGAAAAGACCACTAGGGGATTGCTTTTTGTTTGTTTGTTTTTGTTGTTGTTTTTTTAATCTGGACAATTCCAAATAAAAATGCTAGCTTAAAACTTGTACAAAAAGATTAATAGTTAGAAACTCTATGTATAGGAAATCTTAATTTGCTCCATGGAACTTGGTTATATATGTAACTTGGGCTCACCTCTTGTTTAGGAAAACAGATTTTTTTTTTTTAATAAGAAGGCAACAGCAGGGACCCAAGATGTTTTGTTTTATTTTGTTTTTCCTGGACTGAGGCGGCAACACTGGGTCTCTAAAATGTTTTGGATAAGGGTAAATATTGTATGATGACTTTTGTCCTAAAGGTAAAGGAAAAATAACAAATGGAGAAAAAACTGTAAGCAAGGTTTATGAAAAATAGGACTTACCAACAACACGGTTGTTGGTAATTGAGATTATGAATTTCTAATGTTATGATGCTATATTCAGGCTAGCAGAAACTAACTTACAGTTATATGTCTAACCACTTATGCCTTTGACAGTTTTGTTAAGCTAATCATGTGGAGAAACTGAGTCATATAATAAACCTATATTTTTGTAAAAGTATATTATAGAAGGATTAGAAAAATGAGGTTCCTCATCTCTCCATCAACTGTGTTTATGGCTTAAAGTTTACTTTGATAGCAAAGACTCTTCAATTCAAACATTATAAATTTAAGGCTCAAATTTAATAGGGATAAAATCATGAAATCCTATTCTTATAGGAGTTGCTAACTTATTGTAAACTGTTGAAGATAATTAAGACATGCAAGTTAATGGTCAATTGTTTTACACATAATCAAAATTTTTAATGTGCTCAGAACTGTATTTGCTGTCATGCTACATACAAATGTAATTTATTTATAGGGATAAACTTGGAGGGAGAGACCAATTTATATTTCCCATTTTATAGTCTTCTGTATATGTTGTCAAAGCTAAGCCTGAAGCAAGAACTAAAAACAAATTTAGAGTAAACTTGAAATTTGTTTTAAGTAAAATAATATTCAAAATCAAGTATATTTTAAAAAAGAACTTAAAAGTTATGGCCCTCAAACCCTTCAGTAATATCTGTTGAACATGTCACAGAAGGCAGTTAATGGAAGATAGGAGCAAGGAAAGGCTTTCCATGATAGACAGAGAATGCCAGTTTCAGGCAACAGCAGCCCTTCCCCAGAAGATGCTTCAAATGAGGCTACATTGTTCACTGGGCGAAGAACTGCACTTCACCTTGCCTGCTGCCAAGACCCTGACCAAACTGTGAACAGGCTGGACACTTGCCTTGTCAAGGTAGGCCAGTCCCCCAAATTCCATCTCCATAGGGAAACCTCACAGATCTTCTGGGCCTGGCAGCCAAAGACAGACACTGTTCTGGAACCTCAACTCCCAACAAAACCATCAATTTTACTACAGAGCATTTTGAATATTATTTTACGCTAAACAAACTTCATGTTTACTGTTTTCAGTTTCTTACGTCAGGCTTAGCTTTGACAACATGTGCAGAAGACTATATAATGGGAGATAGAACTTGGCCTCTCCCTCCAACTTTATCCCTATTAATGAATTACATTTGTATGTAGCATGGCAGCAAACATAGCTCTGAGCCCATTAAAAAGCTCTCCAAAGCAAATCATCAGCAAACAACATGTTCGTCCTTTATACCCAAAGCTATTGAAAGGCCAGAAAGTTCTTAAGGTGAAAAGAGACTTTTTAGCTATGCAGGGAGTGACCAGGCAGCCTCCAGAGCGTAACTGGTTGAGGCCTGCTTGCTGCCGGAACAGCAGGTAGCAAGGCTGCTGACTAGTCTTGGGACAATCCGGGGCTGGCTGTCAACACCCACCATATGTTTAAAAACAGGAGACATCCTCATTCGTACCCATAACGAGCCTGTCAAGGTTTCAAGCCTCACACACAGGGATTCAGAAAATAAACTCAGATGCACAGCTGCCGACTTTCTGCTTTGTCCCTCCAGCCTTGCACAACTGCCAAAGGGTTTCCTAGTCTCTGTCCAGCCCTTAAACCCAACCTTCAGCCATTACCCAGAATTGGCAAGCACCCTGAGTTAAGAAAATGGCCAAAAGGGGCTGCTCTTCCAGGAGGAGCTGCTCCTCCTTCCTTCAATTAATTCTGTGCTTTGTTCATCACATCTATTCAATATCCCCCAAACAACATATGTATGTAATGATAAAGTCGACACAAAATAAACGTGGAAGTACAAAATGATTATATAAGTAGGTAAAAATCATATATGCAGAGTCAATTTTCATTATGTAAAGTATTGTGTTCCATAAAGTCACCAGGAAATGCACATTAAATAATACTGCATCTATGCCTTTGGGGAAATGTAGGATTAGAGTATACATATTGTTGACTCCTTCATTTTGAACTTCCAGGCAATACTAACACTATGATAATTCCTAATTAGATGAAGTTTGCTGAACACATCCACTTTTCCCCCCCTTAAAGCATATGGAGACTTCTCACATTTAGAAACTTAGTTTTGAATTTGGGAATATTTTGAGCAATAAAATCATATACAGAAGAAGGAGGAAGAGGAAGAGAAGGAGCAGGAGGAGGAGGAAGAGAAGCAGAAGAAGGAAGAGAAGGGGGAGAAGAAGAGGAGGAGGAGGAGGAAGAAAATATTAACAAACTAGCAGTAAGGAGATTAAGAAAGGGACACTTCCTTGTAGTTGAACACCAAAATGAGAGAGAAAGCAGACACTCCCTTTGACCAGCTGGGAGTGTCAAACCTTAGACCAGTGGCTCTAAATCCCCCTAACACTGTGACCCTCTTACACAGTAATTCCTCAGCTTGTGCTCATCCCCAACTGTAAAATTATTTTTTGTTTCTATTTCATAACTGTAATTTTGCTACTGTTATGAACCAGAATATAATGTCTGTGTCTTTTGATGGTCTTAAGAGAACCTTGTGAAAGCGTCACTTGACCCCTAAGGGGGTTGTGACCCATTGGTCAAAACAGCTGGGTTAGAGTAAGATATCATTTTTTATTCTGTACGTAAATATGTCACCAAAGATTTCAAAATACTGAAAGCTTTCATTTTGACATTAGAAATTTTGGCAAGTAGGAAAATTTAAAATGAGAAATTCATGAAGGATCTGTATAAACAGAATACATCATAATGTTAATGTAAACAAAACATTTTAAAGTATTCATATGTCAAGATTTATTTTATATATTAGATATGTTTAAAAATAAATTACACATGTGTGTTCCATGTTCTTTGGCTATGCTGAGACTTGATGATTCCTACTTCATCCTTGTTAGAAATAAGAGCCCTCAATTAACATTTTAAGTATTTATTCCCATTTCCTGTTTAGTACCATGCACTACCAAACACATTTCTTTCTAGAGCCCTTGGGAACTTTGTCCTAGACACATTTGGCCAAAAGCAGTGAATAATTTATGGCACTATTGAATTATTTCTTCTGATGATCGGTGTCTGCTGCCCAGCCAGCTTCATCCTGACCTGGTTAACTCTCCTCTCTTTACCAAATCTGCCTTTAAAAGGGTGGTGATACCTCCATATTTTCTGGTGTATATAAACAGTTGTTACAATGGGTAGCGTTAGTCTCAGCTCTCCTGTCATTTCCAAGAACACTCTATCATGGTTGCTGGGAAGAAGATTCTTATAAAATTGTAATCGCTAAACTAGATTATAAATTATCTCTGATGGGAGAGGGTCTGTCCCCAATGGGAGAGTGGCACATGTCCCCACACCTGGTCTACTGAAGACAATGAGAGCAGATGCCAGAGCAGAAAGAAAGGAATTGTTATGGCTTCAACGTGATATGCCTCATCAGGCTCACTTATTTGAAGATTCATTCTGCAGATGGTGCTGCTTTAGGGCTGTTGTGGTACCTTTCACATTGCACACTGGCTAGCAGAATTGTGTTGCTGGGCATGCAGGCCAGGAAAGTTGTATCTGCTGTGGTTCTGCTCTCAGCTCTTTGCTTCCTGATCCAGCAAGATATGAACCAGCCATACCACTATTTCCTATTGCCATAGACCTAGGCCATCTTGCCACTTCATCCTTCCTGCCACAGTAGACCTACATTCCCAGAAACACAGCCAAAATAAAACCCTCTCCCATAAGTTGCTTTTGCTAGTGTTTTGTCACAATGGTGGGGAAAGTAAGGAACAATTTTTCCAGAGTAGTTTCCATCTCAACTCTACTCCCTTCCAAGTTCCATAGACCTATAAAGATTTTCAGGAAAGCACGGAAGTAGGGGCAAAGCTTAGAGAACATGAACCTTCTACCGCAAGAGTTGTAGGCATAGTGGAGTACAAAAGAGAAAACTTGGCTAGTACAAGTGATCAAAAGGTCATGGGAAGCTGAGATAAGAGCCCCAGGCAGGGGAGCATCTTCTTGTAGTGTTAATACAATGATCTCTTGTGGACCTCAGTACAATTGAAAGTGAGCTTACGAGACACCCATTCCAAAGATGGAGACCTAGAGGATCCAGCCACCACATACCAATGGTGCTTTTGAGCAACTTTTCCATGCTGTGCTCAACTGTGAAACAGTTTCTCCAAAGTTCATTGAATGGGCCCTGTTTCTGTCCCTCCGATTCAGGATTGCAAGCAAGGAGTTAACCAAAGCTCCCTACACAAAGCTGCCAGGGGCACCTTGGCCAGGTGTCTCTCTCTTTTCTACCATGTAACAGACTTCTGCTGCCCCACTAGAACTCTGGCTTAAATTATTTCCTTTCAAGAGTTCTTACAAAGCAGAGCAGACAGAGAGGTGAATCATTTCAAGACGATAAAATGGCAATGAGCCCACACTGGCAGAATGAAAGATTTTCCCCGTAATCAGATGTAAAAACAGTAACAGTTAATGATAATGGAAGTAATCTGTTTATAAACACTGTGCACGCACAGAGACAAACAAATATATAATAATTAAAAACTTTGAAAGAAAACAAAGAACTCATATGCCCTCAAAGGAATGATTTCAAAGTATGGAATCCAGCAATCTTGAATCTGAAACAAAACTGAGAGCCCATCTACGTTGAACTCTCAGAATTTCACCCACATTTTTTGTGGGAGCGTAGGCTCTTCCTTTTCTTTCTTCCAGCTTCAACATGGCTGGAGCACAGCAAAAGCTTGTTGAAACAGTCCCAGGAATCTCATTACATCACCCTAATTAAGGGTGACTTAATCCCAACCCAAATATTTTCAGTGAGTAAGGGCACTCGGCTCCTTTTTGAGGTAGCCCATTCCAAATCTGGAACACTGTAATTATTGCAAAAGTCCTCTTCGTATTGAGACTAAGTTTTCTTTGCTTTAATGCTCACTCCTGGACCTAGCCCTGCCTGACAGAACATACAGATGGTTATTCTCCCTCTAATACAATGACTCTACAATGTGGTTTCCCATTATGTTCTTATATCTACGCCCCAACCCCATCATACTTGAGATAAAGATGGACTCTTCCTTGGGCCAAATGCCTATTTTCCCAAGGCATTCTCTATTTAAATGGGCTCTGGTGCACGTAAACCAGTTGGGTCTACTTTCTAACAATTTCAGTTCCCTCAGAGCAAAGAAATACCTTCTTCCAAGACTAATTTGTGTTCTTTCTCTACTTCACCTGCATTATCTGGCTTCCTTGCCTAAACTGCTACCTTTCTCAAGTCCACTTCATCATCATATTAAGAGAGGGCCATTTTAAGATGCTAAAATTGTGAAAAAATGCAAGAGTGAAATCAGAAACATAGCAAGGAGGGATGAGGCACCTCTGCAAGATGCCCTGATAGCAAGGATGAAAAGTATCACATACCCACGTGCTGATTTGAATGAAAAGCCCCTGATAGGCTCATAAGGAGTGGCACTATTAGGAGGTGTGGCCTTGTTGGAGGAAGTGTGTCATTGGGGGTGGACTTTGAGGTTTAAGATGCTCAAGCCAGGCCCAGTGTCTCACTCTCTCCTTGCTGCCTTCATATCCAGATGTAGAACTCTCAGCTTTCTCTCCAACAGCATGTCTGCCTGCATTCCTGCCGTGACGATAATAAACCAAACCTCTAAAACTGGAAGCCAGCCCCAATTCAGTGTTTTCCTTTATGAGATGTGTCATGGTCGTGGTGTCTTTTCACAGCTGTAAGAACGGGAAGAGACTTCCCTTTCCCTTGAGACACCCTTCAGAAGAGCTGAAGAAGTGAATTACGTAAACACCATCAACTGCATCTGCCCCCAGAGGCTCTATTGCCCTTTCTAATGGGTTAGAAAAGACCCTGGTTAGGAAAGACCTCACATCAGAACTAATACAGCAGCTCTGTGAACAGATGAAGCTTCCAATCCACTCTCTCAAGAAGAAAGAAAGCAATGGCTTCTCCAGATGTACCACAACCCTTTTCTTTAGGGCAAGTCTTCATTTCTCAGTTTTCATACCTCCTTCAAGCATTGTGAGCTTGAAAGACGACATCTGGAGAGAAACAAACTTGAGGGTTCCATGTGGCTCCTCAGCAGCCTGTGTGTGACGGTGTTTTCTTCCCAGTCAAAGCTACATCTTCTCAAAGGAAAATTCACATCTCAGACCCAAATGACATCTGAGGCCCAAAGTGTGTGCTTCGAGCGGCACCAGATTAAATACTGAAAGTTTTCACAGACTTTGTCTAAATTAAACATTAAAAAATCCCAGAGGCTTTAGTTTCCTGAAGCAAAGAAAAATCATCCTTCCAGCTGTCATTGGGAAACATAAATCCCATGTTTTTATCTTCTTAGATATGTGTACAATTATTCGACACTTAAGGGCCATTTTCATGTGCTTAATGTTGGTGATATGGTCACCCAGAAAGTGATGATGTCAGGGATCCCAGTTTTCACCTTGACCCATCAGCTGCAGACAGGCTTTCTGCTTTATTCCCCAGTTGGGGTGGACACTCAGATGCTCACGTGGTCAGTCAGCATGCCAGAGCACAATTGTCTGTCTTTCTGAAACTGTTTTCAAAAACATATGGTGACCAGCATTCACGGACCTCTAGAAATATTAGCTGCAAAACTGGCAACCGGCTTTGGCCTTTGTACCATCTGTGTGTTTCTTATGTTGCATGTAGACACTTCCAGTTGTTACTGCTTTTGTCAGTGCTCTTCACCCCTGTTGCCGTATTTGAAGGTGGTTCCTTTATATTGCCCTCCCAGGAACTATGGGCTTGAGTCAAATTTTAATGGAAAGATGACCTTGCAGTTCCTTCACTAAAATTAATTGAGATCAAATTTTTGAACACTTCTTGAGGTTTGTTGCAAATTAAAACATGGGTCAGCATTCAGTAGTGTGGTTCAGTTTCTAAAATGTGCAGGAACTGTGGTGCCATGCTGCTGTTTGGAGATGAGAACAGTGTGCACATTTGAGCAGATATGGACAACACAATGAAGCCAGAGAACCAGAGAAAACCTGGAAACATTACCTCACCCCAGCATCTGTCTTCAGATCTTTTAGGACCACCCAAGAGAAATGAGCTTTATTCTGTTGTGAAAGCTCATTCCCAAAAGATGTTTTTGTTCTTAAAAAATAAAAATCATTTGTCAACCTTTATTGACAAGATGTATTTGTATAAAAAATGCCATGATGAAATCCACAATTTTGTAAGACAAAAATCCTTTCAGAATGAGAAAAAAAGGATTATATATACATATGTATGCCCTCACTGCCTTATTTGTTTTGAAATACCTTCACACTCATTCGGTCACTTCAGAACTCCCCTGGTAGATCATGTGCCATTGTTCCCATTTGATAGCTGAAATACCGGAGACACAGGCGTTGGTTACATAGCTGCCCTCAAACCTCATTAGAGATGAGTCATGTTGGGAGTGAGAACACACAGCTGAAACCTTCATTCCTGAGGGCTTCGTCAACCCGACATTCCTCCTGAATATATCCAAAACCGAAAACAATCACATCTGAGTGACCAAAGAACGGCAATCAGATAGTCACAAACCGGTGGCTACTGCCAAAGGAGCTGGCCACCCTACAGAGCCATGTCCCTCTACGCTCGGGCTTCCAGTTGTCTCCCTTCCGTAAGATGAAGAATGAAAGGCCACTGATTGTCAATGAAACGGATGTGCTTTGCATTCTTCTAACAAAAGTCATGAACAAGTGACAATCAGATCTGCGCCCAGATGCATTCTTTAGTTGATTTTCAGTAGTGACACGCATGAATCTGCTCTCCTGTCTGACTGCCCCTACTGCCATTGTTCTCCTATCGGGCCTACTCGGTCAGCTTTAATTAATATCAGAAACAGCACAGGAAACATCCTTAATTATTCCTCTTGTGTTGAGAGTAAATGTAGCCCACTAAGGGCAAAGCAAACAGTAAGTCTTTGAACTTGAGCGTTATCTTTGTTCTTTGGCTTACGAGGACTCTGTTTTATCAGACATGATAATTTGTTCTCTGTGATACCCTCAATGAAATTAATTTTGTTTTAGACTAGCATACGTTTCCTTTTGCTGATACTTTCACCCTTGGCAAGGACTTATCTGGGCAGTTAGTGCAGCCCTTGTCTGGCCCTGTCTGCTGAGGTTTAATAGGGCGGTTGTTGTTTTAAACAAAGATGTTTACTTTGTTATAGAGGTAAAATTCAATTCACTTCTCTCTTTTAATGTTCTTACAGTGCAGATAGAAACCCCACCCTCCTTTCTTCTTTTTGTCAGAGATGATGGTCTGGGACTTCATTGCTGGTTTTCCTTTAGAACATCCTCTCAGACCCATCCAAATACATTGTCATCACAGGGGAGAAGCCATTTTCACACACCACCCTCATCACCCTGGCCTCAATTCTACTGATATCTACCATCCAGGGGTAAACACTCTTTATATTAGTTTCTCTCCCTCCCTTCCTTCCTTCCTTCCTTCCTTCCTTCCTTCCTTCCTTCCTTCCTTCCTTCCTTCCTCCCTCACTCCTTCCTTTCTTTCTTTCTTTCTTTCTTTCTTTCTTTCTTTCTTTCTTTCTTTCTTTCTTTTTCTTTCCTTCTTTTTCTCTTTCCTTCTCTCTTTCTTTCCTTTCTGCTTTCTTTCTTTGTGTGTGTATTGTATGCCTGTGTTTATGTGTCATATTGATATGATATCTTCCACAGTTGCTTCTCTTTCTTACTTTTATTTGAGACAAGCTCTCTCACTGAACCTGGGGCTCGCTGCTCCAGATACAGGAGCTGGCCAATACCCCCAGAATCTTACTTGTCTCTGCTCTTTAGAGACATGCAGCCATGCTGTTTTTTTGCGTTTGTTTTTAATACGGGTGCTAGGAATCTGAACGCAGGTCCTCAGGCTCACCCAGCTGTGCTTTATCCCCGGGGCGGGGAGCATCTTTCCAGTCCTATTTTAGTCTTTAAACATTAAGGTTGCGTACACTTAGCAAAAAGCAAAACAAAACCCCCTGCAAATTAAAATAATCCACATCCCAACATCACTGAGGCTTAGCTCATGCTATGTATTGCAGTGTGATTTTTTATTCTCATATGAAGATTGATTTATGAACAACAGACTTTAGGCAAATGAACTCAGGCTTATTATTTTTTAGTTAACTTTAAATTTTTCTGTTCATTCTGTGAGAATTTTATATATACATATAATGTTTTAATCATATTCATTCTCCATCCTTTCTTCTTCCCAATACTTCTTCTTCCATATCTTTGTGTTTTGTTTTTTATAACTCTTGGTATTAGGGTTGCGTGCATGAGGAGGTGTGTGTGGTTATTTATTAGTTGATAGGCAAGAGGCAGTGACACCCCTCAAGAAAAATTACTCTGCCCACCCCCCAGGAGCCACTTGGCTCAGGAATCAGTTGGTTCTCAGCTGGGGTGGAACTTCATGTGCCCCTCCTCCATCAACACTGGGATGATGTGGAGATACGTAGGTCTTGTATAGGTAACTACAGTTTCTGTGAGTTCAAGTGTGCAACAGCCATGCCATGTCCAGAACAGTGTTCAGTACACTGTGCCAGTTCATTGGCTCTTACATTCTTTCTGTCTCCTCATTGCAGACATTTTCTGAAGTGTGTGTGTGTGTGTGTGTGTGTGTGTGTGTGTGTGTGTGTGTGTGTATGCTCATGTGTGTGGAGGCCAGATGACCTCAGGCGGTGATCAGGCATGTGCCCTTCAGGGTGTCTTCTGGCTTGCAACTCACAGAGTAACCTAAGCTAGCTGGCCAGTGAGACTTAGAGGTCCATGTGTCCCTTCCTCCCCCGCACTGAAACATATTTAATTTTTATGGGATGTATAAGAAGGTCAGGCTTCATTTTCCCCCTCAATTGACATAGAATCCTTTAATTGGCCACCTTGCTCGTCATCACTGAGCATTAGTATAGGCCGGGACTGTGAGAGGAGAGGCCTCTGTGATCCAAGTGAGAGCACCAACAGCCACGACATCCAAACCAAACTCAAAGCTTTGTCCTTCATGACATTTAAAACATCCCGTAAGGTGCTTCACACTTATATCACGATCCAGTTTCTCCGAAAGCTGGACTTCCCATGCTATCCTTTTCCCGTCACTGTTACTGCAGAGAACTCTGAAGACCTGTTTGACATTCTCGGCTCTGTCATTTTAATGCAGAACAGAGGATAAGTGAACCAACAACTAAGCAAAGCAATGTAGAGAGGTCTTGCTCCCCATGGGGCATCATGGGAAACCTGTTGTCATGTCCTTATATCCCAAAGTGATTATATCAATTAACACTCCTGCAAATAACAAATGAAAATACAAGTTGTTTCATATTTTAGTTTAAATTTCTTCCCTTGGGGAGATATAATCAAGGTCTACCTTGGGTCTCAAAAACAGAGGCAGGATTCTGTCTCTTTTTCCATTTGCATATATTTTAGACAGTTCCTATAGGAAGATTCCATATGGTGTTTTCAAAAGGCCTTTAGTGTCCATTTACATTTTAATGCAGTCAAATTTATTAATATCATCTTTGTGCTATTGTTTTTATTATTTCAAAGAAAACTTTTTCTAACTCCAAAATACTCTAGACTATTTCCTATACTGAGACGAGGTAGAACAGTTTTGTGGTTTTGACTTTTGAATTTTTATTGTTTTCTCCTACTTGGAGTTCTTTTGGGGTGTGAGTCTTATTTTCTTTTTAAGACATTAATATAAACTATGTTACCGTCATGTGTTAGAAGTCTCTGTTTGGGCAGTCCAGCTGTCCCAGCAGACCCTCCGGTTGCCTGAGCCTGTTTTTGAACAGTGTGCTCCTATGGGTGCCAGAGTCTGCCACAGAGTGCTTGTCTATATATACTTGCAGAACCCTGGACGTGTTGAGGAAGTTATGTTGCTTCAGGATGATTCTCTCACATGACTGAAGATGCCAGTTTGTGGAATCACACATTCTTGCTTTTCAAGGACAACCCTGAGGTATAATTTACCTCTATCGCACCCACAGGGCCAGGCACTCTGTTTCATACTGAATTCTCAACTCAAGGTTTATTCCTGGGAAACGCAGCTAAAGGCATTGTTCTTTCCTCATTGGTCTTATGTGGCCACTCACATCTGACACCAAAGGCCCGGGCACTCAGCAGTGTATGTGGGGGCTTCCTTCTCTATAATCATTTGTTAATTTATATACCCCATGACAAAAAAAACCCTCATTAATGCAGTCAGAATGGTTTTGTGAGAATGCTAATATCTAGTATAACAACCTCCTTGCACGCATTGTTCTTTTCTAGCATTTTAGATGTTTTTGGCTAGTGTGCATTTTAAAATTGTCTTTTCAAGGTTTGAAAATGAAACACGACAATTTTGCTTTTCTGTACAAATAAAGTTTGGGAGAATTAATGTCTCTGCAGTACAAAATAATCTTTTACCCTGCATTTCTAAGTATTTCCCCATCGAGGTTTTCTTTAGTGGATGTGGTTTGTATCCTTTTCCTTTCCTTCCTGTTTAACATCTTTTTTTTTTTTTACCAAAAAAGAGAAATTTGACAAGTCAGACATTGTTTGTGTAATTTTTTTTCCTCAAGTTGAACATTGTTTCAAACAAACTTAGTGCAAAACGGGAACATTTTATGCTTCCACATAACACTATGAAAAATGCTATGAATTTTTCCTTTTATCAAAGGAGCACTTTGGTGATTTAGGCTGGAGTTGGCCAACAGGCATTTTTCAATAATAAACGTTCATCTTGTTGCAAGCACATGTGTTGGAATGAACTCAACAATGCGTAGCCATCTAGAGAAATGGCCAGTGGTAGCATGTCCAGACCACACAGGGACCAAGAGAATTTCGGGGTCTGCCAAATTCACATGGTGGTGAATTTGTTGTGAAATTTTGGGAGTTATCATAACCCCAAAGAAGATCTTCTAAAGCAGGCTGGCAGCATTAAGAATCACAGGCTGGGAGAATATTGCGAGATATTAATGCCTGCCACAGGATGGGGAGGAGCATGTCAGAGGAGGCACAAAAAGGGCTAGTCCACAATTTGAAAGTGGCTCAGAGGACCCAAAACATTTTCTAAATACTGTACAGACTGATGATTAATGCTTACCACATTTCATTACGATTTTTACAGAGCTGTCCAAATGTTTCAACACCTGCTTCACATGAGGGGAAATCCTCTTGTAAACAGGAGTGAGTCATTACCCAAGGCCTGTGAGAAAAGGACTCTTGGGTATATGCACATTTTCTCCAGGTTTTCTTTGATGGACACTGACTGAAAATAGAGCATAACCTTCTTTGCCCTAGAAATGTTTGCTGGAAAAGGGGAAACTCCAGAGGAAAAAAAAAAAAAAGCAGGACACGTTGATACACCTAAGCACATAAATAAATCCATCTCTTATTATTTATATAGGTGGGAAACATGATAATTACATTTCCAAATGGTTTAAAAACTCCACAAATGTATACTTAAAACGTCGTAGCAATGAACGGAGACTGGATGGCTCATTAGTTGTGAGGTAAAGAGGCATTCCCTTTGGATCACCTAGTCCAAGAAGGATGAGGCCAGACACCATTTGATTGAATAGCACAAAAACGCATCCTTTGTGGGTACATGAGACCACAAACCAATATCACAGTTTTCAGAAGGATTATTCATTCACTCATACCTTCAGCCAGTGTTTGTTGAGTCTCTCTCATGTCCTGGGTGTATTACTATGATAGGAGATTTGGACAATAAGACGAATAGAGCATTGTCAGACCTCAAGGAGCCCATCAGACAGACAGACAGGTGAACTCAAGTCATAGGGCAAGATCATGAACACCATCATGGAGAATTAATAAATAGTGTGGAGGTACAGAGGAGAGGGAGAGTATAAACTGGACTGTTAGTAATGCCTTGTCCAGCGTCCTATGAAAGCTAACAGGACTGAGCTCACATAAACTGAGGGTGGAATGATGGGTCCTGTGGCTTCCAGAGAAAGGTGCGTGGGTGGGTACCACATTACAGTGAGAGAGGGCCTCAGAGTAGTGTGAGTGTGGGTAAGGTTCTGTATATTTCAAAATGTGGATTTTGAGTGTTTCTCCCCAAAGAAATGACAGATGTTTGAGGAGCTGTTTAAGTTGATTTTTGGAACATTACGTGGTACCCACTAATATGCATTGAAAATATTTTTATTTATATTGTTAGAGAATTTCATGCATATATAAAATGTATTTTTTAGCCTATGCGTCCCTCAAACCTCCCTTTCCAACTCCTCCAACACACCCCTGCCCCAAGATCACGTGCTTCTCTCGCTTTTGTTGCTTTGGTTTGGTGTTTATAACACACACAGTGCAATCAGTACTTTTGGTGTGCACCTGGAGGTAAGGCTGTCCGTTAAGCCTGAGAAACATGGATGGCCGCGCCCCCAAAAGAGAAAGAAGTCTCCTTCAACCGGCACCCATCGACTGTGAAAAGCTCCTTAGCTAAGTGGGAAGGGGAGGGGATAATGCCCTTCCCTCTCCCCCCCTTTTCCCCTCACCACTCAAGGTAATCAGGAGAACTTCCTGAAGGCAGCGAGCTAGCCATGCCAGTCACTGCGTGTAGAGTGTGGGAGAGCAGGCCCGGCACCTCCTTGGGGCAACACAGTGGGGCTGGCCTTCATGATGAAGGCACGGGTGAGCCAGCCCCACGGGTCTTTGCGCAGGAGAGCTGTGCTGGCCCCTCGCTGGCTGCAGTGGGTGGCCCTGTGCCTCCAACTGGGAAGCACAGTGGAGCTGGCTCTGGAGGTGTGGGGTTAGTGAGCCGGCCCCAAGGGCATGAGAGCAGGAGAGAGCTGACCCTGCCTCCTGCAGATGGTGGCACCAGGTTGCCTGGTCAGAGCAGTGCTGGAGAGCTCGCCTTAATGGTCCAGATAAAGCATAGCTGGCAGGCTGACCAGCTCAGCTACCAATGAGGGCTTTGATTGGTGCACCCCAAATTCTACATCATTTGTGAACTGTTGGGGATCTTCATGACACAGGGCAACAACAGGAAAACGGGAAGGGATCCCAGGGAGGATCCAATATTGATGGTTTTACAAAAGCCAGAGACCTTGAACCAGACCAACAACTCATTGCAATGAACATTTACAAGTGAAGATGCGTGGACAGACAGGTATACAGTGAGACACACATCTTCCACGAGGTATTTTCTATGCTTTGTTTTGTGCTTGTGTGTGTGCGCATGTGTGTGTGAGTATGTGTATTTTTTTGGGGGAGGGGAGGTTGCAAGGCCAAGGGGGCAGATACAAGGGGATGGGACATGAGTGAGACTGGGGTGCTTGATGTGAAACTAAGAAGAATCAATAGAAAGTTGGAAAATAAAATAAAAAGAAAAAGCTCCCCAGCTAGGTGTGGGGCCTCAGGAGTCTTGCTCTCATTCATCATTCATGCTGAACTTTCGGCTGTCTTGATTTTTAAAAATGTATAATTTTGTGTGTGTGTGTGTGTGTGTGTGTGTGTGTGTGTGTGTGTGTGTGTTTTAATGAATCAATTAAAATAAAATTTAAAATGCAAAAGAGCCATACAATTGAATAACGGAATGATTTGTAAATAAAGAGCATTTTGGCTGAAACCATAGGAGATGGCCAATGTGTTTTTATCAAAACAATTTATTACAGGGCCTGGAAAGATGGCTCAGCAGCTAAGAGCACTGGCTGCTCTTCTAGAGAACCTGGGTTTGATTCCCAGCACCCCATGGTAACTTGAAACTGTCTGTAACCCCAGTTGCAGAAAATCTGACGCCCTCCCCTGGCCTTCACGGGCACCGCGTGCACAGATTGCAGGAATGTGCGTGCTGGCCTGACACCTGCAAATATAAAACAAGTTTAAGAGTTACAAAAATGTAACAGTACAATCAAAAGGGTATCGCCAGTCTTCAAATGTGGCCAAGGGTGTGTGCTCAGGGTTTGGTGTCAATGCTTTTGTTGTTAAACTTCCTCTGCAAGGAGCCTGTTCCTGAATGTTTTACATTTCTAACTCGTGTGGTCCAGCTCATGTAAAGAAATACAAATTTTAGGTTGCCTGTACCACCTCAGCACGTAGCAGCAGCAGGAGTGAGGGCCAGCTGCCCCTGCCACCTTCAGACACCCACCTCGTCTGAGAGATGAGTGCTGGTGGCATTTTGTAGGACTTCCTAGACATTCAGGCCTCGGTTTTAAGACAAAATAAAGCCACGCCGTTTGGAGGGCAGTGAATCGTCTACATTGCCATTACCCACGGTTACAGCCTCAGGATGCTCCATGCCACTTTTTAAAGCTTCCCTAAGGAATGTCAGTCGGTTTTAAGGAGAAAGCAGGGTATTTTCAGAACAAGACCAGGAGGGCTGATTTTTTTTTAAATGATCTTTTGCATAGCTTTCCTCTTTTAACATGTGGTTCTAGTGCCTTTTTTAAAAATTAAGAATATGATATTTTCAAATGTGCTCACAAAATAGTGTTGGGAACTTTTGCTAACTATGTCTTGTCTTTCAAAGAAAAATGTGTCCGGTGATTCATATGCCTCTGGCCATTGTCTCCAATGGGCTGTCTTTTAAGTTAAAGTCTTCTTCAACAGATTATTTTGCTCAATGTAAACCAATATTAAGTACATGGGAAGTTTTAAATGATTATAATAGAATTCTATGCCTTCCTTTTTTTTTTTTTTAACAATGTCACCAGTATGGAATAATTATTAATCAAATGACAATAAACATCCTGATCTGATCATTGGAAGGGTTGAATGAGACCATAAATACCAATGGTTGACCTAACATAAGTGATGGGACACTAGGGACATTGGATCAATTTCTGATCTGTTTTCTAGTCTTTCTAGGCCACATTGATGAACACAGCAGCTCAGTACTATTTTCATATGTTGCTTTTATTGTCTCAAATATTCAAAATCAACAGGGGCACTTGGAAGGCTAGAGAAGCTTTATTAAATCATATTTTCTCACTTAATAGTATTTCCTTCCAAAAAATATATATGTGATTTGTGAAGTCCTTTACAATGTATTATTTACTTTATTTGTGTGTGTGTGTGTGTGTGTGTGTTTGAGAGAGAGAGAGAAAGAGGGAAGGAGGGAAAAGAGAGAGAGAGAAAGAAGGAGGGAAAAGAGAGAGAGAGAGAACCATAGCATTTGTGTGGAGGTCAGAAGGCAACTTGAGGTCAGACTTAGGAGCAAGTGCCTTTACCTGCTGAATCACCTCACTGCCTCCTTTGCATTTTTTTTCCAAGACAGGTTTCTTGTGTAGCCCTGGCTGTTCTGGAGCTCACTCTGTAGACCAGGCTGGCATTGCAATGCTTTGTGTACTCTTTTTGTGGAAAGGTAAACAAAATTCAGGTGTGTTTGTTTACAGATAGGTGAGGCTTTAAGCAGCAAATTGCTGTATCTAATTCTGACTCAAACAACGACATACAGAGAGTGAATGAAAAGCCGCCTTCCAGTCAGATTCATACCCGAACTAATAAGCAGTGCCATTATCCTCCTTAGGATGATGTGCACAGATGTGTTCAATGCGCACAACCTGGTTTCAGATCGCAAGAATGCTTTCTAGTTCTCACAGAGCAAATGCTAAGCACTCAATGAATTTATCCTCAAAAAACATATTCTCTGTGTGTGTGTTTACTCCAGCATGTCTTCAGAAAACATCAACAGATTCCAAGTCTCACTAACCCCATGGAAAATTGCTCAGGGCAAAACCACTAATAAAGCTCACAAGGCACTGAAGCACACTCACAGTGTGCCAAAGAACTCTCAAAGGGAAAGAAGCAGATTGGGTCCCAGTATCCCAGGCTTCCGCTGGGGAATTTACTGAGACACTCATGCTTACACTGATTACTCCGACATAAAGATGTGATCTGGATCTGATGCAATAGGGATGGGCAATTTGTGCGTCAGTGATGGCAACGGCCAGCAAAGGCTTACTACTGTGAAGAGAACCAAAGAAAAGGATGTTGTGCTTAGAGATTTAGAACAATAAGCAAGTCCAGAATGACTGTGGTGTGGGAGGGCCAGAGGCATCAAACATGCCTTAGAACTGTCATAAATGATGCTGAACTTTTTTAAAGGGCCATAAAATTCCTATGTGCCAGGGAACTTGGACTGGAGGATTTTCTAGGATGCCCCGGGGAGAGGTAAAGCACAGTTGTCCAGTAATGTCTTTAAGCAATGAAATGACTTGCTGTCACCAGGTTCTCGGCCTGTACTTGTCCACGCATCCCCAGAACAAAGCAAAAAAGGGACTGGATGAGTGACAGTAAAGAGGTTTCTTCAGCACATGTTCCAACACAGAGACCAAGACTGTTGATGCGTTCATCTTACTTCATCCCTTCATCGTTAAGCCTTCTGAGAAACAATGCTGCAGGCTGACAATAGAAAGCTGACATTGGAAAGACTTTTCTGATGTAAGGGGAGAAAATCCATCCCTGATCGACTCAAATCTTGAGAAGCTACAGTGGTGGAAAGTGCAGTTTGGCAACCTGTGCCACGTGCAACTTAAGGACATGTACATGTCAAGGGACTTTGAATGTAGCCTCACTGCACATGTGGCCTGATAAAGACGTTCGAGTGGCTTGAAATCATTCCAAGAAAAGTACCCACTTGTGTTTACTTGTTGGCTAAGCGACACATCACTGCAAAGAAAATGAAGTCAGGCTGCTAGCTATGTGGGAAATTTAAGTATGCCACGGGCTTTTTAGAGTTTTCATTTACTCGCAAGAGTTTTAATTATAAACACACCTTCAGAATGGTGAGCACAGACAAGGATTTACCTTCTCTTCACCCTTCAAATGCCCTCCTTTGAGCCATTTACCAAAGATACGTCACTTTCCAAAGAAAAGGACTAAAATCAACAATTAAGAGCCAAACATGATGGTCTAAACTAATTGGAGTGGGTTCTTTACACATGTTTGTATGAAAAGAAAAGAAAAAAGTGCTAACATCCTCTTTGTGCACGTTAACTGGACTCATTGTGGTTTTTCTATGCACGCACAGAGCTCACTTGATCACAATCCCCCACCCCGCTAGCCTCGCAGCACCCTGCCCCCTCGGCACTTGCCTGAATACTTAGCAATCATTTTCAAGGTGATTTTTTTTAAGTTTCCATGTATGCAAGAAAATGTGCCGCTTCTCTTCCCAAGTCTGCCTCGTTTTGCTTTACACAACGCTGTATCTAGTTGGTGACAAGATTTGCTAACTTACGGCTGAACAACATTTGACTGTTTCTGTCCCACGTCTTCTTCACCAGCTCACCACCTGATAAGCATGTGGGCCAGGTCCGTACTTAGCCATTGCATACAGGGTTTCGGTAACCAGGAGACTGCATGTACCTCTTTATAGCATGGCGTGACCTGGCAAGAATGCACCCAGGCACGGAGGAGCTGTAGCGCACTGAGTTCTATAGTTTTTGAGTCACATCCACATTGCTTTCTACAATGATTATGCTAACTTGTTACTGCCAGTGGTGGATGAGTTATTTTTCTCCACATCATGCACACATCTGTTGTTATTATTACAGTTTTTTGTTTTGTTTTGATAGCGATCCTTCTCCCCCGGCTCTGGCGCCCTCTCGCTAGAGCTCTGACTTCCGGTTTGCCTTTCTGGTGGTTTATCTGACGGGGTACTTGTTTCATTTCATGCACTTTGTCTTGTGATGTGCCTGTTCAGTCCTCTGCCTTTCATTCTGTCGATTGTTTCCTTCGCCACGTGCAGACCTCTCTGACACAACGCCATTTGTCAGTGTTTCCTTCTGATTCTGTGCTTCTAAAGTCCTGTTGAGAAAATAATGGCCCCTACTAATATGGATCTGTTGCCCTGATAGAGTTTCACGTCAGGTCTTTGATCCATTGAGAGTTGGTTTGCATACATGATGGGAGATAAAGGCCAGCTTTTCAGGCGTGTGCATCCAATATCATCCACTTTTTATATACTGCTGTTTTTGCTTCAAAATGTTCTCATCTTGAGAGTCAGTGGGCTCTAGACACATGGTCTACTTCTGGGCTCTTTATGCCATGGAGCTATGTATGGGTCTTTTTTTTTTTTTTCCTTCAGTTTTTTGAGGATGTCGTTCCTGAATTCCGTAGTAACTCTGTCAGTTTACATTCCCACCAGCTGTGTGGCAGAGCTGCCTCTTTGACCACATCCTTACCGTTGTGACCAAATTTAGAGAAAATCTCAAAGGGATCTTAATTCTTAGTTTTTCTGATATGTATTGGCCATTTGTATTTTCTCTTTTGAGAACTGTTTAGTCAGTTCATTAGCCTGCTAGGGGATTTTCTTTCTTTTTTAGGTTTGCATTTCCGTATATTTTCCCAACACTGCCTCTTATTCTGGTGATTGTTTCCAATAAAGGAAACATTGATGTGCAAAAGTTTTTAAGTTCTTACGATCCTATTTGTCAACTCCTAGGACTGCTTTTGGAATCTGTTTCAGAAAGTCCTGGCTTATAGCCTTTTGCCTCTTTGCCTCTGGCAGTCTCAAAGATTCCTGTGTCTGTATAGGTTTTTGATCCATTATGTGTTGATCTTTGTGCAGGGTTAGAGATACAGCTCTAGTTTCTGTCTCTGTAGCTGGCTGCCCAGTCTCCCCAGCAGCACTTCTGCCAGGAGTGGTCTTCTTCCTAACGTGCACTTTTGACACTAGAGTAGACAATTAAGAGGCTGTGACTCTGTGGGCCTGTCACAGACACGAATCATCATGGCTGGCTCTGTATGTTGTATTTTGAAAAATCTGTCTTCAAGTTCTGAATTTTCCCCTTGATCTAAAGCTAATTTTTTTAATTTGACACATTGAGATTTTCACTTCTAAGATGTTTTTGTTGGTTCATTTTCAAATTTTTCCCTTGCAGGAGTTTTTATTTATTTCTTGATTTCACTTAACATTCATTTCCATTCTCTTGGATCTCAATGACCTTTTAAAATCATTCTTTGAATTCCCTATTAACATTTCACCCACTTCAATATGTTCAGAATCCAAGAGATGTGTTTGGAAGGTGTTTTTTTTTTTTTTCCTTTGTTTTTCCGTGCTTCTGGTGTTCATGTATTCAGATTTGACCATCTGGTGGTTAGGTGGACTGAATATCTACCGTTTTTATAAAACACCCCTTTTTAATTTTTTTAATCTTTGGAAATTTCATATACAGAAATAATGTTTCTTGATTATATCCTTCCCTACCTTCCCCTTCAACATTCTCTAGTGCCTGCAGCACATTTTTCTCTCAACTTCATGTCCTCCCTTAAAAAACACACACACACACTGCATACTGCACATGGCACACACACACACACACACACACCTCCCAGTGAATCTATCTGTGTGGGGTGTGAGGCCATCTGCAAGAACCTGACCAGCCTACCAGTGGTCACAGCTACAAACAAGAGTGACTCTCCCTCCCCCAAGTAGCCATCAACTAGCAATAGTTCCTCAGCTAGGGGTTAAGAGCCCAGGAGCCCTTCTGTCGTTCATGCTGGAGCTTTAACAGGCTTGATCTTGTGCAAGGAAACACAACTGATGTGTGCTTGTGCGTGCTATGGTTGCCATGTCCAGAGGCAGCATTTCACAGCACTCTTTCCACTTCCTGCTCTTACGCTCTTTCTACCTCCTCCTCAGTGACGCCCTAGGAGTTAAGGAGGGAGTAGGAAATATAGCTGATAAAGATATCTCATCTATGGTGGTTTGAATGTATATCCCCCATCATCTTGGACATCTGAATACTTGGTCTCCAGTTAATGGTGCTGTTTGGGAGGTTTAGGGGTTTGGCCTTGAGAACATAATGAAGGAGGGCTTTGGGACTTGAAAAAAAACCTCTTGCCATTTCTAGTTCTCTAACAGATTCATGCTTACTGGTCAAGGTGTGAACACAGCTTTCTGATCCTGCCACCATTCTTTCATTCTTCCATCATGAATCACAACCCTCTAGAACCGTAGGCCAAACAAACTCTCTCTTCTGTGAGTTGTCTTGATTGTGGTATTTTATCACAGCAACAGAGAGGGGGCTGACACGCAACCTGTGGCTGAGGACTCTCATCCACGCATGCTCACCACGTGAGCAGTTGCATGTCACTGCATTAACTGCTGCCCACGGGGGCGGGGGGGTTCTCTGACCAAAGTTGAGAGCAGCACAGTTGGTGTGAGCATAAGTAATTAGAGGGTAGTTGGACAGCACTGACCATTCAGTAAAACAACAGTTGCTCCGGGCAGAGGACCGTGAGCTCCAGCCAGGAGTTTTGACCAGAATTACACTACCAGGTATGAATCCCTTCCTGTGCCTCAGGTGCGGCCAGAAAGCGGCTTGTTTCCGCACAGCACTTGTGCTGTTTCACCAGTGGGTGCATCAGTACCGAAACATGGAGGGCCCAGTGTGGGTGAGGCTTCTGATGTGTTTTCTCCCCAGCAGCCTGTGCAACGCCCTGAAAGAAACACAGCAGGGAGTTTCCTGCTTGGTTTCAGATTGACTTCTGGATGTTCTGCCAGTAAAGCGCATGGTGTCTTCGGTAATAGAGTCTTACCATGTAGTTATATTTGGCACCTAAGAGCAATAGCGATAAGCTGCAGTGTCCTAGGTGCCTCTGGGGAATCCCTGAATAACGTATAGCAGAGTAACTTGTGCCTGGCATCGAGATTTTCATTTAATAATCCATATCTTCTGGGAGCATCATTTCCACCCTTGCAGGCTACCTCTGTGCCAACTCCTAGTTTTACACTTTATTTCTAGTTAGCTTACAAACTGGTGGGTTTCTATAATGCTTCTTTATATATGCTTAGTCCCAATGAACTCATCTCCATATCCTCCTTTTTCTTTTCCCTCTATCCCTAACCCACCTATAGAGATAGTCTTCAGTGGTCCTGTTATTTCACAATGCATGTGTTACACTATCTAGCTTTTTCATACACCCCAATGTCTGTACTGCTCACTCTCCTGAGCCCAGTCTGGTTTATGAGGCAGTACCCAAGGAGCCAGGACAGTGGAATTTCTGTGGAATTGAAGATATAAGGACACACGTTTCTGTCCTTACAGCCCAGGGCTGTCCAAACTAGAATCATAGGTTCCTTCTCAAGATGGCCCTGGCTCTGGCCTACAGAGTGTTTTCTGGAAGACGATATGACTTTCTCTTCAACACCAGGCCATTGTGCAGATGGTAAATGCTTACCTACTTAGGATACAAGCCTGGAAGAGGGGCGAGTTCCTGCCCTAACTTTCTTCAATGGTAGACTGTAACTTGTAAGCTGAAAGAAAGCATTTCCTTTCCTAAGTTGTGTTTATTCAGAATGCTATTTCACAGCAACAGGAAGGAAACTAGAACACACAAGCAAATACCTTCCACAGTCCACTTTTTTTTAAATCTCATATAAGCCACAATTTGCTCTCAAATACTTCAACATATAAAAATTTAAATTGAGTTGTTTTTGTGCTAACAGCAGATATTATCCTTGAGTTGTATTTCAACTCTATTTTAAGGGGACCCTCTTACTATTTTGTCTAGTCTGGCCTTGAACTTTTGTGCTCAGGTGATCTATCTACCTTAATGTCTAGAGTTGCTGGATCTGTTGGTGCCTGTGCCAGGAAGGGAGCAGTAAGCACACTTTAAATGTGAATAGAAGGTCAAGCTGGTAGTTTATTTAAGTTAAATTAACTGCAAGTCAAATCTCAGATTGTCTGTCAAGGCTATTTCTGACTCCTGGTTGTGGGCTCTTCAGAGAAGCCTGAGAGAGAAGTGCCTTACCGTTGATGAGGGCTCCTGGCTCTAACAAAGATGCTAAGAGTTGGCCACTATGCTATCCTTTTTTCTTCACCTTTTTCTGCCTCTTTTAAGGAGTTGGAGGCCGGTCTTACTGGTTTAATATATTAGGAACGTGCATTATTTTCTTTGGTAACTTTAAAGCTGCTTTAGCCAGAGCTAGAAATGGATTCCTGAAACACCAGCACCAAAACTTGGCTGTGACCCTTGCTATACATGAGGGGTGAACAGCCCATGTAGAGCTATATATGCCAGTTTTAGTAAATTATTGATAAAGCAGAGCACAGCGGGAATCTCGGATTTTGCAATGGGAAAGCAATTTGTTCTGAAAGGCTTCAAGTTTTACTGGTTGGCCATAAACTATGAAGGTTTGTGGTTAAATATGGGTTTCCTGTTGAACTATTTTCTTAGGTTGAGACAAGGACTTAGATGGAAATGGCATATTTGAAAAGGTAAAATGAGGTATGAGAAAGGGCAGTGACAAAAGGGGGAAGAGAGACCTATAATCTATGGATGTGTTGCTTAGCAGGTCAACACGGGTCAACATGGACTTGAATCCTTCTAGAGCTGCTCTGGGGAACCCGACATTTAAACTGTTCTCTATGAATTAATGAATTTTCTAGCGCTGACTACCCAATTTGTCATCTCAACTGTATGATTTGCTTTGAAGTAAGTGTATAACTAACTCTACGAAGGAATTAAATGTTTTCTTCAAAATAGAATGTCATATGTACCTT
The DNA here is from genome assembly GCF_907164565.1 of Psammomys obesus. Lineage (NCBI taxonomy): Eukaryota > Metazoa > Chordata > Mammalia > Rodentia > Muridae > Psammomys > Psammomys obesus. The sequence continues at coordinate 1,187,448 of NW_026591918.1, read as the reverse complement.
TAGTTTACAGAAAGTTCAGACACACAGTTTGTGGTACTATTAAATTCAGGAGAGTTAGGTATTGTTAGATCAGTAGCGTTATGGCTCGGCCGCTACAGTAAGTTATGGTACCCAGAAGTAGCTCTCCTACGGTGATTTGTTTCTCAAGGCTTGAGCTAGAACCCAGTGCTTCATACATGCCAGGCAAACACTCCGCTCACAGCTGCTCCCTAACCTGAGAAGGAGGTCTTGATGGAGTCTATCAATCTGCATCTTTAGTATTTACTAATTCATATTAATTTCCTTAACGTGTATGTATTAATACCACTGTATCATTGGCATTGCCTTGGGTGTTAGAACAGAGTTTCTTCTCAAGTTATGACAACAGAACATCTTTAGTGTATGCTGCTAGAGGAGGTTACTTTTTAATTCTATGTTTCACCCAAGATTTCCTTTCCTGTAGTAACAGTGTTTAAATCTTGCCGTCAAGACCCTTAATACACTTAAGATTTTCTGGAAATCTCTAGGTTATCTAATATTAAACACTATGTTTAACTTTTGGCCTCTTTATCCAAACTTCTGTTGCTAGTTCGTAATAACTCACATGATGACCACAACAAAGTACTGCCTTTTGTCTAAGGGTTTACCTCTCCTGTCAAAGTTCATTTCTCTTCTCCATGTTAAATAATCAACTAAATAAATATTTTAAGGTTCCTTTTTATTTTTTTTGTCAATTTATTTTTAGCATGTTTGTTGTTTGGCTTTTTGATTCCATAAGCAATGCATGCTTATTTAGGAAGCTTAGAAACTATGGAAAAGCACAGAGAAAAATAAATTTTACTTTGGTATTTGTTTCTGTCTGTGTGGTAGAGAGAAGCTGTCAGCTGAATTTGGAATGGAGGTGAGCAGAGGCATCTAGTCCACCGGACTTGGGCCTCCCCTGAGAAGAGCGTGTACATTCAGCACCACGTCTCAGTGCCCACTAAAGCCACTGCGCAGGTTGCAATAAGGCACGTGTCAAAGTCTACTCCTATGCCATGATACTGTTCACTTTCATCTCAAGTTTTGTTTTCTTAATATCTAGGTCCTCAGTTCTTTATGTGACTGGCATTAAAAAAACAAAACAAAACAAACAAACAAAAAACCAACCTCCTTGACAAAAACAGCTTCACAGGAAAGTTTTGTTGAGCTCACAGGTCCAGGCCACACTGTTAGTGTGGAGAAGGCAAGGAAGGAACCAGGAAGAGCTGCTCATCACCACAGCTGGGAGCAGTCAGAAGCAGCTGAAGGCACACTCACACTTCAGCCCACCTTCTCCTCTCTTGTATGGCTCAGGACTCAAATGTAGGGAATGGCATCAATGGCAGCGGGCTGCTTCTTTTCGCATCGATGAAGACAATAAAAACAATCTCCAAAGACACACCCACAGGTCAAACTGACCTAACACCCTCGCTGAAATTCTCTTCCCAGGTCATTTAACACTGCATTGAAAACCAAAATGATCACCATCAACATGCATATACAAAACATATATAATGACATTTTATAATAATTAAGCTTGGTTTCCTAAAACATAGGTGGTACTAACAGCAGATGACCTAAAATAATAATAACATTTAAAATACTGGCAGGATTTGAAACTGAGTTATAAAATATTTGGAGTAAAGTTTATTCAGTTAAAAAGTTATTAGGGAATAAGACTGTGTAAAATGATATTGTGTGAGCGGATGATAGTGGGTTGGGTACGAGTTTTCTTAATGCCTTTTGAGTTCTAGAAAGGACCAGAAGTTAAATTCATCACAAAGCCACCGATATTCCACATGTATTTAAGGAGTGGAGTTTTCAGCTAAAAAAGGTCTTAAGTTGAAACATCTGCTAGAAATCAAAGTGGCATTTCTATTTTCTCTCTCTCTTCCTCTCTCCTTCTTTCCTTCCCTCCCCAGCCACCTCTGCGTGTATAGGTGTGTGGGGGGCCTCACACTTGCCTCTGTCAAGCCAGAGGTATTCGTCTCTATTGTTATAAACCTTACATTCTTTTCTTTGTCTTTGGTTTGGGCTTTTTAGAAATATTTTAATTGAAATAAAATTGCAGCACCTTCTTATCCAAGGTACTCTTCTTCCAAGCCTCCCGTGACCCTCTTTCCCACCCCCTCCATTGAAATATGGTATTAGTAAGGGCCTTTTCTGCTACCCGTCCTAGCTCCCAAATAATTGACACAGAGACCTATTAGATTTATTCAACAAGCTTTAAGCTCTATAACTGGACAGATATTCATCTCCTCTAACCCAGTTATGGTATCCTGGCTACCTCCTAGCCATGTGCCCATTTACCTGCCATTTCAGTCTTGCCTTGGCCTTCTGCTGTAACTCTCTGTCTTCATGGAAAACTCCTCTTCATTGCAACTTTTCTTCCTCTCCTCTCTGGTCTCTATCTGAGACCCCCTGACCGGGAATGGGGAATGGAAGTCCCTGCCTTTTGTATCCTCTGCCTAATTATTGGCTAATCAGCTTCTTTATTAACCAAACAAGATAATTGGGGAGCAATTTTTACACAACATTGAGGCAGGAGATTCTTCATAGAAATGACAATGTCCAACGTCTGGGCTGCAACCAGATCTCCGGGCACAGAAATCAGCATCTGAATACACAGTGCACAAGACCACCCCCTAATGCCCCTTCTCTCAAAATTTTTTTATTTCTGTTATGTACAGACATATTTACACATGTATATGTATGTACAAATATGTAAATACAACCTACTGAATCTATTTTTTTGTGCTTATGTATAGATAGCTTCGGGCTGACCACTCTGCCCTGGACAACCAACAAGGGGGCTTATCCCGGAGAGAGGCAAATTCTCCTTCTCCAAGCATCCACCTCTCAGCCAAGAAGTCTCTCTCATAGTGAATGAGAACTGAAGACATTGCAGAAAACCACACTGGATACAATGCTGATATCAGTGGGCCATGAGGAGCCCTTCCCCGACTGATAGATCTGTATATGACACCTTCCTTTTGAAACAGGATTTCTCATTGAACCAGAGTTAGGCTGGCCAGCCAATGAGTTCCTGAGATCCATCTGTCTCTATCCTGCCCAACCCCATCCCCAGTAGAGGATTATAAACAAATACTACCATACCTAGTCTTTAAAGAAATCTGAGTACAGGAATCTAAACTCGGGGACTCACGACTGCACAGCAAGACTTGCACGCATGGAGCTCTCTCCCAGGCTCTCTTTTCATTTGGTTTTAATGAAGAAAAACCTTAACTATTCAATGATTTGACCACACACAGAATTTATAGTCAAAATCAAATCTTTTCATCTCCACACAGCTTGAGGTTGACCCAAAGGTCTCTTTCTCTCTCTCTCTCTCTCTCACACACACACAAACAAAATTGACAGAAATGAAAAAGAAACCATGTTTGCAGAATGTTTTCAACATTTTATCACACAATGACATTGTCTCCTTTGTGGAAATCATTTGTACATCAGTCTGCTGTTTCCAGTACAATGTAAGTTACATAAAGGGAGGATATTTCTCTACATCAGCATTTCCAGACTATTTGGAAGAGCCTTGGCAGTTATAAAGAAGTTACAGACTCCAGTTGCAAACATATGTGAGCAAAGAATCATTCTAAAAGATTTCAAAGATATGGGTTGCTTATCTTTCTCCAAAACTTCAATGAGTTTAATGGGTGACATGATAGCTTATTAGTCTTGTCATCAAGCAACTCTTGTAAAGTACTCCTGATGTCGAGCTTCTGAACAGTGAGCCAGTTTAAAGTCTCTAGACTTCAGTGGTAAACACAAGGATATGTACGGTGATGTAAACACATCTGAATCTACTATTAAAAGGGAAAACATCCAGATACTAAGCTTCTAAATTCAGTTTCCATGGTGAATTTGTTTCAGGAAGATCTTCTGTACGGTAGCCAAGGTTTCCCATCCCTTGGCATTGTTGATGTCAAAAGAGATAAGAAGGTTTAGGGGAAGTCACACTGGTACATTGGCATGCAATTTGCAGGCTGAGCCATCTGACTTTGAATTGCCTCAGCCACACCACAGTGAATTTTCTAGAAATCAAGTGTTTCTATGTTAGGAGGAACCTAACTATCTCATGTACCCAGTATTGTGTTTCACTTCTGAGTAATTCAACACACAGTGAAGTTAAGAGAGTCATTAATTGAGAGTGGGAAAGGGAAATTGGGTATTTTGGAGTAAGTAATGGTTCCGGGTACTGAGCAACCAATTTAAGGTAATCACCCACATGGAAAGAAAATGCTCACCTGGGCCCTTCGGCGAAAGAATCTCAGGGCCCATGCAAGGGTGGCTGCTTCTGATGTCTACTTCCCATCCATATTTTCGTTTTCTGTTTAAGTCTTTAGAAGAAAAAGAAAATTGTAAGTATTGGTTTACATCTCCCCCACCCCCACAAAGAGAACACTTGATAGCTGTCAGGATAGCTCAGGGTGGGGACCAACTGCCAGGTCTGGCCTTGAGGGTACTGGTTTCTGTGCGTTCACTGTGTCCTCTTAGCATGTAAGCCATACTATTGCAAGGAAGAGAAGAGACAGGAGAATATTATTGCTGCTGTCTAACCAAGAAGAGCGATTCTGGAATTTAACCTTAAAATTCATGGATAGCAAATATCCAGCGCTAGTCCCACCCTGTAGAGAAACCTACATGCTTACGTGATAGCTGCTAAGTGTGGTGCCAGTGACTTTAGACATCTCGGAGTCTCTACGGCAAATAACATCAATGGTTATTTCAAGGACAATGTCTTAAAAAGCCAACAAACTCTATAATCAACCAATTGAATCTTTACATAAATCTAAAAGATTTTAGTCCCAGATATTCATCCACAAATCAAAAATAGTATAGAAAAAGAAAAAGCACAACTGTCAAGACTCAAAAAAAAAAAGTTAAGTTATATGTAGTGTTTTGAGAGAAAATAGGTTTAAAGATGAACCCTATAAAATATTTTCAGTGAAACTTAAAAAAATGAGCAAGTTCACACCTAATGTGAAATAAATGACCACAAGACACACCTGTGCCGGAACGAGAAGCTGTTGACAGTCTCTATGCTGTAGGTACTGTTTCCTTCGGAGCAGGTGCAGAGCCAGCCTCTGAAACCCATCTGAAGATTTGCACAGAGGAATCAGTTCACCTTCACCCTCTGCCCTCGTCAGGGGAAACCTGCCTCAGAAAGGATCACCCTCATCTTCCAGCTACAGAGAACTAACCCTACAGCTTTAATTACCAGGTGGCTTCTTCCGTCCTGGAATGTCTTAAATCTGAGAGTCTCACCTCCAGGCTCTAGAGATGGCAGACAGATCTAAGGGCTAATCCAGAGGGACAGCTGACTTGAAACAGCTGAAGGACAGCACAGCATGCCACCCAGAACAGTCCACCAGCCTGGGCCTCAGGACCCTGTTACAGAAATATTCTTGTGAGTCTCAGAAATCAGAGATGCCACGTGGTGGTTCATGACAGTAGGGCAGCATTCCGTGGTCACCTGAGGAACTTGTGTTCCATGCCCGTTTGGAAATAACATGCATGTTAAGTTGTAACCATTAGCTTTTGGACACAAGGACAGCATATCTGAATACCACTGTGGGAAAAGGGGCCAGGTCTGGGGCTTTAGTACAAAATCAGAGCATGTCAGGACCAGAAGAAAGCTTAGCCACTCTATCAGTTTTTCGTTAGTGACTGTGAAAAAAAGCAGCTGAAGGGAGAAGGGGCAGGTACAATTATGGCAGGAGAGAGACTATGCCACGTCTCACCAGCAGTCCAGTAGCTTAGAGAGAACAGGGGGTGAGCACTGGCTGTAAAGTCGCGAGGGCCGCCCCCAGTCATATACTTCCTGTACCTCGAAAACGTTATATAACTTTCCCGAACTGTGTACCAGCTGGGGACAAGTGCACTCACACGAGCCTATAGTGGACATTTCACATTCAAGTTACAACCAAGCCCCCCTTGGGTTCCTCATTCCCAAACCTCAAGAATCATTTAGGGCACTGGGTGACATATCAGACTCCTGGGCCCTACCCCAAGGTTACCTGACTCGGGAGCTCTGTTTTGTAATACCACTGGAAAAGTAGTTCTCAGCCCACTCCAGTCACCTACCAGAAGCTGAGAGCCAGACGCAGGAAGTGCAGCTCCCAGAGTGACACAGTCAAACAGTACCCAGCCCTCAGAGACTGGTATTGGCCTCGATGGGAACACCCCGCTTGCTACCAAAGTGGCTACTATTGTAAGAGCAAAGAGAATGGATTCTAAGTGTGGTTATGTGTTGAGGCGAGAGCAGAATGCTGCGGGTAGAGTTTAAGAGCCCTTCTCTCATGGGAATGTCTTCCTTCACCAAGAACCAGGATGACTGGTCCCACTATGGCAGCCAGTTTCTCTTAGGCAAATATTGTGGAACTTTGTCCTCTGGGCACCATGTGGCTGCTACCATCTTGAATGCAGAGCGACTGTGATTATCCATTAGAGGCACTCACAAGGTTGGGCCATCTCACATTCCTCCATGGAGGAGAGGAAGATTCACAAAGCGTGTGAACATCCCAGCCTAAGGATATGAACCCTGTTAACAGTTGTTGGAGGAAGACCCTTAAGTTGTGTGTGCTCCTGTACACCCACATGCCTGGAAGTAACCCTCCTAAACTCATTGGCTCTCCAAGCTGTACTTGGGTAGAATCACCTCATTGATCTCTCATTACCCTCTGGGTGAAGAGAAATGAAATCCCCAGGAAAAAGTCAGCCACAGCCAGTCACTGTGCTGAATTTGTGTGTGTGTGTGTGTGTGTGTGTGTGTGTGTGTGTGTGTGTGTGTGTGTGTCTGGCTAATGATGAGGCTGGGCTGGGAGAAGCCTCCTATCTCTTCTAGACCTCAAATTATATGTTTTGCCAATGTGTGTAGAAGAAAAATTGTGCTCTCACGATTTTAGTCACTTAATTATTATGTGACTAGTCCTAATTATACTAATCATTGACAGTTAATTAGTACCAAGTACCAGATAATGTCCCACTTACTGTGTGTGTGTGTGTGTGTGTGTGTGTGTGTGTGTGTGTGTGTGTGTGTGTTCTTACTATGTCCATTTTTCAGATGTGGAGACAGAGGCAGAGAAAGCAGAGTAACTTTTCCAAGATCACTTGACCAAGTGGTGCAGTGGGGAAGAAAAGAGACAAGAAGAAGACTAACCAACCAACCAACCAACCAAACAGAAAATGAGGCATTAAAGCCGCCCTTTCAATGTTTAATCTCACCTCATATTTTATTTTGCCTTTGCCTTTCTCCATGTAAGGCACTGAAGGCATAGCCACATGGGTAGGCATTTAATATTCTATTAGTCTTATTTAATTAGATTTTAAATTGTTTATTTAGATGATGCATAATTTATTATGTAAAATATAAAATAATCATACAACATAAAAATAAAACATGACAAAAATATCACACAGAGCAGTTTGGAAGAGGTGAAACTCCATTACTCTAAAATATAAAGTGATATCTAATTAAATAAATTACCAAGTTAACAAAACAGTGAAGAGATAGCTAGTAAGTACAAGAGAAGTGCAGATAAAATTCTAATCTAAAGAAGGCCGGGAGGTAAAGGAGAATAGAGACCGAATGGGAGAAAGAGAACGCGCCTCACCCGACAACTGTGATGATGATTTGCTGTGTGGGTACGCCCTGACACTTTCCAAAGTGTGTCCTTCACAAAGTGCTATTGTCTATTGTATTTATACTGTCAGGACAAAGTACGGGTTGGCAGATAATTTGTGTCATGGATCCACATTTATGCCTTAGAAAGCAAGGAAATGACTCTGAATAAAAATCCACCCATTTCTGCACTGAAAGCCTAAACTGAAATATCACACGAAGTAACTAACTTTACAGCCGGTATCAGGCTTAAAGAATGCCAATAGAGTGAGTCAAAGCCAGAGAGAGCATAGTCTTTATGAAACAGGAAGCTTAGAAGTAGGCACCATCTTAGTCTGTTATAACAGAATACCATAGACTAGGTTGCTTAAATGATAGAAATTACTTCTCACAATTCTGAAATCTAGGAAATCCAAAATCAAGGTGTCAGGTCCATTCTGGGACTCCTTCTCTTGGATTATACATGTCCACTAACTTGAGTGCTCACATAATCTCTGTGCATCCATGGGAGGGAGGGACCTGGGTCTCCAGGATCATCATCTCAGAGCCCCATTCCCCTGATTTTATAGAATCCTAATCACCTCATTCTAGAGACTGTTGCAGCAGGGCTTTGCTGTTAATTCACAGGACAAAAACATTTAGCCTAAAACAAGTAAAGGGGAAATTATGGTATAAATGTGAAAGTAGCCATGTACAAGCCAAGCAGAGGAGAAGCCTGGCCTTCACGAGCCAATCCCGCCAACACCTTGATTTGGGACTCCGAGTTTACAGAATTGCAAGACGCTGTGCGTGCGTGCGTATGTATGTGTGCCACCTAGTTTATGGACCACTGTAATAAGAGTCTTAGGAAGCTCATAAAAAATGCAACGGACAAGAAAGTAAAAACACTTGACCAGAAGACAAGGAACAGGACAGGAGCCTTCCACAGAGGGCCCCTGACAGACTCTACCCAGCAGGGTATGGAAGGAGATACTGAGACTCATTCTGTCATACTTTGGGCAGAGTGCTGGAATCCTTATGGAAGAAGAGGGAGATAGAAAGACCTGGAGGGGACAGGAACTCCACAAGGAGACCAACAGAGCCAAAATACCTGGGTCCAGGGGGGTCTGCAGAGACCAATACTTCAACCGAGGACCATGCATGGAGAGGACCTAGACCCCCTGTTCAAAGGAAGTCCATTGGCTTCTCAGTTTCCAAGTGGCTTCCCTAGCAAGGGGAACCAGGATGTGTCTCTGACATGAACTCAGTGGCCAGCTCTTTGATCACCTCCCCCTGGAGAGTGCAGCTTTTCCAGGCCACAGAGGCAGATGATGCAGCCACTCCTGATGAGATCTGATAGGCTAGGGTCAGATAGAAGGAGAGGAGGTCCTCCCCTATCAGTGGACTTGGGGAGCTGAAAGGGAGGAGATGAGGGAGGGAGGATGGGATATGGAGGGAATGAGGGAGAGAGGGAGGGATTGGGAGGAGTCGAGGGAGGGGGCTGCAGCGGGGATACAAAGTGAATAAATTGTAATAAATAAATACATAAATAAATTAAATTAAAAAACAAAACAACAACAACAAAAAACACTTGACCAAATTATTAGAAATCTATTGCAACTGCCTCCAAAAGATGCTTCTGGTCCATCCATGTGCAAAGTTGATGGAATGGCTAACCTGAGGTTAGAACTCAGCTGGGGCTTAGCACATTTGACACAGAAGATAAACTTGAAAAGATGTTCCTCTTGTCTTTGATCCTTTTAGAATCCTCTAAGGACTCTGCTTCTCATTTACCTCTAAGGAACTCACGTGCTTACTGCTGTCTTCAGTGTATAGCCAGAATAGCCAGACAGACACTCACATAGAGCAAAAGCTCAAAGTCCTGGGAAGGCCTTTTCTATCTTGAAAATCCCCTTGTCTAAGTCAGTTCTTCCAAATCCAGAAGAGAAGTGTGTTCTTATGTCCATTGTTCTGTATAGTAAGACAATTTAACTGAAGAGACAGGAGAAGGAGGTCAGATAACTTCAGGACCATCACTAAATGAAACTACCCAGTTAAGGTTAAATAGCTGACTGCATGAAAAAGTATCTCAACCCCTTCAAGAATCGCCTTGATTTTATTCTCACAAGACTCATATATTTGTTTTCTAGGAGCTGCTTACAGAGTTGTATCTCACAACATAACCAGATACAACTTCGTACTGGTATTTTCCACCTGTTTTATTCTTTTGGTTGTTTGGCTAAGAAAATGTTCCTTGCTGATAATGTAAAACTCAAAAGCCCTTGAACATCTTATAGGGAGGAAAAGATGTGTGAAAGCTCTGGGGAAAGGTTCAGGTTCTACTAAAAGAAATAAAATAGAGAAGAAAAAGTAGAAGGATGAAAAGGAAGGGGAGTGAGGAGGAAGGGGTGGAGAGAGGAATGGATTTCATCATAAAGGTCTTTGCACAGTAGGTAGGTACTGTGTAATTTTCTTTGTTTTAGTATGAAAGTTTGTGTGAAGAGAAGGTGCTTTACCTCAGTCAAATGGAATGGAGAACAAAGGTCCTTTGCTCTTACTGTCCCTGCTCTTTATCCAGAACTTGCCATAGCCTCCCAAATGTACGGTTGCTTTTTGTGGTAAATCTTCTAAGTGTGACTTCCTTAACTCTAGAGACAGAGACCATTCTTGGAGACAGTGATCCAATCACCTAGCCAGGCAGTGCCAGGGTGAGCTCAAGCTCAGATCTCCAAGTCCATGGTCTTGTCTCCGGATTCCTCCCAAGCCATATGAAAGCCTCGCTTTCACACCACATCTTTCAAGGGAGTTTGGCAACTGAGTTTATGTTGTAACCAAATATAATTTTCCTGCACTGTCCCTTGATCTTGAACTGCTGTGAGTGACCAAGGCCTACTTGTTGCCAGAATATAAATGAAGGCAAATAATATACTTTGATCTCATTACACACAATCTTTTCCCAAGATTCCATTCCTGAGAATATACTTGCTAAATGGCATCTAATATTCAAATGACAGGAAGATATTTTACGCCGTTTGTTTTCTTCCTCAGCTCGAATGATTAAGAAGAAACAACTGAACTGTAGTTGAATTCCTACTTAAAAACGTTATCACTGGGAAGCTGTCAGATCCGATGCTATCGTCTCTGTAATTACTAACGAAATACCCATCCCACTGGCAGTTCCCACAATACAGGGGTAATTGCTGCTATTACGGGGTAGTTGCATATGGCTATTCTTGTCACATAAACTATAAATTATGTGCTAAACATAATATAATTTATAATGAAGAGCTTACTGTGGACCAGTAGCCACCCAGCTCCGGTGGTGCTCTGTGGCTATACAAAGTAATTACATAATTATTTAAGCCTCCCAAACTTAGAAATTACAAAGCACTTATGATGAAAAGCATTACCACCAGACACTAAATGGAACTTAAAATAGTTAGCAACCCAGTTTGTGTGATGATTTATTTTTTTCACTCAATGGCAATCCCATCATTATCTTTCTCTGAGATAGCATCTAAAATATTTAAAAAGTAGAAGTTCAGATATGGAAAAGCTCAGTGCTACTGGCTCTGGGTGACTTGGCCAGCGTGTTTAACAGAGGCTGTGGGTTGGGAAGATGGCTCAGTCTGTACTGTGTCTGGCAGGAAGGTGTGCAGGTTCGTTTATTGCCCAGAACCTATAGGAAAACTTACTGTAGTGACACATTTGCAGTCTCAGAGCTTGAGAGGCAGAGACAGGAGGCTCTCTGAGGCTCAACAGGAAAGCAGCCTAGCCTAACTGTCAAGCTCCAGATCCCTGTGAGAGAGATCCTGTCTCAAAACACAGAGTACTCAACATCCAAGGACCAACTGAGGTTTGCCTCCAGTCTCCGTACACACATGCCCTGCCCCCCCCCACACAGTGCTATATGTGGCTTTTAATCTTTCAAAAGATACCTGCTGAAACAATTTCGCTGTTGGATTTGTTCTGAGATACCAGGAGACTCAGGTATGACTTCTATGAACTAGTAATTCCACAGGAGGGAATTTTTCTTTCCTAAAGGGCCAAAGGAGACCTAGATTTCTCTGACTAGTGTGTTGACGTGTCTGTGTCATATAGCATCCCCTGAACCAGTTACCATGTGCAGATATTATGGTCTAAACCTAGACCAGATGATGGTCCCTCGGTCCAGCAGGGCTGGATCATTCCCAGAGGAATTCTGTGGTGTAGTAATGGAAGGAAAATGAATGCGAGTAGAGCTGAGTAGAGAAACAGAGCAGATGGCTCAATGGGCAAGATTTATGGTCTTCCTCCCACAGGGATACTTTTCTTTGATAGTAGAAACCTCTGGACAATGAGTTCTAGTGGGAAAACCAAAACAAAAACACTTCAAATGAACAAGAGAGTCCAAGCTGGAAGCTGACACCTACACTGTCAGCATTTCCCATGAACGTGTTTACAGAACTCTCATGTCTCAAAGCACAGCTTCTCTGGAGACAGGGTTCTTCAGCCTCGGTCCTCAGACCACTGACTCTCCAGCACTAGCTTCTCAAGCACACTTACACTTTTCTTCTGTCTTTCTAAATACCAGCCAGGCATGACTCAGGGGCTCCGCTAACACTACACCATTCACAGAACACTCTAGTGAGCCACAAATCCATCCTATGTACACTGATGAGCCTACATCCACAGGCCTGTGGGTAAGGAGAACCTTCCGCCCACCTGGAGCAAGGGCTAAATTGTATGGTTTGAGAAGGTTGCTGTTCCAGCCCTCAGGTAGAGCAAGTTAGTCTCCCTTGATGCCCAGAATCTGACCTTCATTCCAAGGGCATAATTATCCACCCATGGGTTTTGGTGGGAGATAGACAGACATTTGTCATCATAGAAGCTAACTATGCTCTGGGCCAGCCTTCCAGTCCTTCTCACTGGCAATGTATGGCACCTTACCCGGCCACTCCAGTTTTTGAACAAAGAATCACAGATGCAAGAAACAAGGCTGAGATGAATGTTCTCTGACGGTGAGACTAGTCGGCCATGAGATCGAGTCCAGGGGCAACAGAAAGAGCGGCATGGAGACCATGCCTAGCGTCTGAGGTCGGTCGTCCCCGGCCTTGGTGCGTATCTGTGGCCCAAGCCCTGTGCCCCCAGACTCAGCCTCCCTGGACCCATTTTAGAAGGCAATTTTGATTTTGTTTTACCTTCTAACCCTCCAGCACCCAGAAAGGGTCTATGTCCTCTGCACACTCTTTATTTTTCTTTTAAATAACTCCAAATTAAAACCTCTGTCTTGTGCCCAAAAATATAGACAATAGAAAAGTTCTCATCATATGCACCATCAAGGCTAAGCAGACCATCTCAAAAGATTGCATGGCACAGGGTAGAGGCTGTCTGTCTCTGCCACATAATCATTCTGCAAATTTACCTCAGACACATAACTTCTCTCTCACCCCATCTCTTTAATGGTAAAATTGATTTAGTGGCATCTACATTCAAGATCCCTGCAAGGTGAAACACAGCAGACTGTATGGCCGCAGCAGAATGAAGGGATAAATGAGCTTTGTAAATTACTAAACAATTGCAGCACCGTGACCTGCCTCGAGCCAGTAAGTAGCATTTAGTGTCTACCACAGAGAAAAGAGACGAAGGGCTTATATTTAAAAGCTACAACTGTCACCGGGAACACTTAAACATTTTAATTGTTTTATAATTTTCTAACTTACGCAAAACAAGCTTATGAACAGCAGTGGCTTTGAGAAAGGTCAAGGAGCCCCTTGGCTGTGGTGGCCCTGGTGGTTCATCTGTGGCCCTCGCACACTTCCCCTGCGTAGGTGAGGGCCCCGAGGCTCATCTCTTCGGAATATAAACTAGTCCCACAAAGGAAAATGTCTAGGCTGTGACTCCCGTGCCAAATGGCTCTAGGAGAGAGGAAGACGATTTTAAAGGAGGAGGGAGGTTCTTTTTATGAGTAGAGAAGACGCTCGACCACCGCAGATGAGCACCTTCACAGTCCCATCTCTGCTCTCCTAGAACTGGATGACAGATCCCTGTGTTCTTGGAATTTTATTGTGAAACCAAAAAACCGTACGCTCTTATTTTTCTCTTAGACTATAAATACGGCAGAAAGCAGTCCTCCAACCCAGACTGGCATGCCCCTTCCATAATCATGTGACAGTCCCAGAAATTAGAGCTGACAGCCATGGTAGAATAATGGAGGAAGAACTGAGGAGAGAGAGCCCATGTCACTCAGCTAGTAGTCAGAAGAAGATCCAAGGGAGGGCTGTTTCCTTACAACCTCACATACTGCTTCTTGAACAGTCGTTCTGGGATCTGTAATCAAGTATCTGAATACTGAATTTATGGGCCCCAGGATGGTGAGTGTGGTTAAATGGTATTTAGCAATTTTGTGTGGTGTTCTGCTAAATATAGAAAAGTCAGAAAAGAGTTTCTGTGTCCCACCCCCCTTCGGGCATACTTACGCTTTGGGTGACATCTAAAAAGAAAACAACACAGTCCAGTCAGGAGAGGGGCAGTCAGCTTTACCTGCATCAGAGTTTAATTTTTTTTTAAGCTTTTCTTTAGGGTATGTCTAAATGTCCTCCTTTTTAAATCACAGATTGGTATTATTGCCTTAAAATCTTGAAATTCTGAACACCTGGGGCTAGATTTCTGCTTGATAATGCATGTCTTAGTGGGAACGTTCTTCTCTAGAAAAGGCCTGGGATGGGTCTGGGGCAGCAGAGGATCATGCGAGCTCTGAAGGTCTTAGACAGGCCTTGGACTCTTCTAGAAGCATTTCCTAATGTGTTCAGGAGCAAGATACATGGGGAAAGGCCTGTCGCCACAGTATAATTTGGGGAAAAGGAGTTGTGAACTATAATGGTTGTTCTAACCCTGGAGTTCAAGGATGGGATTAGGTTTGACATAAAAATCTTCACATTTCTATTCCAAATACTTTTTTCTCTTCTTCTTTCCCTCCTCCCACTCTCTTTCCCCCTTTCAACTTTTCTCTTTACTTTTCTTTCTTACTTTTTTGTTTTTGAAACAGGTCTCAATCTATAGCTGCCAGACTGCCCTGGAACTTGGTATGTACCCCAGGCCAGCCTCAAGCTCATCATCCTCCTGCCTCAATTCCCCAAGTTGTGGGAGTAAGAATATGTACCACCACACTGGTTTTTCTTTTCTAATGTCTGTGCTGGCTTAGCAATTTAAGAGCCTATGATATTTTCATTATTTTCTGGCTCAATTTGAAAACCATACAAGGTATTTGACGTACTTCTCTTGGAATATTCTTAGTTACCATTTTGTTCCTAAAGCATATTCATGGGCCCAAGTCTTCCACCATCTTTAGCATATTCTATTCTAATTTTTTAAAACTATCTTGAACACTCAAACTCATCCTAAAAGTGCTGTGCCAAGCACATCAAATGCACTTATTAAATGGGTGTATTTTTGGTTCTAAAGAATTTTCAAAACAATTTGGCTCCAAAACAAAAATGAAAAGGAAAGAAAAAGACAAAACTTTTAAAAATTTGGCTCAATCAAACTGAATCAGAAGAATATGATTCTCAGGTTGGTGCTCCATGACACCTGGCTCTGTCATCCTGTCATCCTGTCACTGAGCTGTCACCCACTATGGGGCAAGTAACTACCTCTTTCTTATCTTTAAAGTGAGGGCAGTCATGCTAACCTTTTAGTGACAGTGCGAAACTCTAAAGCATTCCTGATGCACATCAAAATGTGTTAGACACACACACACACACACACACACGCACGCACACACACCAAAGCCAAGCCAAACCAAGCCAAACAAACAAAAAAGCCAACTTACACAAAACAGGTATAGCAGTATGATTACCTTGGTTATCTAGTTGCCTAAGGTAACTATCATAACATTTTAAATAATCAAATTTATTCCGTTATGGTTAAATTGATTTCTATATCTATTGTAGGCATTGTATGTTTTAAAGTTGTATATTCTGAAGGAAGTTTAAGAGCTCCTTCATTGAGCAGTACCCAAGATAGCTCTCCATTCTGATTCAATAATGTTGAAACATGGAATTTGGTGAGAGTAAGATGGAATGTCCCCATATAGGTGGCTTCACAGGGTGTTGCCAGTTGACAAAAGACTTCTCCCAACCAGAAATCTTGAGAAAACCAGATATGTCCATGTAGGTATTCTTGCCATAGACTCATAAAACAACTGTCATACAAAACACTGTTGATTCTGGTCTTGTGATGGGAGACAGAGATTCACGCTTTCCCTGCCTGCTTCTGCCTGCAATGTTCCTGGCTTTGCCACTGTTCATCACTTTCCTTGAGGCTGATAGAGAAGTTCGTAGGTCTTCAATGGCAGGCTCCTTGTATATGTGGCTGTTGTCTTTCCCATGTCTTGTCTCTTGTTCCAGAGCACACTGTGGATCTCCCAGATGTCCTTGATGCTCAAGCCTGTCCATCTGTGTATTACAGATCAAGCCTCCCCTCAAGGGGAGGGGTCGGGATGTCCTTCTCCCCCCCCACCACTGTCACCCTCATGGTTGCCATTTACTTCTCCCACTACCTCTACAGAATTTTCTGTCTTAATCAGAGAGTGGGTTATGGCCACCACTGTGTTCAGCATACTCAGGCTTTTTACTGCTTGTATCAGAATCACATTACCCACTGACTGATTAGTGATTATATTTTGTGTTCCCCATCCTAAGTGCATCAAAGGTTTTAGAAAGCAAAAGAGGTGAGAAAAGAATGAGGCAGATTTCATGGAGGAGCCAGGACTTGACAGATGAGCAAGAACAGCACAAAGAAGGTAGGAAAGAATCTTGGGCAGAGAGAATGAACAAATGTTACAAATGTTGGTAAATCTATAAGGTAGCAGAGATATTTACAATGAGTAGTCCATTGAACATGTGGTGGAAAATATCTACAGATACAACTGAGAAGGAAAGTTGAGGCCAAACCACAGGGAGCTAATAGGCTTGATAGGCAGCAGGAAGATAGATTATATATATGATAGATAGGTAGATAGACAAATAGATCCACATTTATAATGTCGACAAAGCAGTAATATACATGATAGGCAGACAAGTAGATCCACATTTATAATGTTGCTGAAGCAGCATGTTAGACATGGCATTGAGAACACACCTGTGTTGGCACTGTGGAGATGCTAGTTAGAATATGGGTTATCCCCAGGGGCTTGTCTTTTGAATGTGCAGTCCCCAATTTGTGGCCACATTTTGACAGCTATGGAGCCTGGCAGGAGGGTAGGTGGCTGGGAGCGAACTTTGATGTTCATGCCTGCTCGTGGAGCCAGCCATCGCTGCTTCCTGAGCAGTCATCAAATGACCAGTGACTCAGGCCTGCGGACTCAACTCCCTCTGAAACTATAAGATAAAACAAACTTCTCGCCACTGAATTGCTTTCTTTCAGGTATTTTGGTCATAATGAGACAAAAATAATACAGAAAGAGAATTTTAAAAAAAATAGACAGAGATATTAGGAAAGAGCCTTTAAGAAATCCAAGCTAACAGAAATGAGTGTTTCAACTCTGTAGTTGACAGAAAGAACAGACGGAGAATGGAGACTCTGCAGAGGCGTCCGGCGTGAGCTGTTCATGGAAACTGAGGGACCAAGCAGGGAAGGGCACCGGAGGTGGCTGGGCGGTAAGACTGAAATCCTGTGCTCTCTGGAGGCAGACTGATGATCTCAGTGTCGCTTCCCAAGCACCCTCATTAAGTTCTAACTCCCCGCTACACACCACCACAGACACACTCACACAACAGACCAGATGAGTTCACAGCAGTCATCATGTTTGGGGGATTGGAACCAGGCATCTGGGGTAGTTACAGAATTTTCCTCCCCGGAGGTCTTCACAATAGCTCAACAGCCAGCTGTCGGTGACGGCTTAGGTCTGGTTCTTTCTGAGGCCTGGGAGGCAGCCAGGGTCCTGTGATCTTCTCCAGGCTACAATTCTACGCTTCCACAATATCTTATAGCTTGACCCCAAGGTATATTATTCCCTTGGCAAAACAAATAATGCGATAAAACCAGAATGCTTCCCAGACTCTGTCATAGAGTGAACTCTGGAAATTCTGAAAATGAAGTAATGAGTCTTCCAGGTAAATTAGGAAGAGTGTTGTGTGGAGGTCAAGAGCCCCAGGGTTTGATGGAACTACTTACCGCATTGTCATCCCTAGACTAAGACACGATGGGACGTCAAGATATCATCAGGATGGAAAAGCCTGGAGGCTCCTGCAGCATGGAGGCTTCAACACTTCACCTAGAGCTTCTCGGAGACTCTAGCAAAATGTGTGACTTCTCAAGCTGTGGCTGCTAGTCGGACCCTCCTCCCTCCCCACCCCCGCCTCTGCTTTTTAACTTCTCATGAAACCAAGATTTCCTAAAACACATTTGATAAATATTCTTCTTGTACTCTTCAAATCATAAGAAAATTGAGGTTGGATGTGACACCAGAAATATGTAAGCTAGTCTAACTATGCTCTGGCGTTCGCTTGTTAACTGAGTTATTCTTAAATTACAGCACAGTCTCTACACAGCAGAGGACTATGCCTTACATGGTTGTTGCACAAAATAAATAAAGTGAAAAACACAAAGCACTTAGTTCAGGGCCTAGTGCCTCATGAGTGTCTGGCCCATAAAAGTCAGCTTTCTACCTCCATTATGGTGTGGGGGCTAATACATTTTATAAATAAATCAATTTAGGTACACAAATTCTTAGTTAATTAAAACTTTTGGTCTCTTCTAAGAAACGTTACCGTGTGCAGAATGAGACTAAAAAACGCAAATGTTCTCCTTCAGTAGTCACAGCCGTATGGAGATACACAGGCAAAGAGCCACTGTACAAGGATAGCATTTGCAGTGAGTGGCAAGTCGCGTTCAGTTTGTTTTATCTGAAAAATAACAGACTGTTTGCCAGCACAGTTTTAGGCTCACAGCAAAACTGAGTGAGAGGCATAGATCTTGCAGCCTCATCTTCCACACACACATACTTCCCAACCATTAAGATCCTGGACCTGCATGTTCCAAGGAATGACATCACAGTCAAAGTTCAGAGTTTGCGTTAGGGCCAAAGCTGCACATCTCATGGGCAAATGTCTAGTGACCTGTGGCTCTTATCACTGTCTTCAGAACAGTTTCACTGCCCTACACGTCTTCCCTCTACTCCCCCCAATCCCACCCTTCCTTCCTATTCCCCCCTATCCCCTTCCCCTAGTCCACTGAAGCGGGGGGGGGGGGATGTTCTCCACCATTGCCATCTGCCCATAGCTTGTTAAGTCTCATCAGGACTGCCTGGATCCTCTTCCCTGAGGCCTGGCAAGGCTGCATCACCAGGTACGAGTGATCAAAGAGCAGGCAACTGAGTTCATGACAGAGGCAGCCCCTGCTCCCGTCATTCAGAAATCCACATGGAGACTGAGCTGCCAATTGGCCACATCTGAGCAGGGGGTCTAAGTCCTCTCCATGCATGGTCCTCCGCTGGTGCATCCGTGCCTGCAGGACCCCCGGGCTCAGATCCTTTAGCTTTGTTGGTCTCCTTGTGGGGCTCCTGTCCCCTCCATGTTCCTCTAATCCCACCCCTCTCTTCCTCCATAAGACTCCCTGCGCTCTGCCCAAAGTTTGGCCCTGAGTCTCAGCATCTGCTTGGATTCCCTGTTAGGTGGATCCTTTCAGAGGACCCTGTCTAGTAGACTCCCATCCTGTTTCCTCTCTTCCACCACTTCTGATGCCTATCCTGTTCGCCATTCTGAATGAGGTTTAAGCAGCCTCCCTAGGGTTCTCCTTAGTGTTTGGCTTCTTTAGGTCTGTAGATGGCTATCCTGTATTATACGGTTATATCCACTTATAAGTGAGTGTATACCGTGGTGGCTTTACTTTCTTTCTCCTTCATGATTAGCAGTTTTGGCTTCATATACTTTGAAGTGCTATTTTTAATACATACATACCAAGAAATATTCTGATGGGTTTATCTAATTGGCATAAGGAATACTATTTTTCATCACCTAAAATATTCTTCTTCTGAAGTTTATTTCGTCCTACATTAATATAAATATTCTAATTTTGTTATAAGTCATTGTTTTCATTTTATGTGTTTCTCCAACTTCTTGCTTCTAACTTCTATCTTTATAGTTAAAGTGTGATTCTTATGCACAGTAAACAGCTAAGCCTTTCAGGAGTTTCCTTTGCCCTTGTGGGGCCTGGGAATCAAACTCAGTCACCAGTCTTGGCAGCAAGTGCCCTTATTTGCTGAGCTATCTCTCTGGTTCTCAAATAACCTAGCACTTTACCCACAATATAAAACTATCACAGTAATGTGCTTCCAATGTCCACCTCGTATATAGTGTTATCGCTCTATATTTTGGATTTCTGTATGTTATGTCTCACCATTATAATCTTATTATTTAGTTTTAAATCTAAATCATATTTAAAAGAATTGAAAAAAAAACAAAGCTATGATTTTCTTTTCACTTTTAGCATTTTTTATGCTGTTGTTTGTTCTCTGTTTGATATTATTTTATTTCTTGGAGCTGATAGAATTTCTTTGGACCTTTCTTGAGTACAGACATCTGGCGATCAGGTCCACTTTTCTTAGTTGAAGAACTCTCTTTGGAGCTGATGAGTTGGTTCAAAGGGTAAAGGTGCCTGTCGCCAAGACTTGTCATCTGAGTTCTACCCTAGGAACCCGCGTGATATAAGGAAAAGTCCACCCTCTGCAAATTGTTCTCTGACCTACACACACACACACACACACACACACACACACACACCACATCAAATGAAAAAAGTTAAAAGTCTTTGTCTCTCCCAGAATTTTGAAAGACTCTCTCACTGGGTACAGAATTCAAGGTGTATAAACTGTTAGCCCTTGCTATAGCTCCAGTTCTCTGAGCCTTATCCTTTAGAATGAGAAGCTGCCTAAATTCTCACCCTTTCATGCCAGCACCAAATATGCCATCTCTCCTGATTACCCAGTGGTTGAGAACACATCACGTTTTCACAACTTGTCATAATGTGCTTCATTTTATGAAATTTTATTTCCATTTTTACTGCTTGTGATTCACTAAGATTTGTATATAGTTTATACTGAGTGTATAGATTCAAACCAAAAGACTTTTACTCTTTTGACTTTTTCTCCTTCCTGTTATAATTGTATGTGTTGAGCTACTTGACATTATGCTTTCAACTGTAAGATAAAGGAATTTTTTTACTAGTTTTTATGCTTCTTCAGGTCCATTGTTTATATAGTACAAACTAATGCACTAATTACATTAAATGTTTTATTATTGTAGAAATTGTGGGATTTTTTTCTCTCCAAACTGCATTTAGATCTTAACAAGTTTTTTTTAACCTATCTTTATCAGTTAACATTTTCTTCCACTTTCTTGAGTATATCCATTAAAGTAGTACTCATAATTGCTTTATTGTCTCTACCTATTCCACTTTTTATTATTTCTGGATCCATTCCTACTCATTCATTTTTCTTCCTGTTTTAGGTCCCATTTTATTTTTCTTTTTTCCTTTATTATTTTTTTTAATATTAGTTACAATTTATTAACTTTGTATCCCAGCTGTAGCTGGCTCCCTCATTTCCTCCCAATCCCACCCTCCCTCTCTCATCTCATCCCTGCCCCTTTCCAAGTCCATTGATAGGAGAGGTCCTCCTCCTCTTCCATCTGACCCTAACTTATCAAGTATCTTCAGGACTGGCTGCAATGTCCTCCTCAGAGGCCTAGCAAGGCTGCTCCTTCCTCTGAGGGGCGGGGGAGTCAAAGAGCAGCCATTGAGTTCATGTCAGAAATAGTCCCTGTTCCCCTTACTAGGGAAACCCACTTGGATACTGAGCTACCATGGGCTACATCCGAGCAGGGGTTCTAGGTTATATCCATATGTGGTCCTTGGTTGGAGATACAGTCTCATAAAAGAGCCCAGTGCCCAGATATATTTGGTCCTTGTGGAGCTCCTGTCCTCTCCAGGTCATACTAACTCTCCCTTCATTCATATGGTTCCCTGTATTCTGCCAAAGGTTTGGTTATGAGTCTCAGCATCTGCTTTGATACACTGCTATGTAGAGTCTTTCAGAGGCCCTGTGTGGCAGGTTCCTGTCCAATTACTTGTTTTCTCCTACTTCCAATGTCCATGTCTTTGATTAGAACCTGGATATTTTGACTTCGGTGTTCTTGGATGATAAACTTCCTTAAAGAGTTGAGCTCGCTCTTGTGTGCAGGCAAATCTCTTATGATTTCCCCAAGGCTCATTTTTGTACTCTGCTATGGTAGGTCTATACAGACTCCATTCTGGGAACAATTTGCATTACAACTACTATTGCCGGTCATGACAACTCTGTTGATGTCCCCATCTCCATGAAGTCTGGTGACAGAGGTGTGCTCTACTGGTGTATTATGTCTGCTTTTATACATGGGAACTGGCCAAGAAGTAATCTAGGTCCTCATAGCTCTTGCATCATCTGTTCTCTTCTCTCAGGAATCATCATTCCATGACATCTTCTGTTATCCAGCTTCTGTGATCTGTTCTTTCATGCATTCGTCTGGTTTCTGATTGTTTACACTTGGAAGGAAACTTTCGTGACAGTCAGTCACTGATGGGAATAAACTAATATTTATGTAGTTATTTTTGTAATATTTTACTCCATATAACTCAATATATTCTGACAAATTATGTTTCTGTGAAAAAATCCATTCTTTATATAAAACATAAAAGGCAAAAAGGTACAATCATGAAAGGAAAAATTGATAACTCAGAATTTATTAAAATTAAAACTGCCTATGTGCGAAGGACTGTGAAGAAAACAAAAAGACAAGGCGCAGACCAAGGAGACACAAACCAATAAAGGATGCTTCCAAAACTGACTGACAAAGAGCTCTAGAACGCTGATTTCAAAACACCCTCATGTGTTTCTCCAACCTTTTGTTTTTAATTTCTGTCTTCATAGTTAAAGTGGGATCATATCTTTAGATATAAAGAGTTGAATCTTGCAGGAGTTTGTTCTTTGCTTCTACCACATGGGGCCTGGGAACCAATCTCAGAGCAACCCAAGCATGGTGGTATGCTTGTGATCCCAGCACTTGGGAAGCAGAGGCATTGAGTCCAAGGACACAAGGACAACCTTGTTTACACGGCATGTTTGAGGCTACCTTTGAGATCTTGTCTCAAGAATAACAATAAATACAGGCCAAAGGTCATAAGAGTCACCTTATTAAAGAATCTATACAGGCAGTAAATGCGTGAAAAGATTCTTTACATAGTATATCACCAGGAAAATGAATTTTAAGACAACAAAGATATTCTACTACACATCTGTTGTAATAGCCTGAATCCAGAGCAACGGCAAGCCCAAATACTGACAAGATTATGGAGTCAAGGACCAGAGATTCTCACTCTCCATTGGAAAAGCCTCTTTGGAAGACACTTTGATTGTTCTTTTAAAAAGCAAACACATTTTATCATATACTCTTGTTATTTGGTAATCACTCAAAAAATGTGATATTTGTTTCTATACAAATGTCTGCACAAAAATATATCTGGGCTCTGAGCTCTTTTATGAGGATTTTATTCCTAATGGTTAAACTTAAGATGAAGATGCTCACCAGTGGGAGACTGAATAAACAAACTGGTAGAGCCCTACAGTTCGCTGGTGAGTACTAAAAAGAACTGAACTATCAAGCCACGTAAAGATCTGGTGAAATTACACAGGCATAATGAAGATGCTCCAGGGGACATTTCTTTATGGTGATTCCCAGATTGTGTGATTCTTTTTTGTTGTTGTTAAAAATATTAATTAATATAAAAATATGAAAGAACTATAGAAGCATGATTTTTCAATACTTTTACTTGATTAAATAAAACAGAAAATGCTCTGTTGATTCTTCAGTATTTCTCTTGTTTGTTTTACTGGGCCATGAAATGAAATAGATCTTACTCCCTTGTCTTAGGTCACAATCACACCCAAAACAGGACTGAGCAAGAGAATAAAACAAAGGACCCTGGCAATCCGTGTTGTGAGTTAGGCTAGATGGCATAGCATCTAGTTCTACCTTCCCGCTATGCAGAAGTGATAATGTCAAACAGACCTCTGCCAGCTAGATTTAGACAGGCTATTTCTGTCAGATCAGGTTCGCCAGGAAGCAGACAGCACGGCGGAGTTGAGAGGGCAAGAGATATTGGAGTGGGGAATGAATGACGAGGAGTGCTTGCAGGAGGAAGCAGGGAGATGCTTTTGCCTGTCCCCAGTGCTCTGAGTGAAGATGGGGAAGAACAGAAAGGGACCCAGACTGTGATAGAATGAGTCATCTGGCCCAAACAGAGCTCTCCATACAAAAGCTGCTGTTGCAGGGGCCCTTCCGGAGGCAGACACGGCCAGCTCCTGCCTACATCAGCCAAACCCTGTTACCAGCCGGCCAGAGCTTCCCACAGAGAAGCAACCTTGGCACCGAGGCCGTCACAGACCCTGAAGGGTCTGCAGCTGGTAGTCGCTACCGAAGTGCATTCACAGGTGCAGGTCTGCTCCACAGGGGAATCGGAGCAAAGATCTTCATGCCTGTCACTCTGATTTAACACATCAAGGCTGTAGACATGGTGGTCTTGACAAGGAATGGGCTCAGATCACAAGAATACATCAAAGGATGCCATCCTTGTACTTCCGAGGATGCATCTTTGCCTTCTCGCCTGAGCCTAAGCCTGCTGGCAGAACAGTCACTGCCACTGATCCCCAGCTGATGTTCTCAGTGGCTTCTGTATGTCACTGAGCCCCACTGTCCTGACCCATGAAAGCGGCACATCCTCCTTGCTGAAATAGGAACTGAAATAACATGAGGGACAATGGAAGGAAGACACAGTCTGCCTCTCCCGAAGCTGTTTTACAGAAAACCTGGGGGTCTGCGCCAATTCCAACCTTCGCTAAGTTCTCCAGTTAATTCCATTCCCCAATTAAACATCCCAATTCATAAATGGATATTGAATTATCAGTGGTTTTCCAAGATGAAAACACTAGAATTACCGCCTCTAAGTATAAGAAGCAAGAGTGTTTTCCTTTTATTAACTTACTTAGACTCACCATTAAGTTGATTCTTACGTTTCACTCTGAAAACATTTTTTGTTTGTTTGTTTCTTGGGGCCACACTGGGGCAGCATCTCTGGACTTCCCATTTATCATTAGTTCTCAAATGAAATTCTGCATCGTAAATCACTGACTTCCTTAGCATTTATAGTTTGCTTCCCTTCAAACAAAAAACAGTTTCATTAGCTGTTCTGAAAGGTCATGCTGCATTGTTTGTTCAGAATCACTGTTCTAAATTTAAACATCCTAGTGTAGGTTCTGAGGGTGGAGGGAAGATGGAATACTCTAGAATCATAACTCAAAGAGGAGTACAACTGTAATGGAGCACCTGGACAGTCCACATTATGATTTTCTTAAAAATGAACCTTCATCTTAGGCTGACTTTATTGAGATCAGCAAAAATAAAATTATTGTACACGTGTCCCTGACATGAACAGCGGTTTGAAGAAGTAACATGGCAGGATGACTTTGGCCACAGTTCAGCTCTAATCTAAAGTCATTAGAGAGTCCTCTGCAGTCGTTTGAGATATTCTTCTTTATTTATATACTTATAAATAAAGTATATACTTATGATCTTACACACTCATCAGGATCTGTGAATTACAAAATGCTCCTAGAGGTAGAATTAAGCAATGGGAGCATGTGTGACAGAAGAAACGTACCACCAGGCGTTAGTACACAGCATTCCCAGCTAGATTCTTGGGACCTCATGGCTGATCTCCGAACACAGACTCACTGGAGAGCTTCTTTCTTCCAGGAGCTAAAAGAGGAGATGGCAAGGAAGTTGGTGCCCCTGACCTGATCCCTAGGAATACAGTTAGGGATTATTTCATCTTGTAGATGTCAGAAGCAACAGAAAGTTGGTTGAGGTTCTGTGAATGAGCATGTGGTTTGAAGACATGAAAACGGTGTCTCAGAAGTAAAAAGCAACATCTGAAGGGCAGAGACAGGAGAGTGGAGTATTAGTGCATTTGGGAAACATTAGACAGAACCGAGCTGAGGTTGCCTAGGTAACCAGAGATACGGATCAACAGGATGGACAACATTCCAGGTCTGGGAAGCCCAGAACAGAAATGGTGACTTGATGCCTAAGAAGCCAGGAGTCTTCAAAGGTTTGGGAACCAGTGAACTGTGGAAGGAGAAGGTCTGAGAAAGGAGAAGAGCATGTAGGATGGCTTAGGAGGAGAGCATGGCCTTCCTTAGTCCTGCTAGAGTCTCATGCTAACCAACCAGGTGTGAAGTGATGACTGGGGAGAGGGGAGGGTGGGATGGAGGGATGAAAAAAAAAAAGAGATGGGGATAAGATGCATTTCAAAGGCATACTCAGGAGGATTTAATAAACACTTTTCAGGAGATCAAAATCTCCAGGCTTAGCTAGCCTGCAATGCAAGAGATAAGAAAATGACTAACATTTGTCGAAGGCACAAGAGATACAAGGCCTGGGAAATAGAAGCCAGGCCTGGAAGTCAGCACCCCATGACCTTGCCCAAGGCACTTGTTAATTCAGTCCTTAAAATCATGGCTTGCCTCCATTAGGAAACCTTGCTAGCCTCTTGTAGTCTGCCATTGTGTTAGAAATTTAAGATCTGAGGAGGAAAAAAAAATGTACTATTTACTGGCCCTCATGTGAAGCAGCATTCCTGGAACTCCTTGGAATTTGTCACTCGTTAGGCAACCTTCTAACTTTGCCCCCCTCTGACGTGCCCATGTCTTTCCATTGCCTCCTCTGAGAGTGAGAACACATAAACTCCAGGAGATTCAAGCTGACAAAGAATGCAACAAGCCTTCATTCATTTTATTTCACCACTGTGGTGTGTAGAAAGACCGACATCACTCTCTGACAGGGATTTGCCTCAGGAGGACATGGGGATGGCTCAGTGACCAACAGCATTTGGTGTGAACACCTGAAGACTTGATTTCCTAGAACCAACATAAAAAAGGCTGGCGTGAGTACCCGTGTCTCTAATCCAGTACTGGGAGGCCCCCTGGCCGCCAGCGTACCTCCAGCGTCAGCGGCAAGTCTTCTATCAGGGAGTAAGGTGGAGAGCAATTAAACAAGAAAGCTGAAGTCCTTTGTTGGTCTTCATGTGTGCACAGGCGCCTGCACACATGGGCACACCCCCCAGATGCGTGCACACACACTCACATACCCACACATCTACAAAAGACCTGCCTTTGCACACATACAAAAACCTCACAATGGAACTAAATTAAATCTGAAGCAGACAGATAAAATCAGCATTGGCTCCTTTCATGTCCTTTTATGCAAATCTTTCTTAGGTGGCAGTGTTGCTCTTGCTGAATTCTGCCTCTCGGGGTCCTGGTAATCTTCCATGTGTTTTTAGATCTGTTCAGGAGGAAGGAAAGACTTCTGTGGAAGAGTGAACACAACAAACAGAACAATAGAAATGACATAGTAGATAACATGCATACTAAAACTCATGATGAAACATGACCCACGTGGGAAAAACTGAACAGTAGAGCAGAAGGCTTGTCAGAGCATGCACACATAGCTAGAACACAGAAACATCTGTTTTCAGACTCTAAAAGCTACCAAGGAACAGATTTGTTTGTTTGTTTGTTTGTTTGTTTGACTGTTTAGGGAAACATTAGTACATAGGAAAGCCAAAGACTTGTATGTGGGAAGGAATGGAAAGCTGGGGCATGGGTTAGAAAGTCAGGCACTGGGCTGGAGAGATGGCTCAGCCATTAAAGGCTAGGCTCACAACCAAAAATATAAGAAAGTCAGGCACTGCGGACATGCGTAAGGGCTTCGCGTATGGTTTACGTTATTCATGTCATTAGCTGGGCACTGTGTGCGTGGCTGTTCATTTCATAGTTCTGAACACCATTTGTAGCTTTCAAATATTTTGTGTCTTATCTAAGTCTATAGTTCTTTTCTCAGAAGAAGGGAAAAGTCACCCTGGTGGTGTCTCTTTCTCGGCATAGTAGACTCATGGGGTTGAAAAACCATTCATATTTAGCAACCAAACAGACAGGTAACTTTGTATGTCTCTCAGTAGTATACTTGGGAAAGTCTTTTGCTGCATGCAAATTTCCATTCAGGAAGAGAAGGGGTCATCTTTTCACATTTCCATATAAGGAAAGGGCTTCCTCATGGTTCAAAGCTCAAGAAAAATCTCTGAGTCTCCAGGAATGCTCAGAAGCCACAGGCTTGCTGGCCCATAGGAAGCAATTAGAAAAATACTCTTAGCCTATGATGAGAGCACATAAGTTTCGGGGTTTTTCATCCTAACCTAGTTTATAAACACAACACCAGTGCAGAGAGAATGTCTTCAAGTGTTACAGGCAGGTTCCTCCAAAGCAATAGGAGCTAAGGAAATAAAAAATGGTACTGGAGACAACAATTAAGGCAGAGTGCTTTAGTTTAAACATCTTCTCTGATTAATTTAGAAGTTCCATTAGTATGTCTTAAGCCAAAGCTTGAATCTTTGAATGGTATACTTTTCTGAAGACTTAAACCAAGTTTCTACAGAAGTGGTGTGTGGCTTCGTAGCACCAAGAGCTAAGACACCTTCCGGTAATATCCATATTTTATCTGGATATCTCTCTGGAAGTAGTTGAGGACAAAGGAAATGGAAGCACAATTTCCCCTTCCCACTTCTAACTACCCAAGAGGCCCTTGAGCATCCTGACTTCTTTCCACGTCTGTGTGAACTTTCAAGGGTTGAGTTACTGAGGTCACTGACCCTGATAGTTTTGAAAGCTTCCTTAAGGGTTAATGATGTGTCTTTATGCATATTATCATTTTTCACTGAAGGACCACATTTGTCATGCATAATTACTAATGAACCATGTGCTGAGCAATAGAGAGACTGTGTAGTCAGTCTTTCTCCAGTGGCCATCATCATAGTCAAATGGGCTTCTGCTCTACAATATAAGTGTTTATCAGTCTGTATAGCATATGCTATAATGAATTCTTAGCGATGAAGCCATGATCAGGAATAAAGATATTGTAAGCTAAAAATTAGTCACTCATCTCTACCAGCATCCCAAGAATTGTGGATATGTAGTGGGGGAAAGTCCATAGTTAAAATAAACAATTTTCTCAAATCAATGTGTATTCACATTCTCTAAAGAATTGTAGTCAGACAAGAGAGAAGATTTGAGATCTTGGCTTTCCTGGAATGCTTGGAGTGCATGGTTTTCAGTCTCTCATTGTCTTAATTTCTAATCTATCCAAAGATTTGAGTCAAGAAGATCCCAGTGGAAACCTTAGGACTCATATTTGAAGGTAACTTTAAAAACTGATTATTATCGATAACTGACAGCTTTAGCCTCAAATATGTTTTTGTGAGACAGGGTTTCTCTGTGTAGCTCTGGTTGTCTTGGAACTTCCTCCATAAACCAGGCTGATCTTGTAATCACAGAGATCTGCCTGCCTCTGCTTTCCAAGTACTGGGATTAAATGCATGAGCCACCACCAGCCAGCTTTCAAACATGTTTTATAAAAATAGAAACTTACTCTACCTGGTTCTGGCATTTACAGACTAACCTAAAGAGTTTTAAGCAGACCTGAGCATGGTGATCTTAGTCTTCTTTTGTGAACCACTAAATAGCGAATGGAGTCCAACAAACTTCCCAGACCTAACCCTAGATCTCTTCTAAGATGTAATTTTACCATTTAAATCTCAGGAGCTAGTTTTCTCAGAGAAACATGCAGGTTTACAAAGAAATCCCAACCTATATTCTGGTACAAGATTCTAGGATTCTGTCAAAAAATATGTGAAAGAAATAAAGAGAGAAGGAAGGAAGGAGGGAGGGAAGGAGAGAGGGAGGGATGCCCATGCTTTTACAGTATTGCCCGTCTAGCAAAGAATGTATTTCTGGAGCTGATTAGGGCCACAAACATGTGACTAGATATCTGTGCAGAATGACAAGTGTGCATGGGGATCCAGAGTTTTCTTAGAAACGCTAGAGTCTCTGATGTATCTCAAAAGATGACTAAGTTCCCTTTAATAGCAGAAAAGGGCATTATTGCTTGTGAAATCAGTTAGAATATTAGAGATTAAACAGTTAGAATATTAGAGATTAACAGAATATCAGGGGATTTAAAATATGAGCTAAGACACGATAAGAAACAGAAAAGAGGATGCAAAGGCATTGAGATAATTTCTTCATCCTTCTTCTAAGATGTGGCTGTATAATATGAAAACTGGGAAACTACATCATTGACTAGAGAGGGATACATGACCACATTTAGCTGTAGAAAGGTCACCCTAGCCAATTATATAGCAAGGAGACTTGGGTAAGTCAATGTTAGAGATAGGAAGGCGAACCAAGAAACAAGGAGACTGAATGAAAGGAGCAGCAGTGATGAAAGAGGAGGGAGAGCTATGAGATTTGATTAGGAGAGAGAGTTGAGTTTTGCCAACTTTGGGATTGGGGGGTGTGAGATAGGAAATTTTTGTTGACTTCTCAAATTTTGATTGGTGGGTAGTGGTATAATCTTCTGTGGGAAGTAGGTATAAGGAATATATTTTATTAGGCAGGTTGTTTATTTCCGTTTTTGACATATTAACTGTAAATAGATTGACAATATCTGCATTGGATTGCTCAATCGTAACTGAATAGATGAGGATCTCATGATTATTTAGAAATCTTAACATTTAAATTGTACTACTGTCTTTGGCATATTAGGAGTACACTAAATCAACAAAACTCAAGTATAGAACACTTTCAAAAGTAGATCCAAAATCTAAAGAAAGAAGAGTTGAACAAGAATAAAGATGGACTGCTATTACCAACAGAAAACTTACAAAACAGACTTGTCTAAAAAGTTGAGTAAAAATTAAAGAGTTGTAGAGGAAATTATTCTGAACATAACATAATTGATCCACAAGAAAGATATAATTATTCTACTTGTCTTTGGACCTAATAACACAGTTTCAGAATATGCGAAAGAATGTGCCCAGAGAGCAAAGGAGAGACAGACTCAGCTCTTTGTCTAGCATCATGTCTGCCACCATGCTCCTGCCATGATCATAATGGACTAGCCCTCTAAGACTGTAAGCAAGCCCCCAATTAACTGCTTTCTTCTATAAGTTTCCTTGGTCATGATGTCTCTTCATAGCAATGGGACCACAAATAAGACAATTTTCAAGACATTTCGTTACTCTTGTCTCTTTTCTCCCTCTTAGTTATAAGTGTCTTGGCTGTCATTAACCTGGCAGTTGACAGGTGACAAGATGTACACTCATGACCATGGCAGAACAGACTGAAGGAAAGAAAGATTTATAAATACACTGAACGCAGATGCTGAGGCGCGACCATGAAGGGCAGGAAGCAGATTTGGGCCCCCATACTGGACTTCTTACTGCTGTACATAAGCCCTTCTAAGAACGCTCCTAGGCTTTCCGCTGCTAAGGGCTTACTAGAGCATCTGCAGTCCAACTGGTGACTTGTGCTAATATGGTACAACAGCGATGTAATGAAGTGTGTTTAAAATAGAGCTGCAGGTGCCATGTGTAGCAATGAGAGAATGAAGTACAGAGAATGTTCCCTCCAGTCTCTGAAGATCAGACACCCAGAGGCAGCACAGCTGAGTAATTTCTTCTGAAATTACAGAGATCCCAGCGCTATTCCTGGATTGGAGCCTACTAACTATGTAGGGTTCTGATAGTGATCAAAATTACACATCAAGAAATCACTGAGTGAACAAATGGATTAACATCACACTCTAAGTATGAGCCCAAGAATGTATCTGAAAACAGCTGCTATGAGAGGGGCTGGAACATAGCCACAGTAACCGACCAACATATTCTGGCCCCCAGGGCAGAGTCAGCTGTTTGATGAGCTGAATAAAAGTGTTATGTTTTCTGATACTGCTTCTCCAACAAGCTCAAATCCCCCAGGAACAGAGGAGCCAAAGAACGAGGTTCTAAGTGAGTCTTCCGTAAATCAAAAGGGAGGTTCAAGCCCAGGCCAGACAGGCCGGTTACCGACTCAGAGGCATGGGTGGCTCCTCACATGTTGCCTAAAGTTGCATTATTTTGCTGGCTTGGTTAAAAAAGCAGTACTTCTGGCCACCTGTCATAAGCAAGAGATTTTTATCTCAACAAGAGCAGATTTTCATGTACTTGGAAAAGTCCCATCTTGTTACAAAATGCTATGAAATAACAGTAGATACCATCTTTATTTTTTCCAAGAAGCTAGAGAGTATTTTGACATACATCTTACTTAATCTTAAAGCACCACCTTGGAGCAAGGGGAAGGTGGGAGTTAATACACAGGGCATAGGGAACACTCAAGGCTTGCACAAATTGCAAACGGCAAAAATTAAAGAGCACAGAACATGGTGCCTCTGCTGCCAGCCTAGGGTCTTTTCTAGACACAGTGAGTTTCTGGACCCAGATATGTCTATGAGAAACCTGGTTCACAATCTAGTCTTCTCCAATTAAAGACGGTGGCTGACATTCATAAGGATCAAGCGCAAGAAGGGCTGAGGGGCGTACAGAGGATGCTGTGGTTGCTTAGGGGGCATCGTTTTATTCTTCCTCCTCTGCGTACTGCACCCATCTGTTAATGCTGATGAGGCAGAAGCAGCACAAGCTAAGTGGCTTAAAGCAATGAAAATGTCTCTTGGGTAGAGCTGAGAAGATCAAGGTCAAGGTCCTGAGAGATGTGTTCTGTGGTGATCACCTCTGCCTGATTGACAGCACTCCTTGCTGAATCCTCACGTGGCAGAAGGGCCAAAACAAGCTCCCTTCGGCCTCTTTCCATCAGGACTTTTCTTCTCTTGAGAAGACCTTTGGGACATCCAATGGTGTGCATTAGACATGCGCATGGACATAGCTTTCTTCAAGTCTCTCAGCTCCTCTCGATCACCCCCCTGGGCACACCATCACGCCATTAGGCTTCAGTTTGTGAACTTGGGGAGAACACAAACGTTCAGGTCACAGGGAACAAAACCAAGGTTGTTGAGGAAGTGACCCACCGATGTATATGACAGGGTTATCCTACCCAGTGACAGTGACTGGTTTGGGAATGGGCACATGTGACCAAAAAGAGGCTTCTGAGCCTCGCACTCTGAAGAGACTGCGCTATGAAAGCAGACACTCTTTTGTGCATTGCTACTGGAAGCCATCCCATGGTCCCAGGAGGATTAAACCAATACTGTGGACCGAAATGCAGAAAATGAAAAGATCCTAAGTCCTTGATGACATCTGAACTGAACTTCAGGATCTACTAAGCCCAAAGCCCACCCCTACTCCTTTTCCTCTCTTACCTAAGTTAAAGGTAAATCTTATTTTTTAAGACAGATTGAGAAATTTTCTCTATTGCTTTAGCATAAGAACTATCTTTACATGTTTGTCCTAAGAGCCGAGACATCTCCAATTCTAAAGCTCCCTTTCCAGCCTTCATCTCACACAACCAAGATGGAGACACTTCCTTTTTCACACAAGCACTTCTCAATCTGCTTTCCCACACACCATTAAATCGCCATGGCCCAAGCCCATGGGTATCCAGGTTTATGAGGAGGCCCATCCTATCTATAGCATCCTGTGTGAGTCTGGTCCCAGGTCATGTTGGAGATAGACAAAGTTAAGCTTCTTCCATGGGTCTCTCTGGCTATATCTCTTGGCCTATGCTTTTGGTTTCCCTCATGGTATTTTGTTCTTGGGTAAAGAGGGTAAGAAGGCCCCCACTTACCTTCTCTGCTGTCACTCTATAGTCCCACACTTTTTCAGCTTTCCAGTCTCCAGCGCACTCGGATTCACTCACCAACCTGCCCTGTGTCCGAGTGCCCCTGACTTGATGGTCCCCTGAGAACAGTGGGATGAGAGCACAGTGAGAACAGAGCACAGATGTTTAGAGCCGAGTTCATTGAGAGTCTTCACCTGAGTGTGACTGACACTGCTTGTTGAGAGAGGTGTGCTTGTTAGACAGGACTCTGACTCTTTCCCCTTCCCCGAGAGCCAAGACTCTAGGAAGTGGGGGTAAGAGCTGAGGAGAACTCTTGGTAACTTCATGAAGCTCATTTGGGACTCGGTTGGGATGGGGTCAGGATGGCTTCATCTTGGAATGAGAGAACATTGGCTAGATCCACTGCCTTATTTGGGGAGGGGAAAACATTTTGGGTTTGTTTTTGTTTTTTGTGTTTTAATGTTTAAATAATCTTATTTACTCACGAAGTACAATGGGATGTTTTGATATATGCACAAACTAAAGAAAGATCATTTCAAGCTAGTTAATGATCTACTTATCATATGTTGTTGTGAGAGCAATGTAGTTTACTCTTTTTACAATTTTATTTCAAAATACATTTTTATTAGCTGGGATCACTGTGCTGTTTTAAAGACAATGAGAGAGCACTTTCTTGATTGTGGCATGCTTCGGGATCTGGTGCTGTCTTTTCTTTTGTATGAAATCTAAACTTACTCCCTGGGGTGCCCTGTACCCGGGAGGAAGTAGTATATTGGCATTTGAGGAAAACAAACAAATAAACAAATAATATACATGCAGCTGAGGAAATGAGTTAGATTTCAAGATAGCCCTAAAAACCCAGTACCTGGATACCTCTCTTCTGCTTCCTGAGGTGCCGTCTCTCTGTAGATGACAGTTTTGGATGAAATCATAAGAACCTTTCTAGGAACCTTTTTGGGACCTAAAGAGTAAATGTGGTCACTCTTGGCCTGGGCATGGACCGCAGGAGGGTGAGATTTCATCTGGACACAGCCCATCCTCTGGTTACTCTGAGAAAGGTTCGTGGGCACTCTGTCTTGGCACTGACCCCACACTACTCACTCTCATTCCTCCCTTTCACACCCCTTTAAAGGGCTCAAAGATTGCTCAATCACATATTCCTACAATTATTTAGTTGCTAAATTGTCCACCTTAATTCTCTTTCATTGTGTCAGGTCCGAATTAGGGGTCTGATTGCCTGGGGATTATATGTTAAAAATTAACCAACATAGCAACAGCCCTTTGAATTTTGTCCCCTTGAATTTCTTCTGGTGTCTGAATCTAGTGTCTTGGGCCATCCAGATTCACTCAGCATTCCACCTGGCATGTTTCAAATGGTTTCTTCACAATCCTGTCGTGAGCTATGTCTTTCAAAAAGGGCAAGTTCCACTGGCTCTTACTTAGTTACTGAGCTTCTACTTATCTTCCAACAGATTCCAAACCAGTTCCTTCCCCCAGACCTGCAAGCTTGGATACTTAGTATGTCTCAGGCCATGTGTTCTGAGAAATCCCAGGTGAGGTCTGTTGGAAGTGCTGATCTCTGGCCTTAGGCACGGTGCCAGAAAGAAGGGTTAATGTCCAAATATTTTATGCTTCAAAGATAGGTCCTTGTGGTTGTTGGTTTAAACCTGCATACTCTACAGGAAGCAATCTGACAGCCCACTGACAGGAACCCATCAGGTAATTCAAAATCGCTTCGATTGGGGCCAGTAACTTCGCTGAAGATTTGATACTCTCTAGAGAGTATTGCCCCAATAGGCGAGGAGCAGCTTCTCCAGGCCCACATTCCACAGAGCCCACATGTGAGAGGCAAATTTAGGAATGCAAGAATTAGAATTAGTCCTTTACCTGGGATTCCCTGACATTCCATAGCTCTTTTCCATATTCTTTCCTTTTTTTTTTTTTTACAAACTTCTGAACTCTAAAAACCAAAAAGGTTGATGCAGCTTCTAGCTGTTTGTTAATTACAAAGTGAACAACTTCACCACGAAGAGATGCTCTCCCATTCTGGTCAAACAATGTGCTGTGGCATTCACAAATATTTCTGGGGATACTTCAATTCTTTGTGACGAGAAAGGGGTTCAGTTAAGATCCTCTTTTTAAATATATTTCATCTAGCAGACATTTATTAATAATTGCCACTAGCAACGCTTTAGTGAAGGTCCCTACGGTAAGGCAGTATTCCTCTCTCCAGAGCACGCAGATTGTAGCCTGTGAGCCTACGCATAAACTCAGATGCCTACATTTTCACATAGATTTCAAGAAGCAAAGAAAAGAACTCTAAGGGGCAATGGAGCTCTGGGAGTGTTAGTAAAGTCTCGTGGAAAAAGAGGCTTTTGAGCTGAACTCTGACTAATGAGGGACATCTCCGAGATGAAAGACGGAGGGCAGCCACCTGACAGTACAGGGTGCTTCGTGTGAGGACCCTAAAACTCGGACCCGGTGGTTGCACAGAGTTCCTGAGGATGGTTCAGAGAACACCCACTGTTGATCTGACTCGAGGGGTCGGTAGTTCCACCTTAGGCCAGTAACCCAGCAAGCACCCTAGGAAGTTGCCATCAAGATCAGCAGCTCCATGGAAACACCATGATACTGCAAACTGGAATCTGCATTTCAGAGGCCCTGTCCTGAGACATGCCTTTTGACACGGGCTGGAAACCATCCTGGTTTTTTATGGCTGACATGGCTAGCTGGGTCTCTTCTATGTGGAATCTATGCAGCTCTTGTGATTTCTTTTCAGATATTCTGAGGTTTAGTGTTCTATACCACTGAGAATCCCTCCTTGGTGCCTGTAGAGGAGTTTAAGGTATCTATATAATGTTTTTTTTTTCCTTGTTTGTTTGGTTTAGTTTTGTTTTTTTGAGACAGTTTCTCTGTGTAGCCAGGCTGGCCTTGAACTCACAGAGATCTGTCTGCCTCTGCCTCCCTTAGTGCTGGGATTAATGGCATGTACCACCATACCTGACTATAATGTGGAATTTTAAATGCTAAATTCTAAAATACTCTTCCATTTCAATGAGAATTCTTCCATCTGTTTCTGTGTGATATTGTAAGGCACACAGTAAAATTTCATTTTTCTCTAGGTGAATAAAAAGAATCAGCAAGATGAATGGCATACTTTAAAAGTCAACACCAGAGGCAATGGGCTTTATGGATAACAATGTGTCTGGGCTGCTGGGAGGATTTTACAATGCTCCCAGCAAGTGGTAACAAGAGCCTGAACTAAAGTAATAAGGCTTAAAAGAAGGGGTAGATTGGGAGGAATTTGGGGAGATAGGATCAAAAGGGACTGGCAACTGATTGAGAGTACAGAGAGAAGGCAACAACTGTGGGAGTGTCCACACCTTCTATTTGATGAATTATAATCAGGGCTATGATTAGGGTGGCCATAGAGAGTTATCATCCAAACTGGGACATCACTAATAAAGAGGATGCTGCTTCCATGATAACAGGGTGGTTCCAAGTGCATCCATGTGTCAGCTTTCTGGTGAATAACAGCTTTAGCGTCCGGTTATTGGGCACCGGTGTGAATGAAGCTGACTCCTGTGCAATAAATGAGGGATCTTAGGATTCTACCAAACATCTACATAATGCTTTCGATGGTCCCAAGAAGTCCTTTTTGTTCCATTCCCTATGACTGCCATCCAGAACAGTCCCCAGGACAAGGGACTCACCTTGGCTTCCATAAGCCCATTCTATTTTTGCATAATATACTGGAACATTGATATTCTCTATTATTTTTATCTAAAACTGGCATCATGTGCACTGAACCCATTGGTACTAGTCATACTAATATATCATTACTAATATGAAAATAAAATAGCATTATTGAATACCCACAAAAGGCCAGAATTTACCTGTAGCCTTTCTTAAAGCTCCCCAACAAGCCTATTTCTGTTGTTCTTATAAATGGAACAAAAGAACCCAAGAGACATGAATAATAATTCACAAGGTGCAATTGTCAGCATTATTACTAAGAACTTGTAGCTAAACTGGGCAGTGGTGGCACATGCCTTCAGGCAGATCTCTGAGTTTGAGGCCAGCCTGATCTACAGAATGAGTTCCAGGACAGCTAAGGTACACTGAGAACCCAGTCTTGAAACACCAAAGTGGGGGTAGGGGGCAGATGCTACTCAGTAGAACATAGTTTGAGCTATATTCTGATCTCAGCTCCAAAATCCATGACTTCTGAGATGCGTTTCTGTGTCTCAAGTATCCACCCACAAAAGGAATACAAACTAAGTCTATTAGATTATTACTGTTATGCTTTTGTCCTTTAAGCCTTTGTCCTTAACACCAGCCAGATTCAACCAGTGAGTTCTAGAAGAAGAGCTCATGGCCTAGAACTATCTGATCACAGGCTCACCTCCTGCCTTACTGTGAATGTCTGAACAGGGAGAGTAGGCTGCTAATGATATCAGTTAGCAACTGTCTTAATAATGCCAGATAACAAGTCCTCCCAAAGCTCAGCGGCTTATAACAACAAGCATGTCACTCTTACATTGTTAAGCTGGCTGAATACTGACTAAGCAAGGCTCCCTTGGATGATGCCAACTCCAACCCAGTGCTGGTATCCAGGATCACACCATGTTTCTTTCTTCTGCTTACACAAATCTTTA
This sequence comes from Psammomys obesus, assembly GCF_907164565.1. NCBI lineage: Eukaryota > Metazoa > Chordata > Mammalia > Rodentia > Muridae > Psammomys > Psammomys obesus. The sequence goes on along the minus strand of NW_026591918.1, from coordinate 1,149,434 downwards.
TGCAAGGCATGTTCTTCTTATGTGACGGGTGTAGGAAGAGGGCAAACCCAGCTGCATGTGTCAGCTTCTTCTATATAACATTTCCTAGTATCCCATTCACCCAGTGAGCTGTGTGGTCAGCCAACAGTCAGGGCGAGGAGGGCACAAGGTCGACTGGGGATCCCAGCAAGAAGGTAGATGTGCAGTATGCTACAAGAGGATATGGAATCACAACGAAGAAATAGCTCAAACTACTACAAAATGCAATCTAAGCTGATGGGCTTCAGTTCTAGACTTCATTTGAGCTCTCCAAGAAATATACTCCATTTCCAATTAGCATAATTCTATGAAGAAGAAAGTCTAAAGTTTGAGACCACCATTTAGAGCCAGAATTGAGCCACTGTTGAGAACAAAGAGCCTGTAGGTGGACCAAAGTGGCAGAAACTGATTCTTTTTTTTTTCTTTATTAATTACACTTTATTCACTTTGTATCCCCCCTGTGGTTCCCTCCCTCCTCCCGTCCCAATCCCTCCCTTCCTCCACCCTCTGCATGCATGTCCCTCCCCAAGTCCACTGATAGGGGAGGACTTCTTTTCCTTCCTTCTGATCCCAGTCAATTAGGTCTCATCAGGAGTGGCTGCGTTGTCTTCTTCTGTGGCCTGGTAAGGCTGCTCCCCCCCTCAGGGGGAGGTAATTAAAGAGCAGACCAATCAGCTCATGTCAGAGACAGTTCCTGTTCCTATTACAATGGAACCCACTTGGATACTGAACTGATTCTCGACCGACAGTATACCTGAAGGCAGAGGTGCAGATGGAATTATCCACTGATGGGAACCAGCAAGTCTTCAATTGCTTAAACTGGTTGAGTTAAGCTTTTTGTCATTTTTAGACAGAGAAGTCTAAGGAGCATCAGTGAATGGGTGAGATCGTCTTCAAATCTGAGCTGTAATGCATGACAACTAAGCGAACACTACCCTGGCTGATGGACACGTTGTCTTCTTCTAGCTCATTCTTTAGTTCATGGTCTATCATCAAGCCTTTCCTGGGTGGGGAAATGGTATGAAACCCATGGCCCTAGGCCTTTCCATCCTGTCCCCAGACACCCTTCACAGCAATTTCTCATCACTAATACCTGACCTGGATATTCACCATTTTATCTAGAAGCCTTGTGTGACTTCAAACATTTCTCCATATAGAAAAGAAAAGCAACTAAGTGTAAAATCCCAGGATAACGACGGTTCAGAAGAAGCAAAGTTAATATGCTCCTGACAAAAAAAAATAAAGTTTTATGATTGTGCTGTACCCTGCCTCATGGCATTGAGGCTTTCTATTTTGACTTTAAGAATGAAACAAGATGTGTTTAGGGGAGACCTTGATTTCAGGACCTCGTGGCTTTCCTCAGGCCCATCACTCCAGCCCCTCTGAGTCTCATTGTCCTCATCTGCCTTGTGTGATTTACAGGGATTTTACAATAGGCACTTAGAGACTGGCTCTGAATGAAATATTCCTGTTAACCTCTTTATAAAGTCATTACTTCCTAAATATAACCAGTTGATAGAAGACCTCTTAGCTTAGCTAAGTACACTTTATTTTTATCATTTGATTACATTAGCCCTAGTCTGAACATAGCATTGCGTGAAAAGGGAACCATATCAGTTAGCCATTTCTTGGAGCAAAAGTGTGCACTGCAGGTTCAACCCAGCTCTCAATCCTAACGAAGGCTCCACGCACAGGTGTTACAGCAAACAATGGTGAGAGGGATCAGGTAACAGCAGCCGGAGAAGCCCCGTCTTGCACTCAACACCATGTGAAAGACAGGACAGGACGGACCTGAAGGTGGGGTCGGAATATGAGGGCTGAGAACCCAGCACCTAGCACAGCTCTCACAAAACTCGCCTTGGGTCACCATGTCTAACCCCCGGGACACTCCAACTCTGGGGCAAAGAGGGGCACTGTCTTCTCCCCCGAACCCAGAGCAATTTCTGAAATCTAGCAGGAACTCTATAAACCCTAGATTTCCTCATCACATTTTAATCAACCTCAGCCCCATGGTTCTACAAGCGTCTCGGTGGTAGGCTGACAAAGTCTCTGCCCTTTCCCTGAGCCGGGTGGAAACTCAGCAGAGAGAAATGAACACTCCCTGGTATGTATACACGGCTCCTGTTCAACTCCCGTGAGTCTTTGATTGTTTAGAATGATTTCATTTCCCTGACCCCTTTACATTATTATCTAAAACCTTTAGAACTCATTAGAAGTGGGAGGATCAAAGATGATATATTTTAAATTTGCTTCCCGCCTCACCCACTTAAAGATTCCTGCATAGCCCATTAAGCTGGAGGCCCTTGCTGACAGGAAGGGAACCATCTGGTGAACAAGTTCTGTTAATTACTTTGGAGCATACTAACGAAAAGAGAGAACAGCCCTTAATGACCTTCCCCCTGGTGGCGGAATCCACTGCAGAGTGGACAGTCATGGCTCAGAGCCAAAAGCTAATGGTTAGTATTGGCACTGAACACTTGTGCTCACTAGGACTTCATAATCTTCTCTCCACAGAGAAAGCATTTTAGGCATTCACAGCATAAATCCTACCACCTGCATGTAACTGAGCTCCAAAATAGTTATTTAGGGCATCATTTGGAAGCCACAGTAAATCCACCTGGTTGTTACCTTCCCCATACCTTTCTTTCCTTTTGTATGTATCAAGTAAGACCAAAGCTTTGCATTTTGTTTCAACCAATAACAATATTTAAATGCCACTTGGCAAAGGACTGATGGAATTATCACATACCCCAGAGGGATAAAGAAACACAAAAATAATTACCTTCATTACGACCTGGATGAGTTATTTATAACATAATTATAATATTAATATTATAATTATTTATAATAATATTTGTAACTCTACATTCTGCTGAATCCCTCTGACAAGCCTGTGTCATCCACTCAAAAAGGCAGAACAAAAGCTTGTGATTATCAGTCTGGATTAGCCCTAGTGTCAAAATATCCATTCTTTGGTTTCATTTCTCTCTGGGCTTGATAAAGACTTCTAAGTGAAGGCTGGAGAAGCAGGAAAGACCTGGCTGTTCTTGCAGAGGACTTAGGTTCAATTGCCAGCACCCACACTGGGTGTTTTGGAAATTGCCTCTAGCTTCAGTGCCAGGGAATTACACGCCTCTTCTGCCTCTGCGAGCATCTGCCTGCACATACATGTGCACAGGGACCTATGTAGAAACACAAAAAAAATGCTCACAAAAATAGACATAAAAATTAAGTGGCTTTCACAGTATCATTAAAAATTAAGATTTTAAAATTTTGTACTAAAAGTTTTAAAGAAATTGAAAAAGAAAACAAGGTAGGAAAATATCTTCAAATTAAGATTGATGCTAGTTCACAAATATGCAAATGATGAAATTGTATCTATTCCTGGGTGGGGATGGACACAAGCTTGACTGAGCCTCACAGCAGCCCACTCAGAAGAGACACACACTCAAGTGAGCAGGAAGAAGTTGAGAAGCATCTCAAGCATGTGTGTACCCTAGAACACAAAGTCCTCCAGGTGACTCTGTGGTAGACTCAAAGCATGTGTGCAAAAGAAAAGGAAGGTGGGAAGGAGGAAAGGAAAGAAGGAGAAGGGAGGAAGAGCAGAGGGAAGGAAGAAGAAAAAGAGAAAGAAGAGAGGGAAGGAAGGAAGGAAGGAAGGAAGGAAGGAAGGAAGGAAGGAAGGAAGGAAGGAAGGAAGGAAGGAAGAAGGAAGAAAGGAAGGAAGAAAGGAGGAAGGGAGGAAGGAAGGAAGGAGGAATGAAGGAGGAAGGAAGGAAGGAAGGAAGGAAGGAAGGAAGGAAGGAAGGAAGGAAGGAAGGATAGACTAACCATAGAAACTGATGTTTCAAACCAGATAAGAAATGTTATCTTAACAAAAATCTTAAGTAAACGTTCTGTGACTACAGATTCTCATTATTAAGCTTCTAGAAGATAACAGATCTGCAATGAAGATGGATCAGTGGCATGTTAAAGTTTAATAACCCCAGCATTAACCAAACTTTCTGTAGAATTCGTGATGTCTATTTAAGGCTTTTAAATCTGTATCATTAAATGCAATTTTTATACAGGTAGGTATGTCCAAGAATTTGCACAGAAGTAACAAAATAAGAATTGTTTGTCCCTAAATCATCCCATCTGTGTCCACTGGATGATACTCAACCGTCTTTGCAGTCAGATGCAAGAAATTGGCTAAGTGTCCTTGTTGACAGGACGTCTCCTATTTGCATTTGAAGTTGTCTCCCTTTAAAGATAAGAACACTGTTAATTTGTCCTACTTATTTTATCTGCCTTTTGCAGATGGATTTCCCACAAACTGAGAAGATATTAAGTCACTGTGAAGATATCTCTAGATATCTTGGCGTCAGTGAATTTCAGTGATTAGGGCGTGGGAGACTAACCTCATCTTTCTTGAAGCATTTTATTCTGCTTCACCTCCAGCTAGCATCTGTGCCCCCACCTCAGCCCCGCAACGCTCTTTGAAGTTGGCCTCACTGGAACAGATTTGCTGGATGCTGGGGATACACCTAGGGCTCAGGCTTAAACGCTGTCCATGTGACAGACTTAATCAGTCCCCTGGTTTCTCAGACACACAGCTGGTGCTGAATTCTTTTTTGCTAGTGTAATATTGTAAGCGTCTTAAAATTAAAGCTGCCATTAAATTTCCATCTTGTTCTTCAAGGAGGCTGCTTTTTGGAAATAGCGCATGTATGCAGTTTTATAGGTTGGTGCCAAAGAGATATTTTCTTCTACCTCAAATCTTTCATGTTCGGAAAGAATGGCCCAATTGAAAAGAAAAATCAGGGAAGGATCCAACTTGTTGGATCTGGGCAATATTCGGTTCCCTAGAATTATTGGTGAAAATAAAAATATGACCCTCTTTGGCAGGTATATGGTGCAGATGCGGCATTTAAAATGAAACAGAGCAAAACATGTAGGGTTTATAGAAATTCTCCCCTTGTCCAGATTGCCTGGCCTCTGCAAGTCAAATGTCACTCCTGAAACATGTCATTTGCCAGTTCTTCAGCAAAACAAACAACCCTTAGAAAAGCACCCCCCCCCCAAGGACACATGACAATCAAAAGAATGGGCCTTCAGAGATTGCCAGAGTTTTACAGGGAAGTCAAGAAGAGAATGAGAGAATGGAATATGAGGCAGAAAAAGTCTGTTGAGCAACGAAAGTGAGTTTTGAGTCCCAAGAGCCCCTCACCTCAGGGGAGATTCCTGGCGTGGCTGGGGAGACAGAGGAGGATATGAACCGCATCTGTGATGAAAACTGATGCCCAGCTCTCAGGTTTTTGGCTCCTCTGCAGTCTCCCTTCAGGCCCACAAGCCGCAGTCACGAGGCAAATATCCACCAGGCGAAAATGGATGTCAGAATTTTGAATTCACTGTAATGGAAGTAAAGCGCAGAAAAAGACGTAGATTAATCCCCTCTGAGGAGCTGGGGTTGGTGCATCGGGCTGGGTAGTCTAACAGTCTTGGGACTGCTTCCAGACTGTCTCACCTCCCAGGCATGTGGTCTCTGCTGAGTAAGTGTTCTATCTACTCAAACTTCAGGTTTCTCTTCTCTCAGAGGGGGTAGTAGCCTTTCACTGTCAAGGAGGAAAATGTGAATTAGGCTGGGCTGTTAGCAAAGTGTGTGTCACGGAGTGCTCAGCCAGGTAGAGTCGGCTGATTGGAGAGTATGTGCCTGAATCCTATATTCTAGCATATCTTAAGAAATTGTTTGCATTGAAAGCACTGGGTTAAGAGCGTCCTATATGACATAAATCTTAGGACAGGATAGGTTTAGAACACAGAAAGTACTAAAAAAAATGGTAATTCCATACCTTCTCTAAAAACATTATGGTGTAGCAATAAATTGGATATGGAACAGAATTCTGCATTGGGGTTCTCTAGACATGAGGATAAATTCACGGGAGTAATATGAAGTTCTCCATTTTTGAAAAGTAGATTATCTTCTTAATTTTGGATGGTCTCTAGATTCTTAAGCGGCATGGGAGTGAAAAGCTGTGATTCACTTGTGCACACTCATCTTAAAGGAATGAATAAAGGCTTTTATCTTGGTTCAGCAACTGTTGTGCTTATCTCAGAGGGTAGAAATGCAACTCCCATATCTGTGAACTCACCTTGTTAAGGGCAAATTGCTTAATATCTTTGTTAATCACCATCTCCATCCAGAGAACAACATACTAATATTTACATTCCCTAAGAAAGTGACAAGAAGCAGTTCATCAGATTCTACTTGTAGAAGGTTCCTTTTTTTTTTTTTTTTTTGACTCCAGCTTTTTGTGTTAGGCAGTAATAAGGCAGTGGTGGAAAAGAGAATTGAAGATCCTCCCATTCATCGTAGCATTTTGCCTTCAGTCTTTAGAGACCTGCAGAGTTTGTGCCCTCGAAGGTGAGGCTAAAGGGAAGGATCCAGCAGCAGCAAGAACGTAAAGAGAATATATCTCTATATCTTTTAAATCTCTGATATTTCACTTTCATATGTTCTATGTGTTAAAAATTCACCTGTTTTCCTCTTTAAAAAAATTCATCACTGAATTTTGCTTTTCACATCCACCAGCCCAAGAATGGGAACATGCTGACTGCCCTGGGGACCACTTTCCCATAAACCATGTTTGCTGAGATGTTCCAAAGACTCTTGCAAGGCTTGAGGATACTTAGAGCACAGTTTAAGTCCTGAAGGAATTAGAGGGTGGACAAAAGGTTTCCAGTGAACTTAACCACCCTCCAGAGTTTCTGCCTGTAATGCACATAGAATTCCATCTTTGATCAGCTTTAAACTACTTCTCTGTCGTCACCACGGCCCATGACTGAAGCACCTTTATAGCCCAATAATTCATTGCTGTCTAACCACCTGTTGACTCCTCATTCCAAACCCTCACCCCTGATGCTTTCCCCAAGCCCTATCTAATACTTTAAGACTCAGCTCAAAGTTTTGTGCTTGCTATCTCAGAAAGCTAGATATACCTTCTGGGTTCCCGTAGTACTGATGAAGACATGTGTCTTAGCCTGGTTCCATTTATGAGTCCACACATAAATACACCCATATATTGTAGATAATATCTGTAAAAACATGTTTTAATTTACTATTGGCATTTTGAGTGTTTCTGTAACATACATGCTACATGTATTTTTATTTGTATGTATATATATATATAAACATATTTGTTATATATTTCTCTAATATTTTCCCATGCATTTGTAGTTATTAGGTAAATATATTAAGCACACTAAATATTATTTAAATATATTTATAAGTTTATACAGACGTATATTGCCATGGTTGGTATCTATAATGTCCCAAAAGTCCCATGTGTTAAAGCTTGGTCCTCAGCTATTAGAGCAAACTACTGAGGAGTTGTAGAGTCTTTAGCAAGTGGATCCTAATAAAAAGCCACTAGAGAAGTAGATGCCTGAACCCCTAACTCACCTCATGGCTTATTGTGTTGTTATAATCCCAAACAAAGCAATAGAACCAGCCATTATGGAGTACAACTTCTGGAACTATGAAAAAAACCACTTATTTTCCTCATAGATCATTTGCTTCAGTATTTTGTCACAGGGTTAAGTGTAGATGCATATATCTATAGGAGCATATGTTTTATATATTATATATTTAGTTAGTTATGCTCATTAAATATCAAACGTAAAATAAATATAGCGATTAAATCTCCAATCTGCTTCAGTCACCAGGCTATGAACTCTTCTAAGCTTCACATTCAGGATGAGACTGAGACCCAGTTAGACACATACCTACCTTTATTAAACACTAACTCCATGTTAGATGCTGAGGTAAGCGATCTGTGCTTTTCATCTCATTTAATCTCCACAGTCATCCAGGCAGACTGATAACTGCCTACACTCATAGGTGAAGAATTACAAATCAAAGCTACCAAACAGATGATATGACACGCCTCTCGCCTTGGCGCTTAGTCCTCCGCCAGGTTTGCCCTTGATTCCGAAAGTCTGGCCTGTGATCGCCTGGTGGTGCTGGAAGCCATGTGAGGTGCTAGGTCCCGAGAGGTGAGAGCAAGTGCTGAGTCATCAGTGATGGTGACGCACATCTGCAGACCGCTCTCTTCCCATGCCGCATATCGGCAACATCCCCTTCAGAGCCCAGCAGCCACGGTCTGAAGTGACTCCCCAGCTGGGAGAGAAAAACATCTCCCCTTTGAATGAAAGAAAATTCAGATTTCATAAAACAACAACAAATGGACAAATCTCTGTTGTAAAACTAAACATAAGCTCTAACTCCCTCTGACTCTAGTTTCTGTCACCGAGACTGTTGTAACTCAAATGAGCACTTTGTGAGCAAAGCAGAGTTGCAAGTGTTCTCCACCTCCGGGACGAAAAGCCTGCATTTGGACAAGACCCTTGAGGGATTCCTACATTTGGCTTAAGAAGTGCACAGCTAGAGCATGCTTGCTTCCAGCCCCAGTGCATGAACTGAGCTTCCAAATGAGGACCGCAAGACCCTCTGTTACTGAGCCAACACTTTTTAACTAGAAAGGATTGTGGAAGAGACATGGGGATGAGGTAGGAGGTGAGCCTGAGAGTCTACTATCAGCTTTGCTGTGAGTTGTTTGGCCTCTACTGTGACTTACTGTCTCTGCAAGTTAGTCTCTCTACGTAGGATTTAAAGAAAGAAAAAAATGAGACCAGCAAGAGAGGGAATAGCAGACATTATTGGAGAAATAACTGTTTCAGTTCAAATATCTATGAAACTAAAACATTAAGGTAAGACATACATCTGATTGAAATTGTTGACAGTTGTGTTTCTTTCTATCTGCTGGGTTTTCGGTACGTGGTAGTTGCCCAACAAATAACCGGAATCAAGAATGAATGAAAGGCGGCTCATGCTCTTAAAAGCACTGTCCTCAGAGGTGACAGTGCCTTCTTCTACACTTCCGTGATAATTTTACATGTATGGCACTTAGAGCTATGGAACAAAGTTCTCAAGTGAAATTATCCACAAATTTATCAACTAATATTTCTGTAAGAGACTTAGAACTTGAATGTCCCTTTATTTACCAGAACTTTGGCACATTCCAGAATTCAAACAACACGTACACGCTTGCAAATTTCATATGTATACACCCTCATAATTATTTTAGAAGTTCATAACACTCCTTTAAATTAATGTGTCCTGTATGTCCACAAAGCTGAAGGTTTTGATGAGCTCTTAATATTACATTGTAAAGAGAGTCCTAGAAGGGACAACCTTAAAATGTCTACGTGAGCAGCACTCCTTTGGTGATCACTCCTGACTGGAGCAAAGGGTTGTGACAGCTACTGCAAAGATGGGTGAGTTTTCCTTCTGGTTTCAAAATTCTAGAATTCTAAGAAATTCACGTTCTCTGGTGGCAGTAAGGGGTCACACAAATGGATCACTCTTTGCTCTATCAGTGTCAAAGTAGGATCCAGGATAATCAGATTTGGGGAAAACCCAGACTTAAAATGACACGTGCAAATCTACTTTATATACTTGCTTTTTTACCTAAGTTAGGTTTTCAATTTAAAGTATATTTGACGAGATTTTAAAGGGTCAGAGGAGAGAATTCTTCTCCATGTCTCTCCCCTGATTGTGAGAGAGGACTGTGTCAGGCAGCCTGGCCGGCACGTAGCAGTCTAAGCAGTGGGACCACTCACTCCTCCACTCTGGACAGTGCACTGCTTCCATGTTCAGTGGGATCAAATGACGAGCATGTGTTTCACAAAAGCCTGTCCTTTGGGGCACAGCAAAGCACTTGAAATTTTCTTGTCCCACCGCTAAGAAGTGCAGAAAGAAATTCCTCACCCTTAAGGCAGATCCCAAGGAAGGAAGGGGCAGCCAGCCAGAGAGGAGGAAAGAAGTAGGCAGCCAATCAGTTCCAGCCCAGTGGATAAGATTCCGAGAAGAACTGCCTCCAGGCCTCTAGTCTGCAGTTCTAGAAGAATCTAGAGCACCTCTGCTTTATTTTCCCGAAGAATGTTACCCCGAGTGCCTCCTCTGGGCTTTCTTGCTCCTCAATATTTAGGATTTCTGGAGGCCCCACCTGCTTCAAACATCAGATGCTAACACCTCCTCCCGGAGTTGAGGTTTTTAAAGGGAGCAGGTTCGCTGTCAGCAGAGAAAGGCCAAATTACACTCATGCTTCAGCCTGCAGGCCAAGCTGTTGGTAACTGGATTGGTATGCGGGGGGGGGGGGGGGATAGCTGGAGGAAATGCTAAGCCTCCCTTTAGCAGCAGATACTCCTGCTGCTGCTCTTTTCTTGCCAGCTGCTCCACCTGGGGAGAAGCAAGGAGGGCCTCAAACTCAAAGAAGGGCCTCCTCTGCACTCACAAGGTCTGTCCCATGATAGAGGACAGATTTGCCGAATTACACCACAGAAATGTCAGCACATGTGGCAAACCATGAAAAAGGCTGAGTGCAAAGAGAGAGGCCTCGGGGCCAGGGGTAGAGCGAGTGAGAGAGAGGAGAGAAGAAGGAAGCCTAAACCCGAACAAAATGTTCCAAACAAACAAACAAACAAATAAAAACGGACTTGCTGCAACTTCCGTCACCTTGTCGTTCGAGTCTGCATGACCTACTGTGAGCCAAGAGCATCCAAGAGTGCGATTTCACCAGAAGGCCAGCATCAGCCACTGAGCCTGAAAATGGCGTCTCCAAAAAAAGGGCATTGCCTTTTAAAGACTTTGGTTTTCCTACATTCTGTTAAGCAACGCTTTAGGCAGCTTAGTCCTACCAACCCTCCGTTTTCCGTTCTGTAAAATGTGAATAGCTCCTGTGCAAAAGGGGACAGAGAAGCAGGCTGGAAAGACGAAGAGCATTTCAAACGCCACTACAGCTTTCTGATCTGTTCAAGGCCACCTGGAAGAGAGGAGAAGCCTGCCTTACTTCCTTGAGTCCAGACTTACTTACAATATGCTAAGAACTGACTTCCATTTTCTATTGCTGTATAGCAATGACTAGAGTCTTAGTATCTTTTTTTTTAATCCCGTTAATTATCTTATAGGAAATGCTTAACGGGTTTTTGTGCTCAAGGTCTTACAAGGCCAAAATCAAGAAGTCAGCCAGGATGAGTTCCTGTCTGGAGTTGCTGGAAAAAAATAGACTTGTAGCTTATTCAGATTGTTTCTGGAATTCATTTCCTTCCAGTATGAGAACTGAGGTAGCTTTTGGTTTTCTTGCAGGCTGTCAACCAGTTTCTTCATAGGTAGCTCCATCCAGCTTCAAGTCTAAGACAACGCATTGATTCCTCCCAACACATCACAGTGAGCAGTCAGCCCCTCATATCATATTCCCATCACTTTGCAGCCATGATTTGCTTTCCTGCTCCCCTCCCAACAGACATGAAAGTAAAGAACTCTTGGGATGGTGGCAGAGAAGCAAGGTTTTTTTTTGTTTTTTTTTTTATTGTTTACGAGCTATCTAACACTATATTCGTTAGTTTTTACACATTATTCCCCTTAACCATTACCCGCAATCTGAGTAAGTAAATTTTTTTTCCTACATTTCACAGGTAAAGAAAGAAAGAAAGAAAGAAAGAAAGAAAGAAAGAAAGAAAGAAAGAAAGAAAGAAAGAAACTATTCTCAAATCCCTTTCAGGAAAAGATAGGTCTAGGTAGACTCAAGTCTAACATTTTCACCATCTTGAATAATATCAAACACTAATGGCCATTTCTTCAGGGTCCTTCCACCAGTTCTGTGCTGCCTGCCCTGACCGCTCAGTACTCCACGCTGCCCTTGCTGCCCCTCTGGGCTTTGCATGCCACAGCCAGCACCTGCACTCTCTCCAGAAGAACCAGCCTACAGTGTCCCGATGAATGGTGACAGCAGCGTCTCCCTCAGTGCCTGCTGAAGGTGAGACCCGTCCTGGAGCCACTTGCGATGCTTGACTTCCCCGGCTCATCAGCTTGTCACAGACTGGGCACAAAGGACCTTCTACGCCATTTGCCTGTGACTGCGCACTTCCTTGCCTCTCTTTCTTACACTCCGCCCCTAAATACTATTTTCCTAGTGTCCCTTGGCGTCCCCTTCTGAACATCTGCATACAGACCTAACCATCTGCCCTAAGACACCCTTGTTCTGACATTCACGCTGACATTCAAGCACAGTGGGAACCAAGAGAAGAAAGTGATTAACTCAATAAAAAGATACCCCCATGTCTACCTCGTGCCTACACACACACAAACACACATGAGTGCACAGAGCTTAAAAAGAGAGTAGGAATCCAACCTAGGTATTATGGATATTGCAGTGAAGCCCACTAAATATAAAAACCTATTTACATTTCAATTAACTAAGCTAAAATGTGTTTCCTGGTCAGACTAGCGACATTTCTACTGCGCAGCACTAACCACGTGTGGCTATCACTCGGTAGACCCTAACTTTAGCTCTGTATCTGAAAGTCCTACGGCTGTGCTACGGCACCGCAGTAATGGAGAGGGAGCCATTAGCTTTCTAGTAGTTGCTCATTTGTGTGGTTATTTCATTCCTTTTTCTACTACGCAGAAGAACCCGAGGATGCCTTTGATATGAGCAACTGGGTGGCTGCCCAGCCTACCTGCATTTGGCAATCAAAGCACAGGGTGGTGATTGGAAGGCTGGGGTTGCAGACACCCCTTTGAAAATGCGATGGGCCTTTATGCACTGGATGAGGGCAATGTGCCCACACCTGCCCAGAGGATCCAAGTCCTAAGGGCGGCCTGCCCCATCTGTTTACCTTGCCTGTTCTGAATGTACACCTCAAAGCTTAGGCTCTAAGGCAAAGTAATTTCCTAAAAGACGTGCATACTGGATTCACTCGACACCCTGTCATGTCAGGTTCCAGAGAAACGGAAGCAAGCCCCGACAGCGGGAACAGCTCTCTGTCAAGGAACTAAAAACTCGGGATTTTTAAAATGTATTTTAGAATAATAAAAAAATAATAGAAACTGAAATTTTGTTTAAAATACCTTTATATTTTAATACCATTATCATCTGCTGTTTTCTTATAAGAACCCATGAACCACAATGCCCTTTTAGAATAAGCTCATCATAAAATGACAACTGATCGATATCATCAATTATAGTTATTAAACTTATTATTCATGTGTGTGTGTTTGTGTGTGCATGCACCTTGAGGTACTTGGGGCAGTCAGACAGACCAATCCTTGATTCCCAAGGATTGAACTCAGGTCCTCAGGCTTGATGGCAACTTCCTTTACTCAAAGAGTTACTTCACAGGACCACTGTGAAATATTTTTAAACAGTCTGTCACTGTAGGGGAACCTAACCTTGATAATGATCAAGTCTGCTGTTCAGTCCCTGGTGAGTATTCTAGTACTATAATGAATTCACCCTACAGAGGCAATTCAATATTCACTTGAGAAAGATGGCACGGTGTAGCACAGCTTTCCAAATCCAAAAAGACTGTAGAAGTTCTCTTTATTCTAACAGTGAGAGGCAGGTCATACAAAAGAACAGAAATGCTATTTGTTTTTTAATTTTTTTAGAGGTTTGATAGTATTTATTTTGTTTGTTTTCACAGATTCAAAATCTATAGTATTGGTTGGGTCTTTTAAAAAAGCTTTTGTTAACTACAGTTTATTCATTTTGTATCCCAGCTGTAGCCCCCTTCCGAAATGCTGTTTTTAAGAAGAAGTTATTAACTTTCCTTGACGGTGCTATCAGTGTCGGATGCTTAACTCAGTCAGCTTTATGCAATGTTTAGCAGTCTTCACGCACGGAAACCATGCTTGCAGGCCTGGGGCGGATGGAGGGACTGGAAGCCATGCCGCGAAGAGACTACGATCTCAGGGACAGAGCCGAGAGCATTGTAGTCGACGGGGCTTCTTCCCAGTTTTGCCCACCAGCCCCTCACCCCCTCCCACACCGCATGCGCAGCTGTCTGTGTATGTGTCTGGAACGTGGTCAATTCTCTCGCCTTTGCAACAGCGAGAAAGAAGTACAAAACCCTATCTCCCCCTCTCTAATTCTGCTAGAGTGAGGCAGCAGAGTCAGCTAAGCTCCTCGAGTTCTCCAGTTGGTTAGAGACCTGGAGCATCCGTTTCCGTCCCGCAGCCCGCCACCAGATGAAAGGAAAAGCCTCAAAGCGGCAGCAAGGCCTGGACTCGGCTTTCCTGCTCCGACAGGCTACCCGATGCGGGCGCGCATTCGACTGATGTAGGCATTCTGTTGGGCATGTCTGCCGTTCAGCTGAGAGTGTCTGAGACCAACAGGTGGCCTCGCTAATGGAACAGATTCACTCATTGTTTGTGTGTTTAATGAATCATTGAGTTACTGATCGGCGGTGAGCAGTGGAAGCTGTTCAAACAGAAAGGAAGCCCAGCCGTGGGGTGGTGCCGCCAGCACGCTCCTTTGAAGCGCTGCGGGCCCTGTGGGGAAGGCGAGAGGCTTAGGGTTTATTCCCTATGGTTCCCAGAGAAATGGTAGCAAGAGGAAGGTGTTATTTCTAATTGGATGATGAAAGTCAGCTCTGGGGACAGAGACCAAAGGGCCAAATGGAAGAAGGGGAGGAAGCGGAAAACATCTGAATCAAACATTGAGGTAAAACTGAGAGGCAGGTGTTTGCAGTGAACCATGCAGCAACCCTCCCCTCACCCCTGGTCTTCAGGAAGCAGCCAAGTGGGAAAGGGCAGAGAGAAGTTAAAAACGAAAATAAAAGGCAAGGCTGAGGAGTGGAAAGCTGATTTTCTGGAGTGCACGAAACAGCGGGAGTACTCTGTCAAAGGCTGGCTGTCCTGTCCGCCCCGGAGATTCCTGGGTAGTGTACTTTCCTGTAACAGAACTGACAGAGGTAGAGGAGAACGCTGTACTTAGCAAACTATGCTCTTCCTGTCTGAGCGTTTACAGATTCTCTGCTCAGCAGCTATTATCATGAGCCTAGACCACTATGGCATCAACATTTTCCCAGTGGCTGTTCCGGCTACCAAAAGCCTTTTACCTGGTTCCTTACTTGAACCTGGGATTCCTCAGCCCTTTTGTTTTGGTAGCCAGCACACTATGGGAAAAAAATAACCCAATCATTAGCCTTTCCTCTGTGCTGTGTACATCAGTTCATTGACCACTCCTCTGGATCTTTGTCTATACTTCTTGGGTCATGATTCCCATCATCTTCTTTCAATATGGTTGTTGCTTTCCTCAATAAAAACCAACACTGATAGGGCTGTGGAAGTGGCAGTCAATGAGTGTTTGCCGTGTGCTTTAAGCATGAAAACTGAGAGTTCAGATCCCCACTAGCTACCTAACAGCCAAGCGCTATGACCTGGATCTGTGACTCCGGAACGGGAAGGCGTGGAGACGGCTGGGCCCCTAGAAAACGCTGGCCAGCTAGTTCGGACAATCAATGAGCTCCAGGATCAGTGAGCAGTTTTGCCTCAAAAACTAAGGTGGATAGCAATTAAGGAAGACACCTGACCTCTGGCTTCCATACACACATGCATGCCCACCCACATGCTAGCATACACACACACACACACACACACACACACACAAAGAGACAAAACAAATAACCGTCACTTATTTTAGCATCACCATGAGCTTGGCCACCCCATTTCTTTACCACGGAGCATATCTGTTCTATGCTTCCCATACGATTCTATTAGGTAGTTTTGCCTGGAACACCCTTAGTAACCGGCTTGAGTTTCCTAGTTGCCACCACGTTTTCTCTGCGGCCTTCAGATGCAGTATTTTTTCCTGAGGTCTTTCCGGCTGGTTTTGCTCCCTGCTGCTTCGCACTGTTCGTGCCGGTGCTTTTCACCTTTCCAAGAAAAGGTGTCAGGCACTGTCTTCTTGGTTCCCTTTCTGACAACTCTGGCAGGATGGAGTTTTTAAAGGTATTGGATACACAATAGCTGTGACAACGAAATTTGGAGAGAAATGTGCTGTGGGCTAGTCACTGTGAGGCCTGGCTCCACTTGGCTATCTCTGGAGAGTGTCCTTGGCTGTAGACTGAGCTGATTTTAAACTAAATATTTTCTCTTTTCTCTGGGACACACATCTAAACCCTGTTCCTACTCCTCTGTATAGTCAGATGAATCCAGACACAAGTTTTGGCCAAAGTAATATGAGTTGAGTGTTTATAACCATGGTCAGGAAGGTCCATTCTCCGCACTTTCTTTTCTCTCGGAAGCTTTTCCTACCTTTGAAGATCAAAGAGCTTCTATCCAACCTGCCCCCTCATCCTTCTGGGTAACTGAACAGCAATCCTAGATGAGGCCCTTCAGCTATAAGCCCCCAGTCTCCTTTTCACTGTGTAAACATCCACTCTTTCTACCTGCCCAGGAAACCTGAGCACCACAGGCTAATCGTAATGAACGATGGCCAAGGCCTCATTTACACTGCCACGCTGCCTGTTCAGAATCTCCTGGTCGCAGGGATTCTCCCTCAGAGACAGAGCACAGAAAATAGATAACACAAAGTCCGTCAGGGTCAGGCAGCCACTCAGCTCGCTCCCGGGGCAGCTTCAAGGGCAGTGCCATGAGGTCTGGAAGAGCCGCAAGCCAGAGAGTGAGGACGGAACTTGCCGTTGCATATGGCTGCTGGAACGTTCTGAGTGGTAAATCCTGACTGAGGGCCAGAGCCGTAGTCATGTCTCAAGCTCCCACTTCACTGGCACACATCTGGCCACAAGTTTGTGTTCATCAAACCCTTTGATGAAGACCTCAGCTTTCCCAAAAATCCATCCCTTCCCATGTGTCCATGTCAATAAAGCCTTCTTCTCAGCCAAGGGAAGAAAGTGACAGCTATCACTCCCATAGGCAGTGTCATTCCTATCTTAAAAACCAGAGAGTGTACACACACGTGTGCTGTATGTGTCCGTGACTTACAATGCAAATTTCTAATTCTGGATGTCTGTGTGCACAGTGGAACGCAGGCTCCTTCTACGGGAGAAGCCATACTTTTGCTTGTGTGGTTAGTGCTTGCCACCATGTTTTACAAGAGTTTAGGGCACAGATAAAGCAGTTTGCTCTCTGGAGAGCTACAAGGAGTACAGATCCATTCGCTCCGATGTCCCTGGCTGCACGATCGTCATGGTGTCACGTGCCTGATTGCTTTAAACCCTACCTCGTACCCACTGTGCTCTCTTGCACGCATGGATCAACTGAGAAGATAGGCAATGCTGCTCACTAGCTTGCTATTCCCCAAGGTGCTTTCAAGCCTGGTGTTTAAGCCAGGAAGCCAGAAATGTGACCCAGACTATGAAAAGACTTTGTGGCAGTTATGGTTCCAGAACAGAGGTGCTGATGAGAACCTTTTTTCCTTAAAAAGCTCACACTGTATTATAGAGTGACAGTAATAAAACTGCATGGTACTGGCATAGAAACAGACTGGTGGATCAATGGAATAGAATTGAAGACCCAGAAATAAACCCACACAACTACGGGTACCTAACTTTTTACAAAGATGCCAAAAAAGGTGTCTTCAACAAATGGTGCTGACCTAATGAGAAGACACATGCAGAAAAATGCAAATAGATCCATATCTATCACCCTGAACAAAATTAAAGTCCAAGTGGATCAAAGATCTCAATATAAAACCAGACACACTAAATCTGTTGGAAGAAAAAGTGGAGAAAATCCTCGAACTCATTGGCATAGGAGACAACTTCCTGAACAGAACAGTAACAGCTCAGGCTCTAAGATCTACAATTAATAAATGGAACCTCGTGAAACTGAAAAGCTTCTGTAAAGTAAAGGTCACTGTCACAGAACAAAACAACAGCCTACAGACTGGGAAAAGATCTTCACTAACCCTACATCCAATAGAGGGCCAATATCCAGAATATATAAAGAACTCAAGAAATTAGACAACAAAACAAATAATCCAATTTTAAAATGGGGTACAGAGCTAAGCAGAGAATTCTCAGCAGAGCAGAGAAACACTTATAAAAATATCCTCAATATCTTTAGTCATCAGGGAAATGCAAATCAAAACAACTCTGAGATTTCATCTTACATAGATCAGAATGGCTAAGATAAAAAAAAAAAAACCTCAAGTGACACATTATGGAGAGGATGTAGAGAAAGGGGAACCCTCCTTCGTTGCTGGTGGGAGTACAAACCACTTTGGAAATCAATCTGGTGCTTTCTCAGGAAATTGGGGATAGCACTACCTCAAGATCCAGCTGCTCCACTCCTGGGCATACTCCCAAAAGATGCCCCACCATTCAAAAAGGACATTTGCTCATCTATGTTCATAGCAGCTTTATTTGTAATAGCCAGAATCTGGAAACAACCTAGATATTCCTCAACAGAGGAATAGATACAGAAATTGTGGTACATCAACACAAATATTACTCAACTATTAAAAACATGGAAGTCATGAAATTTGCAGGCAAATGGATGGAACTGGAAAAGATTACCCTGAGTGAGGTAACCCAGAAACAGAAAGACAGGCATGGTATACACTCGCTTATAAGACGATATTAACCGTATAATATAGAACAGCCATCTACAGACCTAAAGAAGCTAAACACTAAGGAGGACCCTAGGGAGGATGCTTAAACCTCATTCAGAATGGCAAACAGGATAGACTCCAGAAGCGGTGGAAGAGAGGAAACAGGATGGGAGCCTACTATAGAGGGTCCTCCAAAAGGATCCACCCAACAGGGAATCCAAGCAGATGCTGAGACTCAGGACCAAACTTTGGGCAGAACACAGGGAGTCTTATGGAGGAAGAGAAGGGTGGGATTAGAGGGACATGGAGAGGACAGGAGCCCCACAAGGAGACCAACAAAGCTAAAGGATCTGAGCCCGGGGGTCCTGCAGGGACTGATGCACCAACGGAGGACCATGCATGGAGAGGACCTAGACCCCCTGCTCAGATGTGGCTGATTGGCAGCTCAGTCTCCATGTGGATGTCTGAGTGAGGGGAGCCAGGGGCTGCCTCCATCATGAACTCACTTGACTTCTCTTTGATCACTCATACCTGGTGATGCAGCCTTGCCAGCCCACAGAGGTAGAAGATCTAGGCAGTCCTGATGAGACTTAACAAGCTATGGGCAGATGGCAATAGTGGAGAACATCCCCCCCCCTTCAGTGGACTAGGGGAAGGGAAAGAGGGGGGAAGAGGGAGGGAGAGTAGGACCAGGAGGAGTTGAGGGAGGGCCTTCAATCAGGATATAGAATGAATAAATTTTGAGAAAATAAAAATAATTAATAAAAAAAGAAAATAATGTTTAATGAGGAAAAAAAAACATTCAAACCAGCTTTTCTAAAAGTTAGTCGTTAAATATTTAAAGACATTCAGGAGTCAACTTGCTCTTAGCAACCAGGAAGCCTTTAGTGAAAACTGGCAGTGACTGCGTAACGACATCATGGTTTCCGCCAGTGTTGCCTTGGTCCGCTGGCTGGCACGATGACATTTACCTCTGTAGACTATTTCTTCACATCTAAAGTGAGAAGTAAAATCCATATGGGCATTTTGAACTTGGCCCTATCCCTGGCAGACGGGCTGCTGGTGAGCTAGTTTTCACAGCCCTCCCTGAGCCATGCTCCCTGCCTCACTGCGCCCACAGGGGCCTCACCTGAATGCGCCAAAATGCTGAGTGCCTTCCAGCATGGGACTTCGCACAGATGACTCCTCCACCGGCCTGCTCGGCACAGGGCTGCCTCTTTCCTTGTCATTCACGTCAGTGCCCCCCAATTCTCCCACCCTAGCACCGGCTCTGAATAATCCCTGTGGCTTTCCATCACCTACCACACTCTGCACTATTCTTGTGTATTTGTCTACAGCCCATCTGCTCTCCTAGGTCTAAACCACATGAGTTTTATCTATCGTTTGAGACACTGCTGTGTAAGAACATAGTGGCCATTCTGTAGGGATCTCCTGAGTGAACATCAAGACATTGAAGGCTCATAAGGGGAGCAAAGAGCATAGAGTAGTGTGGCAATGGGGGGGGGGTTCCTTTATATGAATCACTTCAGAGAGCCAAAAGGTTGCTCTCGATGTGATAGTTCCCTTTCTCACTCAAAGATCTCAGACCCGAGGTCATAGAGACAACACAAAGTCCTTTATCAGTTAGGCTTCTGCATCTTTTCTTTTCCATTGAGCATCTGCATCTTGGTGACGAGTCATAAGGCTCCTGTGGTACCTTGTCTGGTGGTGCTGCCTGCCTCAGAAGCAGAAGAGCCTGTCCACCAAAAGGGCCAGCACCTCCCTGCTGAGAGCTCTGGGTCTGCAGGTTCTGAGCTTCACGCTATGAGTGAAGGAGGTTGGGAGTAGTGGTGCAGTGGCAAGCAGGGCTGAGAGAGGCTGGGTGCGGCGGTCCTCAACAACAACAGAAGGCTTTCAGGAGTGCTGCTGGGTGGCACGGAGCTTAGCTGATATTGATTCCCTAGTGGGTGTTGCTTGAAGGAAAGTGGTCCCTTATCTCCTTGTAGGAGGCCAGGGTACCAAACTAGGTTACCACAAACACTCTGAGTGGACCAGCCAAAGTCTCTGAGGCCAAAGGAAGCTGTGTGGAGTTTCCGGGTGGAGCAACTGTAGAAACTGCTCCTCCCAGCTCAGAGGATGATGTTTAACTGACAGCTGCCTCCTCAGAGACCAAGGCAAGGGCCCCACCCAGTGTGTTACCTGGGACTGAGGCAGGATGAAGAAGCTGAACCTCATGAATTCAGAGGACACAGTCCACGTGGCACCACCTGGACTTCAGAAGGAATGGCCAGGCCGCCTGCGTGAGGAGGTCTTCTCACCATCTGGGGACCTGCAACAGAGTTGACTTCACTGTTTTTAATGATTTCCTTTGGCTTTCCTTTTTCCCTTGCACTGAGTTTTAGAACCTCCAAATGTCTGAAGAGAAGACCTTGCTCCCAAGTTTTTCCACTTCCTCCCTACACATGATACCTAGCACAAAGATAGTTCAGAATTAATGATTTTCTGTCCTATAGTGGAGCTCTTATAAGATCGGAGACTTGAGTACTCTTTGCCCTGGTTTTGGTCTCCAGGCTCTACTTTGAGCATTACTAACTAGTGTTTTTCTCGCTGAAGCTTCAGCCCATTCCTTCCTGTCGAATCTCCTGTAGAGAAGGGTGGTGAAACCCACATACTCCACAATACTTGAAAATGACTTTATTGGTCTGCAGCTGTCAGTCCTATATGGGTCTACAGCTGTCAGTCTTCACTGAATTTCACAAGAAGTCACACTTCCATCACCATCACCTCTCGGGTAATGTTTTCCTGAACTTGAAGTGTTTTCCTAATTTGTATACTGCATAAATCAGAGTGGATATATGGCTTGCCTAAGGTTCTTGGCAAGTCTTAGGAGGGAGAAAGGTTTTATCCACATTTTGGATGCTGTCTTTCCAGCTTACGTTCAGCTTCACACTGACCCCCAGCTGTCTTCACAGCACACAGTCTTATCTAACTCTTTAAACAGAATCACCCCCCCACACACACACACATCCCAACAGTTGGTCTTTTCTCAACCTTATTCTAGTCCACACAGTTGATTTTCTAAATTTCTCTAGTTTACTAACCATGAATTTTTTTCGCCCTAGTCATTAAAATTTTAGAAAACCTAACCAGCTAAGCAGACAGGCCTAGATGCTGTTTATAAGAACATGGAACTATTCTGGCTCCAAACATGCGGATGTGGCCTTCCTGGAGTTATTCCCTCCACTGTAAAGTTCTGAATACCTCTTGGTTCTGTATTCCAGTTTTGAATTCCACATAACAGTGTATTAATTAGAGCCTCACTCTGAGAAACATTGCTGCAAATTAGCTCTCACGTCTTTGCATCCCTGCCTTTTTGCATCAGGTACAGCTTCTCCATTGTTCTGCATGTCCACTTCTTGTCTACCGTGTGTGTTTGCCAAAGTTTTAGCATAACTAAATGCATTAGCTGTCCAGTCTGAATATTAATTTTATCCTTTTTAGATGACTGTCATACACCAATTATTAAAGCTGCTTACTGTTCTTCCCTCATAGAGGTTTTTTGTTTGTTTGGGTTGGGTTTTTGGTTGTCGTTGTGGTTTCTTTTTTTTTTTTTTTTTTTTGTCTACATGGTCATGTAGTGGTGACCCCAACCCAGACTTGTATCTTCAGTAAAATTATTAGAGCACGTTCAAAGACTCCCAGTGGATGCCCGAAACCATGGTTACTACTGAACCCTGTCTATTCTGTTTTTGCCGTTGTTTACATAGCTATGGTATGGTTTAATTTAGAAATTGAGTAAGATGTTAGCAAGAATATCTACTAATAAAGAACACTAGTATTTTTCCATGTAAAGAATATATACTAATAAAGGGTATCTGCTAATAAGATGTCACAGTTACATTTTCAGTATCACAACGTCCTTTTTGTGCTCTGGGGCACAAACTAAGGACTACCCAACCACATGCCCTGTGATTGTGACTGTCTGGCTGGTAAGTGAAAGAGCTACCAAGTGACTGACAAGAAGGTTGTGGATAGATTATGGAGATATCAGACAAAGAGATAGTTCGTCGTTGGATTGGGTGGGACAAGAGAGAATTCATCACTCAGAACATTGCACAATTATGACTTTTCAACTGTTTGTTTGTAGAATTTTCATTTAATTTGGATTGACCGCAGATGACTGAACTCACAGTAGAGAGTATCCTTGGCTCAGCTTTGGGTGGTCATAATACAGTTACCCCATAATGCTTCCAGGCAGACCCCGAATCATCCCTTGCACCCTGCTCAGGGGACCTTGGCTTCTTCCAGAACTTCAGTTATGGACTGTACCTGCTCTTCCTCTACAAGTTGCTTTTGGGCATTCCAGAAAATGAGTGTCCGACCCTGAGCAGGGCGCCGTGGTGCTATCTATCACATCAGGATGGTGCTCTGACTTGCGTCATAGTCGTGTGATATCGGACAGAACAAACATTAAAATCTAGACTTTCGGAGCAGGACTATGTAAGTGCAAATCTTGGCTCCGTCACTTTCATTTACAGTATTTGCTGGGAACACTTAAAGCCATGTATGTGTTCTTTTTGTTGCTTTGTTTTTGTGTGTTTGGTTGTTTTTGTTTATTTGTTTGAGAAAGAGGGGTTCTCATGTACCTCAGGCTTGCCTCGAGCTTGTTATGTGGCAGAGGATGACCTTGAACATCTGATCCTCCAGCTCCTGAGTACTGGGATCATGGGTATTGTCACCTCGCCTCATTTTATGCAGTGCCAGAGATTGACCTCAGGGCTTCATGCATAGCAGAGACCATACCAACCGAGCTTCCTAATGTCCATGTTCTTAATCAATAGATCTCTGAAACAGAATTTACACAGAAACGAGTCCATCACCCACAAAGCTGATCTCTGGATTTTCCATGTAATAGATCAAATAAAGGGAGCCTATCATAAGTAAGACAGCTCTAAACTAGGCTGTCGTGATCACCCACTGGCAGCCTCTCTCCAGCACACAGACCTCCTTCCTACAGTGTGAAGTAACTCCTCCTATTTGGACCTTCAACTGAGATGGAACTAGACCATTCATTTGCGCCTTCCCTGAGTGTACTTCACGCAGCCCCTGCGCAGGGCAGGCTCAGAGCTGTCAGGCATCTAAAAAGTACCTACCCATGCATATATTTGAGTAGTGGAGTTAAGAGAAGGGCACACACAAAATTAAGTGGCCATCCAAGACATTGAGCTGAGATATATTGGAAAGAAATGAAATAATTGCAGTCAAATGAGTAAGTTCTCACCCAAGATCCACAAATGTTCGGAAGAGATAGAAACCACCTGAGTGGGAAGGCTCCAAAGACTTCAAGGTGAAGAAGAGGTAAGCAATGGATTAGGAGGGGAATGACTTTGGAGTTGACTGAGTGTCGTGGTCGGCAGCACCGTCAGCCTTGGTTTGAGGAACAACGACGCTGAGTGTCTCTCTCAGCAGCACTGTGGTAGTCTCCTGGGACAGACCAGTGATACCGGAATTTCACGGGTTGAAATAAAATCTAATGAGTACAGCAACCTTGGGGAGATGCCAGAACCAGGTCATTTAGATTAAATTTTTAAAATAGAGTTACCTTTTTGAAAATACGCTAAATGAATATATTAGAAAACAGAAACCCTGTGCTTGAGGATATAGCTCATGGTTGTTAGAACACTTTCCTAGAATGAACAAGGCCTTGGCTTCAAAACATAGCAACACATAAATCAGGTGTGGTGCACATGACAGCACACCAGCACTGGGGAAGTAGAGGCAGGAGGACCCAGAGGTCAAGACCATCCTCCACTACGTAATGTTTGAGACTTGACCAGTCTACATGAGACCTTGCCAAAAAGAAAGAAAGCAAAGGGATGTGTTTAATGTAACTTCACAAAGTGAAACCTTGATTTAAAAAGTCCTCATCGAACTTCAAATTAATGCATTAGTATTTACTTTTGAATATTGGGCAGTGTTTTATATATACGTGTATATATATATTTATATGTATATATATGTATGTATCATTTGATTTTTTTAAGTCTCTTTATGTGTTAACACATAAAAAAGAACAAGTTTGTTCTGTGGTTAGTTTTAGAAAAACATTTTAGTTTTTCCCTCAAGGTTAGCATGCAGTATCAGCCTAATCCAATTGACTAGTGTTAAGTTTGTACCTATCGGGCAACTGAAATTTGAGCCAGGCCTGGTGGTACAGGATGATCATCTCAGGGGCAAGAGGGATGGTCCACAGTTAAGAATACTTCCTGCTCCTCAGAGGACTGGAGTTTGGTTCCCAGCGTCCATGTCAGGTGATTCACAATCACCTGTGACCCTCGTTCTGTGAGATCCAACGCTTTCTTATGGCCTCCAGGGCCACTCCCATTCATATGGACATATCCAGAGGCACACACACTCTCACACGCAAATACAAATCTTAAATAAGTAAAGACAGAAAGAGGCTGAGTCCAAAGGGTCACAAGGCTCACCTAGACTAGACGCAAGTTTAGCACCAACCTGGCCAGCTTAAGAAACGCTGTCTCAAAACAATAAAAATAAAACCACAAGACATATACCTCAGTGGTAGAGTGTTTACCTAGCACATACAAGGCCCTGGGTTTATCCCAGCACTTTCAAAAATAAAATGAAAAGGAAGAAAGCATGAAAACGTACTTGTGACAGGAAAGTAAACTACTTTTCTAGCTGTGGTGATACTATGTAGTAGCTTGCATGAA
Source organism: Psammomys obesus (assembly GCF_907164565.1). Taxonomy (NCBI): domain Eukaryota; kingdom Metazoa; phylum Chordata; class Mammalia; order Rodentia; family Muridae; genus Psammomys; species Psammomys obesus. The sequence continues at coordinate 1,124,308 of NW_026591918.1, read as the reverse complement.
AAATAATTATGAATTTCTAATGGATAACTATCAATAAAGCTTAATGGCTCACAGAAATGTTAAGAGAAAGTACATTTATTTCTTATATAAGTTTGCAAGAATAGCACAATATTTTTAAACTTACAAACATTTATAAAACTTAAAAGAATAGCATAAAATAATAGAAATTGCTTGACATAACTCTAGTCCTTAGATAGTTCTATATTGGACTACCGGTGAAATGGTTTTCTGAGTTGTATTCTTGCTCATCACACACACACACACACACACACACACACACACAAATCAGGATTTCACATAGCACAAACATAAGTAACCTTAAGTCTCAGTTTTTCAGTTTGCTAGCACTTATAATTAATGAAAAATTCAACAAATTTTCTGCCTTATCTGGTTTCTGGGGTATTTTTGTTTTGTTTTGTTTCAATGCAGTGACTCTTACCAAAGAAATACTTTTAGACTAGAAAAATGAGAAAAAAAAAAGGGTGGTGTGCCATTTTCATTGTCAAGAGAACAAACCTGACGATGGTATGGGTAATTTGGAAATCACAAGTAGAAAATGTGTTTTTCACACAGTACCTGTGTGTGTGTGTGTGTGTGTGTGTGTGTGTGTGTGTGTGTGTCCAGAAAGGACCCAGAGGGCAGGATAATGTATAATGTAATAATAATGTAGCGGGAAAACGGAAGGAACAGCCGAAAGACGGCGCCCCTGTGCCCGCCCTTCACTGGCCACAAAGAAGGTGCCCACAACATGACTTGTTTGTTGTTGTTGTTTTTTTTTTCAAATTATTCACTTTATATCCCAATTGTAGTCCCCCCCCTCCATCTCCTTCCGGCCCCACCCTTCCTCCCTCTTTCCCCCATCTTTCTCCCCTAATCCACTGAAAGGGGAGTCCACCTCCCCTTCAATCTGACCCTAGTATATCAAGTCTCATCAGGACTGCCTGGACCCTCTTCCTCTGCTGGCAAGGCTTTGTCAGAGACAGCCCCTGCTCCCCTGACTAGGGAACCCACATGGAGACTGGGCTGCCTATGGGCTACATCTGAGCAGAGGGTCTAGGTCCTCTCCCTGCATGGTCCTGGGTTGATGCATCAGTCTCTACAAGACTCCATGGGCCCAGATTTGTTGGCTTTGTTGATTTCCTTGTGGAACTCTTGTGCCTTCAGGGTCCTTCTATCTGCCCCTTCTTTCATAAGACTCCCTGTGCTCTGCCCAAAGTTTGGCTGTGAGCCTCTGTATCTGCTTCCAACCCCTGCTGGTTGGAGTCTTTCAGAGGACATCTATGGTAGGCTCCTGTCCTGTTTCCTCTCTCCTGCTGTTTCCAGTGCCTGTTCTATTTGCCCTTCTGAATGAGAATCAAGCATCCTCCCTGGGGTTCTCCGTGTTATTTAGCTTCTTTAGGTCTGTAGATTTTAGTATGTTTATCCTATATTATATGCCTAATATTCGCTTGTAAGTGAGTAGATACCATGAGTGCCTTTCTGGTTCTGGGTTACCTCACTCAGGATGATCTTTTCTAAATCACACCATTTGCCTGCAAATTTCATGATTTCCTTGTTTTTAATAGCTGGATAGCATTCTGTTTTGCAGATGTACCACAGTTTCTTTATCCATTCTTCAGTTGAAAGACATCTGGATTGTTTCCAGTTTCTGGCTATTACAAATAAAGCTGCTATGAACATATTTGAGCAAATGTCCTTGTTGTAAGGTGGAGCAGCTTTCAGGTATATGTCCAGGAATGGTCAGGCCGGGTCTTGAGGTAGAATTGATCCGCATTTTCTGATATAGCACTACTTTGATTTTCAAAATGATTGTATGATTTCCGGTCCTACTAGCAATGAAGGAGAGTCCTCTGAAACCTAGCCAGCATGTGCTGTCACTGGAGTTTTTCATCACAGTAAAGATATCACAATTTCTGTATCCATTCTTTGGTTGAGGGACATCTAAGTTGTTTCCACATTCTGGCTATTATGAATAAAGCTGCTATGAACATAGTTGAGCAAATGTCCTTGTCTCTCCATATCTCGTCAACATAGAACTTGAAGCCCTTGGTAGAGCAATAAGACAATTAAAGGAGATCAAGGGGATACAAATAGGAAAGGGAGATGTCAAAGTATCAATATTTGCAGAGATAAGGTAGTATACATGAGGACCCCAAAAATTCTACCAGGGAACTCCTACAGCTGATAAACACCTTTAGCAAAATGTCTGGATACAAAATTAACTCAAAATGAATCAGCAGCCTTCCTCTATACAAAAGACAAATGGGCTGAGAAAGAAGTTAGGAAAACAACATCCTTCACAATAGCTGCAAAAAACAAAGTATCTTGGTATAACTCTAACCAAGCAAGTGAAAAACTTGCATGAAAAAAAAAAAAAACTTCAACTCTCTGAAGAAAAAATTGAAGAAACTATCAGAATCCATGCTCATGGATTCATAGTAAAAATGGCTGTCCTACAAAAAGCAAGCTACAGATTCAATATAATTCCAATCAAAAGACAAACACAATTCTTACAGACTTTGAAAGAACAATTCTCAACTTCATATAGAAAAACAAAAAACTCAGACTAGCTGAAAACAATCTGCACAATTAGTGATCTTCTGGAGGTATCTCCATCCCTGATCTCAAGCTGTACTATAGAGTGACAGTAATAACAACTGCATGGTACTGGCATAGAGACAGGCTGGTGGATCAATGGAATCAAATTGAAGACCCATAAATAAACCCACACACCTAAGGACACCTGATATTTTTACAAAGAAGCCAAAACCATATAATGGAAAAAGATAGCATCTTCAACAAAAGACCTCAACATAAAACCAGACACACTAAATCTGTTAGTAGAAAAAGTGGGGAACAGCCTTGACCTCACTGGCACAAGAGACAACTTCCTGAACAGAACACAAACAGCACAGGCTTGAAGAGCAACAATCAATAAATGGGACCTCATGAAACTGAAAAACTTCTGTAAAGCAAAGGACAAGGTCATCAGAACAAAACGACAGCCTACAGATTGGGAAAGGATCTTCACCAACCCTATATCTGACAGATATATATATCTGATAGAGGGCTAATATCCAGAATATATAAAGAACTCAAGAAGTTAAACAACAACAAAACAAATAATCCAATTAAAAATGGGATACAGAGCTAAACAGAGAATTATTAACAGAAAAATCTCTAATGGCTGAAAAGCACTCAAAGAAATGCTCAACATCCTTAGCCATCATGGAAATGCAAATCAAAACAACTCTGAGATTCTATCTTATACCCATAAGATCAAAAATTCAAGTGACAACACATGCTGGAGAGGATGTGGAGAAAGGGGAACCCTCCTCTATTGCTGGTGGGAGTGCAAACTTGTACAACCACTTTGGAAATCAACCTGGTGCTTTCTTAGAAAATTGGGAATAGGGCTACTTCAAGACCCAGCTATACCACTCCTGGGCATATACCCGAAGGATGCTCCACCATACAACATTTTTCTTAAAAAGAAGAAAAAATGTCCACGGGCTAGAGAGATGACTCACACTCAACTGAGTTCAATTCCCAGCACCCAGATTGTGGGGCTTACAGACACTTGTAACTCCAGATCTGGGGGATCCCATGCCCTCTTCTGGTTTCTCCAGGCATCTGTACACACTCAGCATATACACACAGACACACACACACACACACACAAATACTCAAAAATCAGACTGACAAAAGAATGGCTTAAGCTTCTGCTTTACAGGAGCAATGTCAAAATCACAGGACTTTCTGCCCCAGGACTCTGCAGAGAGGTAGTATATGCTGAGGCCTGCACCAGGGATGACAGCCAAACTACAGGAGAAGCCCCGAAGATCTGGAAACCCAATAACCATATTCAACTGACACATTTCAATATCCAAATCTTAAGAACATTTTTTTTTCCTCGAGTGACAGAGGAAGCAGTGCAGACATGCAAAAACACTGGAAGGAAATTAAGTGGGAGCAAAGGCCTTGAATGAGAACTGTGAGCCAGAAAGAGAGAGAGAGAAAAAAAAACCTGATACTTTTCCTCTCACTTATTGAGAGCATGTGCCACACCTCATCTGGAGCTATGTACTGCCTGAATTCAGATCCCAGCTGCATCACCTGGCTGTTTGCCCCTGGGTTTGTTATGTCATTGGCCCTCAGTTTCTTCACCTGGTGAATGGACTTAGCCACAATAGGGTCCCCACTGGGATGTCATCAAGATTCAGTGCATTATGGCTGTAAATCACTTGCATACTGCCTGATACACATACTATGGTATTTGTTAAGTTAAAAGGCATTTGCCTGGGCATTTGGGTTAAGGAACACATAAAATATGCTTTGTGACGAAATATCAAAAATTGTCATCAACTAGTTCTTCAAGTCCAGCAGCCAAAGGGCATATGTCTGCTATTGCAGGCTCTAGGCTGGTGAGAAAGGATGTCTCAATAATGTGGCGACACGTGCCGTACCTCCCCCCCCCCCGGGCAGAAAGCAGCCACAGAAGAATCTTGCTTTACAGCAACCTCAGTTGCAGCGGCGAACACATGTTAACTGAATTAAATTGGATGGAAGACAAGCAAGGTAATATGGAACCATGAAGGCCATGGAAGGAAGAGTAAAGAGAAGCAGGCAGAGGTTGGGTTTGTGTTCCTCAGAAAGAGAACAATAGTTTGATAGTCTAGGAGACCTTGGTGGCCTTCAAAAGACAGTTTCAGTGGAAGAATGAGGGGAGCTAGATGACTGGGGTGAAGGTATCTGTTCTTCAGGAAACCGGAAGGAACATGAAAATTGATGCCTGCGAATGTTGATGAAAATTTAGAGTCTTTACTGTAGGGGAAAAAAAAAAAAAAAAAAAAACAACCATGGAACAGCAGTTCTCAACCTGTGGGTCGAGACCCCTTTGAGAGTCCCGTATCAGATATTTGCATTGCAGTTCACAGCAGCACGGTAACAACATTACACCTTATGGAGCAACAACAAAATAACTTTGTGGTCAAGGGTCAGCACAGCATGAGGAACACAGATGTAGGAAGGGCCACAGCATTAGGAAGGTTGAAAAAGAAGATAGAGTGGGAAAGGAGCAGGACATCTATGGAGAGTAAAGGCATAAGTGACGGAGAGTCTGGAGTTCCAGGGCAGAGAAGAAGGCGGAGTGAAGAACAATGAGGAGGTGGAGAGGGATGAATGTGGAGCTCAGGTCAGATGCCCTGTGTATAAAATGAGGGTGCAGACACCCCAAGCTATGGCTGAGAAGAAGGTTTTTGCTGTAGATATGAGGGAGAGTGGAGCCGGAGGTACCGGGAGAACCCAGAGTGGGGAAAGAGAGTGACAGACAGCCTGGCTAACAGTGTGCACTTGGCAATGAGAGAAGTTTGGAAGAAGTGAGAGAGAGACAAAGAGAATGTGGGCCAAGGAGATCAAGACAGGAAGACAAAGGGGGAGAAGCAGAAATGGCAGGGAATGAGCAACTGAGGAAGGGAAGCCAGGAGCTGGAGGAGAATCAGAGGTGCTTGTGATGCTGAGGAGGCCTGGAGGCCAGCGTGTGTCTTGGTACGCTGGCAGGCACCACAGAGAGCCATTTGTTCCTGCATTTCTCTTGGGCCCAACACCCTCTCTTCTCCAGCACAGCCTAAACAGGAGTAAGGGTGCAGGAGTCTCGTGAAACACTTAAGGGACATGGCAAAGTTTAGACCTGCTACTGTGAAGACTATGGCAGTTAGCTCAGCATGAATGCAGAGGTTCAATGATGTCTGGGACCCAACTGAGGTCAAACATCTGGAATCTGTGATGGCTCCAAGCACAACTCCAGAGCTGACCTGCTTTGCAGAACTCATAGAACATAGCAGGAATCCCAGGCTTGGCAGGGCCAGCTACTCTCACTTCTCAAGGTTCTCCTAGCCACTCTCCACTGAAAAAACAAAAGGTGAAGATCATAGAAATAGCAAAGAGAAGAGGCCTAGGAACCATGCTGAAAAATGTGAAAAGGGGAAGAAAAAAGCTAAGGAAAGAAGATGCAGAAAGAGAAGCATGAGAGACACAGGAATGCAGAAAGTCATCCGTGTCATGATGGTCAAGCAGAGCTTGAAGGGGACAGATTGACAAACATTTCTGTAAATATTAATCCTCTCCAACGTGCAATGCCACACAATAATTATTGCTGCATGCTAGTCAGAAATCAAGCACAGCACTGCTCTATAGCATCGCCCTATTAAATTTCCTCAGCCACTCAGTGAGCCAAAGTCCTGTCACTGGCCACTGATGAAGTGAGACACAGCTACGTAAAGCTACTTCCCCAAGGTCACACGGAGTGTCGCTAAGCTCGGATCTGTACACCTTTCTGCTTCAATAACTGGAACACATGTTTGAAACCGTTTCTGTGTATGATAGATTTACAAACACTTTCTATGAAGACATTACCACATGCATGTATTATCTTTCTTAAAATTCAGGGCAGATGACGTAGAGTTCAAGGAAGACAGAGACGGAAACATCCTCACGGGGTTTGTCTATCAGGAGACCCTTCGGCACTACCAGCAAAGCAGAGGAGTGGGAGATGACTGGCGCACACTGCAGGGAGACAGGAGCTCAGAGGAAATGAAAGACACAGGCATGGGGGTCAGGAACATGGGGGCTGGACTCTGGAATGTATGAGTCCAAATCCAGGCTGAGTCCCTGTGTGAGCCGAGGCAAAGTTATTCCTCATTAACTAAGTTATTGTCCCTGGAAAACGACTTCTTAGCTCAATAACATTTAGGTACAACTGTTTTGTTTGGCACTATCTTACTCAATAATGTTTGCACGTACTAACTGCATGCGCAGGACGGTGACTTCGCTGTAGCGATTCCGAGAGCTCTGGAGGCCTGCACGGTGCAGCCACTGTCCTGAGCCTCTCGCTGCAACCTCTCTGTTCTCCAGTCTCTCGCACGAGTACATTCCTGGTTATGCTTCAGACCACACTTGTGTTTCTTAGCCTCTTACATAAAACTCCGTGAGCCAAAGACAGCCAATTTACTTTTCCCTTCTAGCTGGAAAGTGATGAGATACAGTGCATCTTACCCTCACAATCACTTTTCAAATCATTAGTAGAGACTAGTACATAGTTACTGAAAATGTGCTGTTCATGTCACAAAGGGCAGCCTGGGAGGTCCCGTGCCTTCCCTGTCCAGACTCCGTCGCTAAACACAGTTCTCTCATCTTTCCATAGAAGCGAATGATCCTTGCACTCACCACACCAGCGAGCATCAGATATGAATAAAACATTCTATAATGTAGGTTCACATGAACACTAGATTCTAAAAGATTAAGTCCGAGGACGCTAATAACAGAGAACGAAGATGAGCTCTTCTTACACTCTAAGCAATATCTTGAATTAGGGAAGCCCCTTGAGCCATCAATAACCTCGGTGGATCAACTCAGACTTCCAGGCCGCCCTCAGGAGGAGGGGGTGGGAGTGGATGGAGTGATGAGGAATACAGGGACAGCCCAGGAGTTGAGCACATCTGTTATGTTCATTGAGAATTTTGGTTTGGAACTGGAGGCTAAGTATTAGGTAAATACCAGCTTGTTTGTTTGTTTGCTTGCTTGCTTGCTTGCTTGCCTGGTTGCTTTTAATTTAAAAAAAAATCATTATTAAGGGCCTTTACTTAAAGAGGTCAAATTCTGTCCTTGAATTCCTAAATAAAAGTGGGTCTGAAATCAAGATAGGCATTGTTAGGAAGGATTTGAGGATTGGATCGAAGAAGAGGATTTGGCTCCCAGGATACAAACCATGTCACTAATCCCAGAGAAAGGATTTGACTGTTAAAGGATTATACATTTTTGAAAAGCATATTCTGCTGATAATACCTTTCATTTCCTGTACATATAATTACTGGGGGGAATTTCCTTTGTGAATAGAATAGGACAAAGCCTTCATTGTTGCTTTAAGTTCTTTTGTTGCAAGGGCTACCAAATTTCAAAACAATCAGACATGAAGTTTCATGGCCCCAAGCAAATGTACATCCAATGACTCAAGCAAATAAATGGGAACTAAAGCTACGAGCAGAAGAATGAAAACAATTACATTGGAAAGGAAGCCATGTCGATGTTGGAGACTTACGGCGAGAAGAAAAAGAGCATGTGTGTTCTTTCAGGTGAAAATGAGATCTAGACGATGGAGCAAGACCAAGCGGACTGGCCTTGTGGCTGCTTCCGGCTCAGCGTTACGCTGGGCGAGTGAGGCAGACGGCTAAAAGTACTGTGCAAACAAGAAACTGAGTGCTGACAAACTTTCTCAGCTCTCGAACTTAGGTCACTGACGGACCTCACTGTTTATCAGGCTCGAAGAGAGGAAAACAAGCAAGGCTGCCTGTCTGAACATTCTCCAGGCCCCTTCTGTGCCCAGACTCCTTTTGAAATACCACAGAAGATGGCTTAACAAATCCACTCACCAGAGGCCATGCCTAACTCTCTGTTGGAAAGGGCACCAGGATGGTTTTCTCCAGAGAAGCAGTCATCGCCCCAAGTTATAATTGTTGTTTGCATATTTTTCGCTCACAGCAACTCAGCCCAGGACTGTCCATTCCCATAGAGAGAAGTAAGGGTTTGACCTTGTAGGGGGTTTTTTGGTTTTGTTTTTGCTCTGAATCTTCAGCTGCTGTTCAGACAAAGGGACCATCGTTTCTAAGAAAGGAAGGGATTGGGTTAGGGTCTGGGGAAAGAGATTCTCGGGGCCCAGGGCATCAGCTTAATGCTATTAGTCTGAAGCTCCCATGACAGAGCCCTCACTGGGAAAGACAGTCTCATGCAAAGGATGATATGTCACAAGGCAGGGAACTCCAGAGGGTTACCCTCCACACCAGGGACAGGGAAGGGGTCACCTTCAGGGGCCCTCCAGAACCCACTGGCCCTTTCAAAGCTCACCCATCTCTGATGAGCTCGGTATTTTCAACAACCCTCTAACCACACGATTTCCTTAATTCTTAGCTGGTTGCATAATAACAAAGATAAATGTGGCTTTCCCCAGCTGCTTCTCAAGTAAATTAAAGACTTCTCAAGTAAATTATTGTGGATGTAAATAATTTTGTCCGTGTAGAGGGTCGAGAGAATAAACTGCGTAATAATAAACAGGTGTAGCATTCGCCAGCACCTGTTAGATCTGCACTGTTGTCCCACATGGAGGACATGAGAGTGTCAAAGAAGCGCGATAAACCAGAGCCAGAGCCAGAGCCCCAAACTCCTAAAGTGGGGACACTCCTTCCAGTCAAAACCTCGTGTCCAGCAGGAGCCGGAACACTTTAAATTTCACAACTGACCTCCTTTTTGAGGGAATCTTTGTGATTCTTGAGTGATCCCCTAGTCAATGAACCATGATAATGAAATCCAGTGGAATGTGAGTCCTGAGTTGCCCATGCTGGCACTATCAGTTTGTGTCTTATCAAGCTTTCCCCTGCATCAAGAAGCTTGCACATCTAAGGATGTTCAGCGTTTCTTTAAGTGTTTCTCTGCCATTCGATATTCCTCTGTTGAAGAGTTCTCTGCTTAGCTCTGTACCCCATTTTTTTAATTGGATTACTTGATTTGTTGCTGTTAAACTTCTTGAGTTCTTTATCTATTCTGGATATTAACCTTCTATTGGATGTAGGGTTGGTGAAGCTCTTTTCCCAGTCTGTAGGCTGTCATTTTGTTCTGTTGATGGTCTTACTTGCTTTACAGAGGCTTTCCAGTTTCACCAGGTCCCGTTTATTGTTGCTCTTAGAGCCTGTGCTGTTGGTGTTCTGTTCAGGAAATTGTCTCCTGTGCCAATGGGTTCAGGCTCTTCTCCACTTTTTCTTCCGACAGATTTAGTGTATCTGGTTTTATGTTGAGGTCTTTGATCCACTTGGACTTTAATTTTGCGCAGGGTGATAGATATTGGTCTATTTGCATTTTTTCTATATGTGTTCTTCCAGTTAGACCAGCATGATTTGTTGAAGATGCTATGCATCTTACACCAATCAGAATGGCTAAGATCAAAAACTCAAGTGACAACATATGCTGAAGAGGATGTGGAGAAAGGGGAACCCTCCTCCACTGCTGGTGGGAGTGCAAACTTGTACAACCACTTTGGAAATCAATCTGATGCTTTCTAGGGAAATTGGGAATAGCACTACCTCAAGATCCACCTATACCACTCCTAGGCATATTACCAAAAGATACCCCACCATTCAATAAGGACATTTGCTCAACTATGTTCATAGCAGCTTTATTTTTAATAGCCAGAATCTGGAAACAACCTAGATGTTCCTCAACAGAGGAATGGATACAGAAATTGTGGTTCATCTACACAATGGAATACTACTCAGCTACTAAAAACAAGGAAGTCTAATATTCACTTATGAGTGAGTATATACCCTGTGTGTCTTTCTGCTTCTGGGATAGCTCACTCAGGATGATCTTTTCAGTTCCCACCATTTACCTGCAAATTTCATGATTTCCTTGTTTTTTATTGCTGAGTAATATTCCGTTGTGTAGATGTACTACAATTTCTGTATCCGTTCCTCAACTAAGGAACATCTGGTTTGTTTCCAGATTTTGGCTATTACAAATAAAGCTGCTACAAATATGGTTGAGCAGATATCCTTGTTGTATACTTGAGCATCTGTTGGATATATGCCTAGGAGTGGGTAAAGCTGGATCTTGAGGAAGCGCTATTCCTAATTGTCTGAGAAAGCACCAGATTGATTTCTAAAGTGGTTGTACAAGTTTACATTTTCACCAGCAGTGGAGGAGGGTTCCCTTTCTCCACATCCTCTCCAGTATGTGTTGTCACTTGAGTTATCTTAGCCATTCTGATGGGTGTAAGGTGAAATCTCAGGGTCGTTTTGATTTGCATTTCCCTGAAGACTGATGTTGAACATTTCTTTTAGTGTTTCTCTGCCATTCTATATTCCTCTACGGAGAATTCTCTGTTTAGCTCTGTTCCCCATTTTTTAATTGGATTACTTGATTTGTTGCTGTTGAACTTCTTTAGTTCTTTATATATACTGGATATTAGCCCTCTGTCAGATAAAGGGTTGGTGAAGATTCTTTCCCAATCTGTAGGCATTCGTTTTGTTTTGATGATGGTGTCCTTTGCTTTACAGAAGCTTTTCAGTTTCATGAGGTCCCATTTATTGATTGTTGATCTTAGAGCCTGTGCTGTTGGTGTTCTGTTCAGGAAGTTGTCTCCTGTGCCAATGAGTTCCAGGCTCTTCCCCACTTTTTCTTCTAACAGGTTTAGTGTGTCTGGTTTTATATTGAGATCTTTGATTCACTTGGATTTTAGTTTTGTGCAGGGTGATAAGTATGGATCTATTTGCATTTTTCTACATGTAGACATCCAGCCACACAGGGTATGTACTCACTCATAAGTGGATATTAGACATATAATATAGGACAAACATACTAAAATCTGTACACCTAAGGAAGCTAATCAAGAAGGAGGACTCTGGCTAAGATGCTCAATCCCCATTCAGAAAGGCAAAGAAGATGGATATTGGAGGGAGAAGAAAGGCAACAGGACAGGAGCTTACCACAGAGGGTCTCTGAAAGTCTCCACCCAGCAGGGTATTCGAAGCAGATGTTGAGACTCATAGCCAAACTTTGGGCAAAGGGCAGGGAATCTTATGAAAGAAGTGGGAGATAGTAAGACCTGGAAAGGACAGGAGCTCCACAAGGAGACAACAGATCCAAAAATCTGGGCACAGAGGTCTTTTCTGAGACTGATACTCCAGCCAAGACCACTCATGGAGACGGTCTGGAATCCCTGCACAGAGAAAGGCCATGGCAGTTCAGTGTCCAAGTGGGTTCCATTGTAATCGGAACAGGGACTGTCTCTGACAGGAACTTATTGGCCTGCTCTTTGATCACCTCCCCCTGAGGGGAGAGCAGTCTTACCAGGCCACAGAGGAAGACAATGCAGCCAGTCCTGATGATACCTGATAGGCTAGGGTCAGAGGGAAGGGGAGGAGGACCTCCCTTATCAGTGGACTGGGAGAAGGGGTACAGGTGAGGAAGAGAAAGAGAGAGTGGGATTGGGAGGGGAAGAGGGAGAGAGGTACAGGGGGGATACAAAGTGAATAAACTGTAATTAATAAAAATAAAAATAATTTTAAAAATTAAAAAAAGGAAGTCATGAAATTTGCAGGCAAATGGATGGAACTAGAAAAGATCACCCTGAGTGAGGTAACCCAGAAACAGAAAGACAGGCATGGTATACACTCGCTTATAAGACGATATTAACCGTATAATATAGAACAGCCATCTACAGACCTAAAGAAGCCAAACACTAAGGAGGACCCTTGGGAGGATGCTTAAATCTCATTCAGAATGGCAAACAGGATAAACCCCACAAGCGGTGGAAGAGAGGAAACAGGATGGGACTCTACTATAAAGGATCCTCTAAAAGGATCCACCCAACAGGGGATCCAAGCAGATGCTGAGACTCAGGGCCAAACTTTGGGCAGAGCACAGGGAGTCTAATGGAGGAAGAGAAGGGTGGGATTAGAGGGACATGGAGAGGACAGGAGCCCCACAAGGAGACCAACAAAGCTAAAGGATCTGAGCCCGGGGGTCCTGCAGGGACTGATGCACCAACGGAGGACCATGCATGGAGAGGACCTAGACCCCCTGCTCAGATGTGGCCAATTGGCAGCTCAGTCTCCATGTGGATGTCTGAGTGAGGGGAGCAGGCCAGACCAGAGTGATGCAGCCTTGCCAGACCACCGAGGAAGAGGATTCATGCAGTCCTGATGAGACTTTAACAAGCTATGGGCAGATGGCAATGGTGGAGAACTCCCCTTTCAGTGGACTAGGGAAAGGGATGGGGGGAAGAGGGAGGGAGGATGGAATAGGGAGAGTTGAGGGAGGAGGCTTCAATCAGGATATATAATGAATACATTGTGGACAAAAATAAAAACTTTTAATTACTTTTTTAAAAGAAGCTTGCATGTAACTCATTGACAAGTGCTAGCCAGGAGGCCTTGGGGTTGACCCTCAGGACCACATAAACTGTGTGCAGTGGCACACACCTTGATCCCAGCATTCAGGGGGTGGAGGAAAGAAGCAGAAGCTCAAGGTCATCCTAGGCTACATAGCCAGTTTGAGGACAGTGTGGGCTGCTTGAGACCCTGCCTTGAAAAAGAAAGCATGGGCGAGGGGTAGGGGGCAACAAAGAAGAAGGAGTGGGAAGAGGAGGAAGAATCAAGGGTCTGAGACTGTTTGGTCTGACTTAGACTACAAAGAAAAATCATCTTAATTCAAAGTACATAACAAAGTAATAGTTTCCCACTGGGAATCTTGACCAAATAGAAAATTAGGTTTCTTTTTTGTTGTTGTTTTGAGAGGGTTTCTCTGTATACCCTTGGCTGTCCTGGACAGAAGATGAGATTTCTTACCTGTTAAATCAACCTTTATTTTGGATAGCCATCCCTGCCCTGTATCACTGACCCATATCTGGAATGCATTTGTGGTTACTATAGTCTGTTTACTTAAATGTCACTCATATAGAATAGTATTCAAAGACTTGATTGGCTGTTCTGCCAATCAAGAACTTCATATCCAAATAGGCAAAGAATATGACACCCGAAGAACACTCAGTGTCTCAGGTGAAATTCCAGGTGAAAATGCACAGTTGAGTAACATAGATGAGGCAGACTGGGTGGAAACCAAAAGAGCAAGGGCAGCCTTCAGGAGCGCCTCTCCACGGGACACGGAAGCTCTGGCCACTCTGAAAGGACAGGTGCTTGGCTGGAGAGAGTGTGACTGAGCGCAACTCCAGTGAAAATGACGGATGTTAAGCGAAGGGATGCACGGCAAGCATCTTGCTCTACAAGTACAAAGACTGGAGTTCAGTTTCCCACACTCGTGTGAAAAGCTAGGTGTGGCGGCACACATCTATGATCCAGGGCTAGGGAGGCAGTGCAGGCAAGTTCTGGAGCTTGTTGGCCAGCCTACCTGAACTGGTGAGTTCCAGGCACAGTGAAAGGCCCTGGCACAGAAAGAAAAGGTGGAGAATGGGTAGGGGAGACATCCAACTTCAATTTCTGATCTCCACTTGTACACACACACACACACACACACTCACACTCACTCCAGCCTTGGATCTCTTCGGAGCCATTACGTTCCTCTTTCCTCTCGACTGCAGCAGATGTGTACATATTAAAGTTTGATCTTAAACTGTAATGTCCATAGCCAGTGTTTAGGTCACTCTCTTGCATCTATGTGTTAAGTGCTGAAGTGTGATGGCGAGAACCTTGTGTTACTCACTCTCAGACATTAAGGCCCCGGGTCTTTGTAGTCATTTATTCAATCCTTACAGCAATGCTCGATAGGGTTTCAAAATCCCCAGTAGACACCCCCCCCCCCAGTCTTTGGGACTTGAACGTACAAAATTAGACCTCTCAAAATTGCTTAGATATCCCAGAAACCTTTGGTTATTTTTTATATTTTAGTCATATTTACCATGAAAAAAATGTAACTTTAGAATGTTAATAATTGTTTGGATTTTGGGAGAGTATTATATTGTGGGGGACTTGCTTTGGTTTACTTTTTAAAAAGTATTTTAATCATATTTACAAAGCGCTACAGTGTATAGTAAATATCCAAAAACTGGAAAATGTCAGGAAAAGGTTTTTTTTAGTAGTGTTAGAAAACCTAGCATTTTGATCTCCAGCAAAATAAGCATCATGGCACAGGGTAGCATGTCCAAACTGCTCACTTGGGAAGTTAGTCTGTCTCCCAGAGCGTCATTTTTGGAGCATTGCCTCCGTTTAAAGTGCACTGTGCACACAAATTTATCGGCGTTCTTTTATTCAAAAGGGTGGCCCTCCAGTCACATGGGGGATCACTAAGTGCTCTCATACCTTGGCTCATTGGTTTTCTACAGCTGGGTAGCAACTCGCCATAAACTTAGCAGCTTTAACACATATCATACATTTCTTATGTTGCAGTTTCTGTAGGTCAGACCACGGGGCTGAAATCTGAGTCAGCTGAATTTCCAGTTCTCATCAGAAGTTCAGGGTCTCCCCGAGGCTCAGCGGCTGGTGGGAGAATTTTTATCCTGGAGGCTCCTTTTTCCTGACCCTGGGGATGGGTCTCAGGAATGAGGAACCACCCATGATTCCCTGCCCAGTGTCAACCAATATACCACCTGGATACTCTCTCTCCTCCAGAAAAGCTAGAGAGATACCGTCTCTCCATCTTTCTTGTCTATCATCAGTGAGGGAGTGCTCTGATCATAAGAGCCAGAGACAGCAAATGATTACAAGGAAACTGACTTCCTGACACAAGAGGGCAGTTGCACATATGAAAATCGCAGCAGTAGTGACAGCACGCACAAGACCTACACAAGCTCACAGGACCTACACAAGCTCACAGGACCTACACAAGCTCACAGGACCTACACAAGCTCACAGGACCTACACAAGCTCAAGCCAGACAAGACCCTGACATGGAGAGGTGGTTAGAACCACACCCTTAGCTAAGAAGCCATTGGCAATGAAAAAGCCCCTGGGAAAGACTTGAACAGTCTCCCTGCTTGGGGTCAACTGACTAGAATCATTTGTTACATCTTTAAAAATCCCTTGAATGCAGTTCTTAGTATTTGACAGAATAACTGGAAGAGCTGTATCTATGCCAGAAACGTAGAATCTTGTGACCACCTTAGAATTTTGCCTGTTACACACACTGGACAATGACTGTTCAGGAATTACCTTTAAAAAGAGAAAAGGGGAACTGGAGAGCTGGCTTGGTCAATGAAGTACTTGCCACACAGCACCCAAATGAAAAGCTGTGTATGTCTACAAGTTCAGGGCTGTGGAGGGAATGGAGGGTCGTCCCTGGGGCTTGCTGGCTGTCCAGTCTCTCAGAGTCAAAGAGTTCTAGGTTCAGTAAAAGACCATGCCTCAAAACATAAGGTGAGGAAGCAATTGAGAAAGATACCCAATATTGACCTCTGGTCTACATGCAAAACATTCTCTCTCTCTCTCTCTCTCTCTCTCTCTCTCTCTCTCTCATGCACACACACATATACACATACACACAATACTTAATAATAATAACAATAAAATACACGAAAGATGGAAAAACAATCAGGTAAAAATTAATTGTAATAGCATATTTTATTTAACCCCATGTTTAAAATACTATCAACAACAACAACAAAAAAAAAACCCTCTTCAATGGAAGACTTGTTTTTCTTTTTTTATAATTTGTACACTTTATATCCTGATTGTAGCCCCCTCCCTCATCTCTTTCCGGTTCTACCCTCCCTCCTTCTTTCTCCCTATCCCCCTCCTCTAGCCCACAGAAAGGGGGAGTTCTCCTCTCCTACCGTCTGACCTAGCTTATCAAGTCTCATCAGGACTGCCTGGATCCTCTTCCTCTGGCCTGGCAAGGCTGCCCCACCATGGGGAAGTGATCAAAAAGCAGTTAGCCAAGTTCATGTCACAAAACCCCCTGCTCCCCATACTCGGGAACCCACGTGGAGGCTGAACTGCCCATGGGTTACATCTGCACAGGGTGTCTAGGTCCTCTCCATGCATGGTTCTTGGTTGGTGCATCCGTCTCTGCAATGGCCCCTGGGCCTGGATTTGTTGGCTCTGTTGGTCTCCTTGTGGAGCTCCTGCAATGGATGACTTATAAATGAAATATTTTTAGCCTTTTCCCAAACTAAAGCTTGAAAAATTAACACATATTTTATTCTTAGAACACCTTTAGTCAGATCCAAGCATCTTTCAAACACACAACAACTGGGAATAACATGGGTCCAGGATAGGTCAGGGCTGTTTTTTGTTGTTTTAACATGGTCCTGTCCCAGTTCAGGTTCGTCTGCTGTAATTTCACACATCATCAGCAGTTCCTGCTCTTGGTTTCAGAGTGACATCCAGGGCACCTTGATGCTCAGAGGGATTTCACCTTATTGTCATGGGGAAAGGCAAGGTGACAGAAGCAGCTCTGTCTGTAGAAATGTGAACATGAGGCAGGGCTGTTCAGACTGTGATCAACTCAGACTGAACCAGCTAGTGTCAGGGCTGGGCTACAGCCTTCAAAGGCTTGTGCCTGGTGACTCACTTCCCATCAAGCAAGCCCCAAAGGCTCACAGCCTTCACAGCAGTGACACAAGCTAGGGACGAAGTGTTGAAACATGAACCTGTGGGGAACATGTCAGATTCAAGCCATAATTCTGTTCAATCATCTTCTCAGCTACCGTGTGATTAATTCTTACATAACAGGAAGGACAAACCATTGCTCTTCATTCCTTGTCTCCTATCTGTTGGACCTGAATTCCTGTCTAATACTTGGATTAAAAAAACATACTTTTAGGAAGAATCACCATACTTTGGCTAAATACTTAGCTATCCAAGGAGTATATGAAACTATTTTTAAGGATGAGCAATATAGGTTGTGGAATTAAGAGGGTAGGAGGAAATCCAGATATCAAATGGTTGATTAAGTATCAAGAAGGATGTGAAAACAATCCCATGAGAAAAAAAAAGTTTACTGTAACAAGAGATTCTGGGACAGCAAGATGTCCTCACAGGAGACAGTAATTGATCCCTTCATTGTATTCTATCCAAAATTTTAAATCAAGGTGTATCAGTGACCCCAAACCAGGAGCCAAAGTCATAAATATTTCAGAAGAGAGCACAGAGGTAAATCTTCACAATGCTACATAACAGCTTTTGAGATGACATTCCAAAGCACAATTAAAGGTTAATACATTGGACTTCCAGAAAACTTTGGGTCTTCAGCATTATCAGCAAGGTGAATTTACATGCAGAATTGAGAAAAAAACATAAACAATATATATATGACAAAGACAGATGTCTTAGTTAGGGTTTTATTGTTGTGGTAAAACAGAATAACCAAAAGTCACTTGAGGAGAGGATTGGGATGCCAGGGCAGGAACTGGAACAAAAGCTGTGGAGGAACAGTGCTTGCTGACTTGCTCCTCAGGAGCTTAGGTGAAAATCAAAGGCCAAGCCAACCGATTTTATGAAGGAGCGATTGCTTGATGGGAGTAGGAGGTGTGAAACTGAAGCCTAAGCCTGGCCCACTGAGCTATGATGGCATGGAGAACCCTCGGAAAGAAAATTTCCCACCCATCCCTCTCTCCCTTGACCATCCTTCAGATTCTGTTCCCATTCTTTCAGCTTCAGAAACTTCAGCCAAACTCAGGAATATTAGTGGGAAATCAATGAATGAAGGCCTCACTGCTTTAATTCATACAACTGGATGTGTGATTGTTCAGTTTCACCAATTAGCAAGTGAACAAATCAATCTAAAGAATAAGGACAGTTCCACATAAAACACACTCCTCATATTTATCTTGACACAGCATGGTTCCATTTTAATGACTTATGCTAATGTTTTACTGTACAGCACTTGTGCCCTGAAGTGCATTTTATAAGCTAATGAAGTCTTAGCAGTGCCAGACATCTTCTTCAGTATTCTCTTATTATGTCTGTGCTGAGAACCTTGTGGCAGAGACCACCAGCCACCATGGGAGTAAGGCAGTTTGTGAATTAGTGAAATGAAAGTCACTCAAGCTTCACAGTAGTGAGGGTCCACAGACAGTTCCAGTGGGGCTCTGTCTTTTCACACAAAAATGGTCTATTGGTCTTCATCCCAATGAGAGATGAGCAAACTGCTGTGTTTAGGGTTCATCAAACATCAAACTTTTTTTTCTTTTTTCAAATGTTTTGGGTTTGCCAAAATACAAAACACGTTTTGCCCTCAGCATTTTTCCCTTCATTTTCAAACCCCTGTATATTTTAAGGGAAATGTAATCCTTATGTTTCTGACTCATTTACACTTAACACGTGAACATGTTGTTTCATAAGACTTATTTGAAGTCTATGAAGCCTTCTAAAGCCTTCTAAAGCCTTTTTCCATAGTGGCAGGAAGCTGCATGTTACAAAGGCAAGTGAACCTCAATAAGTAGAGTTGATTTGAAACTCAAGATTTTGTAGGGCACAATGTTTTATTGAGTTAAATGTGGTTTAAAAAAATCTTCTCCCTTTAAAAATTACTGTCCTATACTTTGGTGCATGGCCTTTAAGAGTGAAATAACTGAGACTACAAATCTGCAATTCCTGAAATTCCTAGCTGAGGTCAGCTCCTCTCTGTAGCCACAGAAGTTTTAGGTCTAAATTCGCTAGCTTCCAAATCACAGAACTCACTGGAATCTATGGTCTCCCCAAGGTGCCAGTGAGAAGCCCCTCTGCAGACCTCCCCCAGCCACTTGGTGGGTTATTTGGTGTAGCAAAAAGCAATGTGTGTGCAAATCGGCATTCTCCCAGATCTGGGTTCGAATCCAGCAATGCTGCTTCTTGGTAGACATATACAATGGTAGGGAATTGTTGCCTGGGAAAAAGGCGATCAGTCTTGTTGTTTGGTTGATTGATTGGTTTTGGATAGGGGCATATCCCAGACTGCCCTTGAACTCAATATGCAGCCAGGATGACCTTAAACTTCTGATCCTTTAAGTACTTATTATTTTTTCTTTTGGTTTTTTGTTTTGTTTTGTTGTTGTTTTGAGACAGGGTTTCTCTGTGTAGCCTTGTCTGCCCTGGACTTGCTTTGTAGCTGGCCTGGAACTTGCTGAGATCCGCCTGCCTCTGCCTCCCCGAGGGCTGGGATCACGGATGTGTGCCACCACCCTGCCCTTTAACTTCCTTTTCAGAGTGTCTCAACTTACAGAAAAGTTTCCAGAACAATACAGAAAAACTTAGGTTATTCTGTCCAAATTTTGAATTATAGTATTTTATGTTCTGTTTTTCATTTATCATTCTAGCTCTACATATGTATTTTGGAATCACTTGAAAATCAGCTACAGACAGAATACTCCTTAATACTCCAAAAGTACATTTCCCCCCAAAGTACATTTTCCTAAATATCCATAGTAAACCAATTAGATTGGTACATTATCATTAATATAATAGTACAACGACAGTGATGCTACATAGATCCAAAATAAATGATCTCTCTAACATCTTCTTCTGGCTCAAGGTGAAATCCGGACTCCACAGGGCATTTCCCAGCCGCCTACCTATAATTTTCTTGACTATGAGATAATGTGTGGCTGTTCTTTTCATGAATGTAACGTGCTTGAAGAGTATATGACAGCTATATAGTCACATATTATGACTGTTTCTCTGTGATTTGTTAGCAATTACTTTTTATGAAGAAAATCCCAGATACGAACAGCATCTAACAGTGATGCATTTATACTGACTGACTAATTAAAGAGAAGTTGTTTTTTTTTTTTTTACCCCCACAAGGTAACATCTACCAGATTTTTCTACTCTAAAGATATTTTAGATATACTTAATTTTCAATGTGAGTGTGAATTAATTACTAAATATATTATGTGCCTGTATTTTAAGACCATGCTAGTTGCTGCTCCTCTGGTTCGTCTACTGCTTGTTCTGGGTGTTTTTTTTTTTCTTGTTCTTTCTTTTGTTGTTATAGTTTATACAAGGTGAGTTACAAGGTGAGTTTTCAAATTATGTAGTTTTACATTTATTATTTGGTGTTGCAGTAAAAAGAAGAAAGTTTATTTTGTACCCAGTGTATTTATTTGCTCATTCACTTCAATCTCTACTTTTTTGGGTTCCACTTTGCTCTAGAGATAGTGCTGGGACCTCTTCAGAACATCTATTAGGCTTGTTAGAGGCAGCCAAGTCAATCAGTTCTGGGTGGACTTAAATTTTTGGCACAGAAAACCTTCCAGAGTAATTTTGTGTCTTTTCTGCTCAGTTCTAGAATTGGCCAAGAAGCTCGGAGGTATCTGTTTGCTTGTTGGTTTTGTCTAGTGAAGAAAGGTATTTAGAAACCAAGATAGGAGCACAGCTACCCAGGCTGTCACTGGGGTGACGCCGTTTCCATTCTCTCTTGAACACACACACACACACACACACACACACACACACACACACACAGGTACATGGATCTGTTCTGCCTTATCCCTACGCTATAAAGCCCATGAGCTGACAGGGGAACTGACACGATCTGCACTATCCCTCACAGGCTCAAGTCACAAACACTTGTATTCCAGAGTGGAAATTTTTTAGGGGTCTAGATAGCCTGCAGAAGTGCAGCTAGGGACAGTCGGTCGCTTGAGGAAAGCCACTAAGGCTACAACCAGTCCCTCATTACCACATTCTCTGCCTCCTGTCCTTCTGTGGCACAAACAGCTTCAGCCACACCCATAGTTCATAGTTTGAACTATGCTGCCATGATGAACTGAAATTCCCTGAAACTATGAGCCCAAAAAACCCTTTTCTCCCATAAGTCACTTCCACTAGGTGTTATGTCATCAAAAGAACAAAAATGTGCTTATTAGCAACCCTTATTTCGATATTAGGAGATCCTTTCTTTAACAAATACTTGGCTTCCATTGCCTTCAGTAGATTTACTGAGTATTTGCTCCTGCTCTACACAGTCAGGATCCTATTCAGATAACTCTTAATTTCCACACCAATGCCAGACAAGCAGGTAACTCTATGACCCTGGCCTTACAAACTCTAAACACATTCTTCTCCTTGTGGTGCTTCTCCATCCATTTGGAGATGCATCACATATTCTTTCTCAATATACTCGTAAAAGGAAAAGTTTTGGATATATAATAACTATGGTTTTTTACACTTATGAGGAAAGATACTCAAACTCAGCAGCATTTGAATGCTTTAATTCAGAATCACATACTTCCCTGGCTGTTGATCTCTGGAATATAAAACAAAGAATAAAGCTGAAATTTTGAATAAGACTAAATTCGAAAAGGAATAAACTTACAGCATACTGTTATTGTCCAGAGAGGTACTCAGCACAGTTACAGTGGCTCAGAGAAGACTTCCTAGAGATGAGAGTGGGATATTAGTCAGGCCATTAGAGAACAGAACTCACAGAATGTGTAACTGTGAGTGTGAGCACTCGAGTGTGCAGGCGTGTGTTTGTGTGCGTGTGAAACTTCAGGAGGTGGGGCATAGCCAGGGCTTCTCCTCACACTATGTATGTGTGTGTAAATGTATAGAAAATCTGAAGAGAGAGACAGGAGAGGAGAGAAGGCAGGTAGAGGAAGGAAGAGAGAAAGAGACATGGAGAGAGAAACTTAGTAAAGAATCAATTCTTGATAGATACAATTTACCAAAGTTAAAACAAGATCAGGTAAGCAATTTAAATAGACCAATAACCCCCAGGGAAACAGAAGCAGTTATTAAAAGTCTCCCAACCAAAAAAATAAAAAGTCAAGGTATATAGTTTTAGCATAGATTTCTTTCAGAAGGTACAATGCCAAACTCATTCTATGGGGCCACAGTCACCCTGATAACTAAACCACACAAAAACTCAACAAAGAAAGAGAATTTCAGACCAATTTCCCTTATGAACATTAATGCACAAATATTCAATAAAATTCTTGAAAATAGAATTTAAGAACACATCAAAAATATCATCCACCATAACTGAATAGGCTTCATTCTAGGCATGTAGGGATGGTTCAACATACAAAATTCCATCAACGTAATCTATCATATAAACAAACAGAAAAACAACAACAACACATGATCATCTCATTAGATTCTGATCAAGCCTTTGACAAAAGGCTTCAACACCCCTTCATGATAAAAGTATTGGAGAGATCAGAGATACAAGGCCTACCCTAAACACAATAAATGCAATATACAACAAACCAATAGCCAACATCAAATTAAATGAAGAGAAACTTAAAGCAATCTCACTGAAATCAGGGACAAGACAAGGACGTTCACTCTCTCTGTATCGCTTTAAAATAGTCCTTGAAGCCCTAGCCAGAGCAATGAGACAACTAAAGGAGATCAGGGAGATAAAAATTGGAAAGGAAGAAGTCAAAGTATTACTATTTACAGATAATATAATAGTATATAGAAGTGAGCCCCAAAATCCTACTGAAAAACTACTACAGTTCATAAGCACATTCAGCAAAGTGGCTGGATACAAAACTAAAAATAAACTAAAAATAAAAATAAATCAGTAGCCCTCTTGTATACAAATGATAAACAGTCTAAGAAAGAAATTAGGGAAACAACACCCTTCACAATAGCCACAAAAAAACATAAAGTATCTCGGTGTAACTCTAACCAAGCAAGTGAAAGACATAAAACAAAAAACAAAAAACTTCAAGTCCCTGAAGAAAGAAATTAAAGACAGAAAGATGAAATCAGAAGATGGAAAGATCTCCAAAGCTCATGGATTGTTAGGATTAACATAGTAAAAATGGCCATCCTACCAAAAGCAATATACAGATTCAATGCAATTCCCATGAAAATGCCAACACAATTCTTTACAGACCTTGAAAAAACAATTTTCAACTTCATATGGAAAAATAAAAGGTGCATGATAGCTTTAAAAAAAATCCTGTACAACAAAAAAAAACTTCTAGATGTATAACCATTCCTAATTTCAAGCTATACTACCAAGCAATAGTCATAAAAACTGTGTGGTATTAGCATAAAAACAGACAGGTCAATCAATGAAATTAAATGGAAGACCCAGAAGGAAACCCACAAACCTACAGACACTTGATTTTTGACGGAGAAAAACAAAAAGAAAGCACCTTCAACAAATGGTGCTGGTCTAACTGGATGTCTGCATGTAGAAGAATACAAATAGATCCGTATTTATTACCTTGCACAAAACTCAACATAAAACCAGATTTCAACATAAAACCAGATACACTAAATCTGATAGAAGAAAAAGTGGGGAAGAGCCTTGAACTCATTGGCACAGGAAACAACTTCCTGAACAAAACACCAACAGCACAGGCTCTATGAAAAATTAGTAAATGGAACCTTGTGAAACTGAAAATTTCTGTAAGGCAAAGGACAAATCAATAGGACAAAACAGTAGCCCACAGAAGGAGAAGATATCTTCACCAACCCAACATCCAACAGAATGCTGATATCCAAAATATATAAAGAACTCAAGAAATTAGATACCAACAAACAAAATAACCCAATCAAAAAATGGGGTACAGAGCTAAGCAGAGAGAATTCTCAACCAAAGAATTTCTAATGACCAAGAAGTACTTGAAGAAATGTTCAATGTCCTTAGTCAACAGAGAAATGCAAATCAAAACAACTCTGAGATTCCATTTTACACCAGAATGGCTAAGGTCAAAAACTCAAGTGACAGCACATGCTGGCAAGGATGTGGAGAAAGGGGAACATTCCTCCATTGCTGGTGGGAGTTTAAACTTGTACAACCACTTTGGAAATCAATCTGGTACTTTCTCAGACAATTAGGAATAGTTCTACCTCAAGACCCAGCTCTACCACTCTTGGGCATATACTCAAAGCATGCTCTACCATATAAGGACATTTCCTCAACTATGTTCACAGAAGCTTTATTCATAATAGCCAGAAACTGGAAACAACCTACATGCCTCTTAACAGATAAAAAAATGGAAAAAGAAAATATGATACATGTACAGAATGGAATACTACTCAGCTAATAAAAACAATGACATCATGCAATTTGCAGGCAAATAAGTGAAACTAGAAAAGATCATCCTGAGTGAAGTAACCCAGCCCAGAAAAATACACATGGTATGTACTCACCTATAAGTGGACATTAGCCATAAAGTACAGGATAGCCATGCTACTATCCAGACCCAAAGAAGCTAAATAAGAAAAAGGGGGCAAGAGAAGATGATTGACTCTCACTGAGAAGGGGAAATAAAAAAGACCAGGGGTGGATGAAAGGAGGAAACTGAGTGGGAAGGTGGGGAAGAAAACAGGAGGGATTAAGTGTGGGTAGAATGGAGGGAGAGGGAACTGGGAGAGAGAACTTGGATTAAGGGGCATCACTGGTATGAACTAGAAACCTAGGGGAAGGGAACCCCCCCAGAACCTATGTGGGTGACTCTAGTTAACGCTCATATGGAACCTCAAATGGCTACCCCCTGTAACCAGACAAAACTTCCAATGGAGAGGCTGGGATACCAATTTACCCACAAAACCTTTGACCCAAAATTTGTCCTGCCTACAGGATGTGCAGGGATAAAGATGAAGTGGAAATTGAGGGAAAGGCCAACCAAGGACTGGCCCAGCTTGAGACCCGTGCTATAAGAGAGAATCCACCGCTGCCCTAGCATAACTGTCTTCTGAGAGGCTTCATTCAGCAGCTGATGAAAACAGATGCAGAGATCCATAGCCAAACATTAAGTGGAGCTCAGAGAGTCTTGTGGAGGAGTGGGAGAAAGGAGTGAGGGAGCCAGAGGAGTCAAGGACACCACAAGGGTCAACCAACCTGGGGCTGTGGGGGCTCACAGAGACTGAACCAGCAACCAAAGGGCATGCATGTGACAGATGTGCAGCTCGTTCTTCGTGTGAGACCCTGACAACTGGAGCAGGGGCGGCCTCTGACTCTGTTGCCTGCCTTTGGATCCCTTTCCCCTAACTGGGCCTTGTCTGGCCTCAATAGGAGAAGATGTGCCTAGTCTTACTGCAACTTGATATGCCAAGGTGGGTTGATCTCCATGGGAGAACTCTCCTTCTTTGAGGAGAGAGGAGGAGGAGATGGGGGTAGAGGAGGTGAGAGGAAGGGGCTGGGAGGAGAGAAAGGAGGAGATAAACAAAACTCTAATAAATAAAAAAATCAGTTTATGTAATTACAGAAGTTAGATCCTCAGATCTGCAAGTGTGTCACCACACGCACACAGCATCTCCATGGGCCTCAGAGACCCTGACTCTGGCTTTGCATGCTTAACCATGGGGCTATCTCTCCAGCCCCCATTATTTCTGCTTTTCACACTGAGGGACTTTTTTTTTTCTCAATTATTTGAGGTAGTCTTCTTTAACTCCTTCAACTCAGTTCACCCCCTCCCTCTTCAGTCGCAGAATCCTGTACCTCCTTCTTTTTAACACTCATCGTGTTAACGTCATAAATCATAGCTCACCACGGGAGTCCCTCCTAGCTGTGGTTTCGTGGCAGTGGAAGCTAACAGTGGTTCTCCAGCATGGTCTTAGGTCTCAGCGCCTGCCTGACCCAGAAAATAACACTTACAAACTGTGCTCTTGTTCCTCAGTGGTGACCTTGAAACATCGTTTTCCAGGTTCACAACCACAGGGCATCACTCCTCCCCGTCTGCTCTCACCAAGGGAAGGCACAGTGCTAACATTTTTTGCAAGCTTTGCGTTTAGCAAGAATCCCTACAGAGTGAAACAACCCAAATTCTGAATCTGTTGCTCATTCTTTCAACACACAACAGTGGCTTTGGCAACAGACATCCCAGCCTGTCATTGTCTGCCCACAGGATCCTTAGAGAAGAAATCCCAGCCCCGCAACGAGCAGAACAATTAGGTGATTGTGGCTATAGTTGCCAGTTTCATTTTGTATCTTCAGATGAATGCTGGAATCAAATAAAATAGAAAAGGGGGGAGGCAAAAGTTAATGGAAATGCAATAATTAGACAAAATGCAACTTGAGATAACCACCTCCTACAATTTGCGATAATGAGCATGCCAAGTTTAAAGTATCATGATGTTTCTCTCCAGACACGCAATAAACCAGGTCTGCTTTCCTCTGTTTCTGTAATTCTAACTATTCCCTCATCTATACTTATTTTTAAAAGGGAAGCTCTAATAGTAATTTCTCTGAAACACTGCACTCACCTTTAAAATATGTCTATCAATGAGCTATTTATCATTCTCTGTTTTTGCATGGTAATTCTCCCATATCTGTAGTTTCAGTTATCCATGATCATCTGAAAAATTTAAGTGGGAAATTGTGGAAATATACAACTCACAAGCTTTAAGTTGTATGCCATCCTGAGGAGCTAGGTGAAATCTTAGGCCACTGTGCTCTCTCTTCCCAGGACACAAATCATCCAGTTTACTATAACCACACAGTATATGCTGCTCATTCTAGTCATCTTTGTTGTGAGCTCAAATGGCCACGGTATCTCTGTACTGGCATCCCTGTAATCTTCACATAGTCTAACACTACCTTACAGTGTGTGTCACTCATGGTCCTTCATCTTGTCACGTAAGCATCATTTCATGTGATCATAACAATAAAGGTAACAAATACAATTAATGTGATGTTTTCAGAGAGGAGAGCATGCACCACCTCCACAGCACTTGGATTGCGTTAACTGCATTATCGCATATTAATTGTCCTATTTCATCATGACTTATTATTTTAATTGTTTAGTATGCAAACATTACAAATTAGACATTTTCATAGACATGTGTTTATAAGTACTATATGCATATAAGCACATATTCAGGGTCCGGGACTACTCAGAGCTTGGGTCATCCTTCCTCTAAGACGTGACTGTTGTACAGCACAGAGAATGGAAGTCAAAACACAAGCCAGACACCTCCTTTTGATTTCTGCCTCCTCTTCCAACCACAGCCTGTTCTGGAACTTAGACTACCAATCCACTGACTTACATAAGACAAATGTTTGTATCTTCCCTACCACAAACAGTTGTATCAATCAAATGTGATGCTCATTTTATGAGAGAGAGAGAGTCTTATGTAGCCCAGGCTGTCCTCAAATTCACTATGCAGATGCAGAATGACTTTGAACTTCTGTCCCCATTTCCCAAGGAATATCACTTGTGTGCACCACTGTTTCCAGTAGATATAGTGCTAAAGATTAAACCAGGAGCCTGTGTACACCAGGCAAGCATTCTACCAACCGAACTACGCCTCCCAGCTCAAGATGTCACTTTAAATATGTGAAATGTTACACACATTACATCAATATCAATTCCAGATTATACAGGTACACAAGCTTTACTTTTTTTTTCAAACTGTAACCAGACACATTTTAAAAACTTTTTATTGATTCACATTTCCAACTCATGTCCCTTCATATCCACCCTTTGCCCTTGCAAACCATGCCTCCCAAAAGAAAAGAAAAGAAGGTAGAATTAAAAAAATCTTGTCATGGAAGCTGTATTGTGCCATAAGATGTGACATAGTACACGCTTTTCACTCACACATCTTCATCTGCAAATGCTCATTGCAGAGAGTCATGGGTCTGGTTGAGGCCTCCGGCTTCTGCTACACTCTCAGTACTGGATCCTCACTGGCACTCTTTTTGGATAGCCTGTCGTTGCCCTGTGTCATGGAGATCCTGCAGCTTTGGATCTGGAGGACCAGCCCCTTCGTGCACTCCAGCAGCTCATCGATGGGGTAGATTGGGGTGGGCCAGCTCAAAGTCATAGATCTGGGCTTGGGTGGCAGCTGACCTGGCCAGCCCCCAGCTCTCCTGCACACACACCACCAGGGTGAGCTCGCCAGCACTTCCTGGCTAGTTTACCCAGGCTGCAGCCGGCAAGGGTGAGCTAGCTCTCTGGCTCTCATGCCCTCAGGGCCAGCTGACCCAACCCCATGCCACCAGGGCCAGCTCTACTGTGCTTCCCAGGTGAGGGGTGGGGCCAGCTCTCCTGAGTGTGGCGGCCAGCTCAGAAAAACGCCTCAGGTGGCAGTCCAGATCAGGGGCCTCTGCATGGCCTTTGGTGGTGACCCGGACCTGGGACATCAACACAAACACCAGCTGAAATAGGGCCGTGGACCGTGGTCCACAGCAGCAACATGGGCCTGGATGTCACTTTGGACTCGGGGGCGGGGCCACTCAGACAACCATGTGTCCCAAGGCAGCATGGCCCTCAGACAGCCACACAGTCTCTGTTGGCAGCCCAGACCATGGACATTCACACAGCCTCTGATGATAACTCAGACCCCAGACACCGACATAGACCCCAGCTGCGGCAGGACCACAGACCCAGACCTTAGCATCAGCCTGGGCCAGAACCTCACCGTGGCCTCAGGTGGTTGCACAGGTTCCTCAGATCTGCCCACTCCACCATCAGGTCTCCAACACAAGTATATAAACTTTAAATAAAGTTCATCTCAAACGGAAAGAGTTTTTCATTGAGATATGACTAGTAAATTATACTTTGAAGTTTGTTCTGCAGTTATTACATTTTACTTTTAAAATGAAACTTGTTTTCCTAACACTGTTGGAACACATTTTGTTTTGTAGGTACAAACAAATTATGTGTTCAAAGAGAAAGTAATTCACCTTTCCAGGCGGGACTCGGATGAAGCCACGTCTTTAATCACTCAGCCTGTGCAACAGCAGAAGAGCATCCTAAGAAGAGCTGCGGGCTCCGGAAGTAGAGACGCTCCAGGAGGAAGCGCTGGCCTAGGCTGTGAAAAGGAAGGTGCTGCTGGCAGCCAGGCAGACTTCTCACTGAGAGACCACCTAGCTGAGGACCCCTTGATGGTTGACTTCCACCAAAGCACAGGGACAGCAGCTTGTGTTTGACATCTGGGTATAATAAGTGAAGAATTTGAATCATAAAAATTTCTACCTAATTTAAAAAGCACGGTATTGCTTTTCTCAAACTAACTGCCCCTGGCAGTTCTGGTTAATACTTCCGTTCAAAATAAAAACGTTAAAAGCCTTTTTAGACTGACATTTAAAATAATTTGGAAACAATGCTAAGACAATCTCTTTATATCAAACGTCCTGAGAGATAACCCCCCTCCATTTCTGCTCATTGGAGGGCAATCTGGTGAGAAACTAGACAGAAGGTAGAACTTGTCTTCCTGGGGAATGAGCAATGAGGCTGTGCGCATTTTAAACTTCTGAACTCAGCAGGGTTATTTAGCATCCTCACAGCAGAGGACAAAGGTTGGTCACAAGCAAACCGAGTCAAGACACACTGACTTTTTAAACTGCTGTTTCAAAGTTTCAGTCTTGGTCTACCGCATCTTTATTTCCAGTAAGGTAAACAAACAAACAAACAACAAACAAAAAAATCCTAACATAGCTGCAACATTTGTTACTCTCAGGACCCTGACTTGAACCAAGAGTAGAACCATTAGAACTGAGAAAAGTAAGTTTCCCAAGTTTATCTTGATTCCCATTGATTGACTCTTTCGAAGAAAAGGGAGAAAAAAAACCATGATAATGAAGAAAAGTCAATGCCTCTTCTTAGTAAAGGTTGAATCTCTTACACAGTTTTGGAAAAGGAGAAGGCAAACTAAATTTTAGAAGTTTGAAACTTGAAAGCAATGGAGAGAAATCACAAGAAACCTTTAACACTGACTACATTCAGGATGGAAAGCCTACATGCATAAAAAAAGAAGCAATTTGTTAAAGATACTATGAAGAGTTAGTAGCAGTTCATAAAGAAGTCATGCAAGTTCCTTGGGCCAACAGCCACCCCACCCCACACAAAAAGGCCAGGAAAAATTTGTTCAACGGAGTTGATGGATGCTAATTAGCTGATGGAGATTATTCCACAGTGCATACATATATTAGAAAGTTCATTGTCTCAAACATCTGTGATTTTAATTTCTCAGTCCTACCTCAGCAAAGTTCATACTATTACTAGCAAATAATTGCAAATTAAAGGAAGAGGCTGTGACTCTACTAACAAACTAGAAATCATGGTGCCTCAGCCCTCTGCTCCAGGCTTGTATATCTATAGATTCAACCAACTGCAGACCAAGAAATGTTTCGTGGGCAAAAGAGGGCACCTCTGTACTTGTCTGTACTGTCCGCATGCAGATGCTATTTTACTTTTTTCTTACTGTTACTTCCCAGCTGATGCAGTCTAGCAACTACTCAAGGGCCACTACCATGGGCGGGGCACAAACCCCACGCAGAGCTGATCTTACGCAGACAGAAGCATATGCCTGTCATAAGCATCCTCGTGTCGCTCTGTGGGAGGTTCTTGGATAGCCAGATCTGGAGGGCCAGGTGGTGTCTTAGAAGCGACCGCCTACAGACACAGGGTAACAGGAATAATTTGGGGGCTATAGAGTAATATGTAAACGTTGAAACATTGCTTAAAAGTATAAGTTAATCTAATCTGTCTGAAGCAATAAACATCTTGACGGCAGGGCCGTAGAGAGATGGATCAGAGGTTGAGAGCAGCGGCTGCCCCTCCGGAGGATCAATTCCCAGAATCCACGTGGCCTCCCTCAGCTGCCTGTAACTCCAGTCCCAGGGATAGGACGCTCTCTTCTGGCTCCTGCTGACATCAGGCATGCACATATATACATGGACTTCCATGCAAACAGAACACCATAACCATCGCTTTTGTTTTCAGTCATGTGGGCTGGGGAGACTGCTGGGGGGGCCAAGCACCCACTGCGCCGCCACGTTTGCGTCCCAGCGTGCCGGGCAGGTGAGAAAGCAGAGGAGGGGCTGTAATCTCAGCACAGGAGAGCCCTGGGGCTTAATGGCAGCCACTCTAAGCAGTCCAGAGCCCAGGCTCACTGGGACGCCTTGTCTCAAAACATAGGGTGGGGAAGGGTAGACGCAGTCAGTGCTTCTGTCCTTCACATGGGTACCTATGAGTGCACGCACACACACGCACAGACACACACAACACATCCACACACAAGCACAAATAGACACACAGACACACACCATAGGCATACATGCACACAGATAGGCACACACAGACAGACGTGCACACTCACACAAAAACATAAAAATAAAAAAGACAAGGATGAATCACTGCAAAATGTCAGCAGGGGTAGAGTTGACATTTAGCACACATCCTCTGTGTGCTAAATAGTTCATAGTGAACCTCTTTTATAATTAAAACAAAATTCTGATTATAAAATGGAAGACTTGGGCTGGAGAGGTGGCTCAGAGGTTAAGAGTACTGTCTGGTCTTCCAAAGGTCCTGAATTCAGTTCCAAGCAACCATAAGGTGGCTCACAACCATCTATAGTGAGATCTGGTGCCCTCTTCTGGTGTGCAGGTGTGCATGCAGACAGAATATTGTATACATGATAAATAATCTTAAAAAAAAATGGAAGACTCATGGATGCATTTTTGTCAGATAGGTTAGTAGAATATACTGATTGGGCTCCAGAAGGGTATGATTAAATGCAAACATATACAAAAAACCTTCTATATTTATGATGCTTGAAATTGTAGTTCATGAAAATTCTCATAAGTGTTCTAACTCAAAAAAATCCCTGTCTTCCAAAACCTACACTTTGCTCCCTGGCACCTGTGTGGAAGCTGAAGAGCACTGAGCCTGCTCTATGAGCATTTGGAATGTAATTAACCATACTGTCCCCATTTTCCAGGTGGGAAATGAGGCACAGGGCAGCAAGCTCACTCGCCTGGAGTAACACTCTCTCCCAGAGATTCAGATCCAGTTAGTGTGACATCTGTCCCATCTCTGCTGAGTTTCTGTATGTTTAGCCACCATTTTGTGCATTTAGCCTCCCTGATGAAATGAGGTTGTGTTAGAGATAAGCACAGGACCTTGAACACCTTCAGCCTGACCTCTTCAAGGACTAAGATGACACTAGCCATCCAGGAAGCTGATCTAAGCATGAACTTCATTGTGCTATCAGCTGACATTGGGTGGAGCAAACACTGCCTGTTCCAGTTCCTGTGTGCCAGACAAGTGAGCAGAGACAAGGAGTTACTGCAGAAGCAGAGACGTATTGTGAGGTACTATAGCCCACAGGGGCAGGAGGTGGTGGGGAGAGGCGGGCTGGAGCAAAGACAGAGTTTAGCAACTCCAGGAAAAGAGCTGTACAAAGAGAGGAGTCACAGAGCACCAAGCGCCTTTGGGGACACGTTAGCATGGCATGAGCTTTGGGGCTCATTTGCATAGATAGCTCTGGCTTGTCCTTGGATCCTATTTCTTCCACTCCTGTGGTCACCTTTGGACACTCTAGCTTTGGTCAGTTTAAATCTTCCTCTTGGCCATCTTCTGTCTTCACACGCTGGTTTGGTAAGGCTTGCATCAGGCCTTTTGGACCTCACTATCCTTATTCTTCCTCCTCAGCTTTATTACAAAAGCAAAAGTTAACTATGTTTGCACACTCATTGAAAACCCTAGGAGTTCTTTGGAGATTAATATTGATTTTCAAGATTTATTTCCTAGACAAATATCTCTAAAAAGCAAATCATAGCTGGTCTGTGAAGCCATATGCTCTGGTTTTAATTTCCCCATTCCAGCAACATGCAAACTAAACACACACACACACACACACACACACACACACACACACACACAGTTGCTTTACTCAAATAATAAAAGATATTGTTATGAACTGCCCTTCATATATTTATTACCCAGGGAATACTTTATGACAAGTGAGATTTAAAGATAGGAAACAAAAGAGGATGGAACTTTAAACTCCCCATTTGTACTGGTCTCCAACCAGCAAGGACTTCCTCAGCTGGCTTCAGGAGCCAGTCAGCCACACAACACTCATTCTCATGCTAACTGCTGCAGCCAGCTTGCCAGGGAAACATGGTTCTTATTTAATGACATCTAAAGTGACACACGCGCTCCTGGGTAAGTAGAACAAAAAACCACAATGTTTTATCCAGATGAAATGACTGAAGAATGAGGCTTGGTGATTAATCAAAGTTGATTCTGGGTCAAAGAACCAAGTTTCTGATCTCTGCAGGGACAGAAAGAGCAGCTGGGCCCAGCAGGGCAGACTGAGACCTCAGTGTATGAGATGCATCCAGTCCTTTCCACAGGGGCTCCCGCCACCAACCCTGGAAAACTGGCACAGATCTTGCTCTGAAGAAGAAGGGCCAACAGGTTGAACCTGCGAAACTTCACACACCTGACTTCATTTATAAGTTCATTGTCTGAAGTGATGTCTGCATGGATATTCAGATGGGTTTATAGGAAGAATCAAGAACATTTTGAGAATACCAAGGTGCTAATGGTAATGCTTGATGTTATTAAACCTAGAACTAGCTAGCTGAAGGCACACATGGGTGGAAGCCCTGACGTGGCTGCAGCCACGAGTTTCCCTTCTGCAGGAGGGCCTGCCACCAGGCTTACTTCACCTCACACCCTTTCTCAGTTTAGAATGTAATTTTAGGCAACTTGCAAATGTAAACGGAAAGCATCTCCAAGAGACCGCTTTTACACAATTAAATCTGCTGGACTCCCCCTCTCCCCTGACCTTCCAGTTACGTGTGAGCACGGTGTGAGCACGGAACGGTTCTTGGCTTCTGGCAGGAAGACCGTGCATGTTCAGCTTCGGGTTCCGTCACGGTTTCTAGGACTTGGCCTACTGCAAATAATCTCTCCTCTAGGCCTCTCCACAGCCCTGTTTCTACTACCAACACATCTTTCTGTCCCTGCTTCTACCCCATGCTTGTCCTCTATTGAAGAGTGGGGAACACTTGCCGAAACTACACTAGGGAAATGTGCTCAGGCTCCAGGCACCCCACACAGGGCACCAACAGCACACTAGACAATGATGCCATCAACTCCAACTCAGCAAACCAATGAGGTGAGCTATGTTATGGAACATGAGTTACTTATAGGAGCTCAGGTGACCCCCAAGAAGCCGTGCTGCTGAAGGGTCTCACGCTAATATGTATATGACTTCCTCATCGCTACAGAGATAAAGCGTCTCATCCCCACTTCAGTTAACCCGTCAATCGTCTCCCGAGACCGTGAGAGTTTAGGGCCTGCGCTTCAGGCAGCAATACATTCAGACAGAGGTACAGGAAGGAGGCTGATGGCCCTCCCACGCCTCCTGTGACAATGGAGCACCTGAGCCTGTTCTCTTATAAGCTGTCACAGCTGCTTCTGATGACAGTGACGATGGCTGTTCTGCTCGGAGGACAGCATTCTAGAAGGAAGCTATCCTATACTTCAGAGGTTGACAGCAAAGTCAACCTCTGAAGTATAGGATAGTCAAAAAAAGTCAAAATCTAACTTAAAAGCTCTCTCCGCAGGGAGATCCTTAGGCTTGTCCAGCAGTGGGCCTCTTCCTCTTGAACCATGTCCTCCTCAGACAGATAGACAAATGCTCTGTGTGTGGCTCTTCTCTCTCAGGCAGCAGTATTTCTGCAAATGTTGTATCTGCAGGGCATGATCGCCACTCTAATCTAAGTGAATCTCCACCTAATTGTAATTTTCTTCAAGGAGTTTCAAGGATGAATCCTGGCTTAGGACTTGGAAAATCTGCTTTCTAGTATTACTAAAGAAAACCACGTAACCTTGTCTTATTTCCAAATAGGAAATAAAGGGGCTCATCTCATAGCTACCTTCTAATAATAAACATCAGCACCGATGTCTCTGACATATTCGAAACTTCGTACAAGTACTGGAAGTGTGTAAATAAAACTGTAAATACAGACAGGCAAATTTAAAGAACTTCAAAAACTATTAGTTGACTCATAATATGTAGTAAATCTTACACCCAAACTTACCTGCAAATGGTCAAATCAGTCATATTCAAATTGAAAGTTCCTTTTAGTGCTACTCAAAACATTAAGTGTATTGCCCTAAAAAGATAAACACTGCAATGGGTCTTTGAAGTAGGAACTGGTTTTGCTGGCTTTCTCCCCATCCAGTCCCCTTCAAAGCATCAAAGCAACTTTCTAAAGTGTGAATGTCTTCCAAGTAGCTTCTAATGGACTCACCCTTCACTCCAGGCCTCACTAATCAGAGGTGACCCGACTTTTACATTCCTAATTATGCCTCTTTCAAAGAGCACTGAGGCTAATACTGGTTTTAAATGGTCCTAATGCAGCCCTGCTTTTGAGCAGGCTGCTCCGACCAGCTCGGCTGATGGCAGAGCAGTCCCCAGGACAGCATGTCCCAAGGGCATCTAGCCAGCAGAACTCTTTTCTGGGTCATTTCTCTGTCTTTTCTCCAACCACCTGCACACTGCTCCCCAAACAGTTGATTCTGGATCACTTAGGCTCTGCCAAGAAGAGCCCAAGACTTAAAAGGTTTCTAAAGAGTAATACATATTTGTTAATTTGGTAAATTTTAAGAACAATTAAATCTTGGGGACACTGTTAAAATTGGAACCTTCCAGGCCACACACTCCAGATATTTTAAGTCCAGTCAGTGGGTGAAAGCTGGAATCATTCATTTTAAATGAGCAAAGCTGAGAGGCTT
Source organism: Psammomys obesus (assembly GCF_907164565.1). Lineage (NCBI taxonomy): Eukaryota > Metazoa > Chordata > Mammalia > Rodentia > Muridae > Psammomys > Psammomys obesus. Next base: position 1,088,382 of record NW_026591918.1, on the reverse strand, counting down.
TGCGTCCAGTGCTCTGCATTTGAGCAAGCTTGGTCAGCCAGGCTCATCTCCCAGGTTTTAACCCTGGCCGTGTCTTTAAGTCTTTCTCCCTCCCTGGCTGCTCATCAACTGTAGACTTTTAATTCTGCAGATACCTACTCTCAAGTCTGTTTGCTGCTTCCATTTGGAATCCCCTCCCAGAAGTTTGGGTGCCATCCTAGTTTATCTACTGTCTGCCTTTTGTGAGATAACTCGTCCATTGCCTCTATTGTTCAGCCTTCAGTGGCCATTAACTGTTAAAATACCCAAAGCTCAAAACTGCATCTGATTTACCATTTAACCCACAAAGGTGTGGGGCCACAGTAGCTGCTAAGAAGATGTGTGTAAAAGTAAAGACATTTAACTTCCATCTGGTGGATGTCTTTAGGTGAGTTACATAGTTAGGAATCACTTTTAGGCACCTCCCACTCTTCCACAGAGCGCTGAGGGAGAGCCCATCTCTGATGTGACTATCGCATAAGGCTCATTCAGACAGAAATGTGCATGGCCATGCTACAGCCCAAAAGGGTTATTCAGTCAGCTTTGGGATCCAAAATCTTGACATGCTAGATGAGGTATTCGTCTGTAAATATAAAATATTCATGATTATTTTTTTATTGAGGATCCTTATAAAGATACCAAAACATTTACTTAAAAGAATCAGTAGCAGTGTATATTAACAGCCCGGAAGGGCACTAAGTGTCATCACATGTGATAAAATTGTAACCCAGGGCAGCTACTCGGTCTCATAGCTTCCTTTACAATGTAAAGCCTATACGTTCAATTCACTGTTTCATAATCTCTCCTAGGGAAATCCAGACACACATAAATCCAGTGAGCACGTAAAATATTCATAACAGCACTGAACACAGTAGCAAGTGTTGTATCAATAAAGAACAGGTAAGTAAACCTTTATGTATTCAAACCACGGGGTAATATGTAGACATTCTATACGATAGGTGCTGATAGGAAGAGTTTGGCATATGTGACTGCGCTTAGATGACAGGATTCACAGGGTAAGTGCTTTCCAAAGTTGACAGTCAGAAATGCCTTTATTCACATACGACCTGTCTCCGTCAGCAACTGAGGGTTTCAGGACAGCTGGGTGGCACAGTTTGCAGAGGACACGCAGAGTCAGTGGTGCCAACTGCAAGTCTTTCCGCAAAAGCCTCATGTGCAGAGCCTGCACTAGACCGTCTCTGGCTGGCCTGGCTTAGACCCATTTTCTTCGTGTGGGCAAGGTTTTTGCATGGTCTTATCATGGCCACATGATCTACTTTTGTGCCGTTCCCCACTCCCCAGGACTGATAATACACCACAGGAGTCCTGGCTGTTTGCTGACAGCCCCAGCCCCGGGGCTCAGGAATGGCTGCCCCACACCTCACTTCTTTGTCTCTAAAGGTAGAAGGTGCGGTTCTGAATGCTGTGTTCTCTGCCTGTGGGAAAAATGGAGCAGTGTTTGCACTCTCACCCTAGAAAGGTCCCATGATTAGTGGGTCAAGTTAAGTGGATTTTATTTTCCCTTGATTCCATGTTCAGAAAGGAACAGAAGCCAAGCTGTTACCTGTATTGGTGAGGCCTGAGGCTTAAGCACTTCAGGAAGATAAATGAAACTTACACATCAAATTTCCTAGAACACACGCTCCATCCTTGGAAATGACATGCAAATACAGGGGCCTTGGACATAAGCCTCCTTAGTTCCTTGCTGAGTTTCCTCAGTTGTCCTCGTCTGTACAACTGTGTGGTACACACATATCCCTACAAAAACCAGTAAAGAAGGCAACCCTGAAAGCAGGCTTCTTTTAAAATATTAAATGAGAAGAACGTGACAAATTTTAAAGTTCTTTATATAACTATTCTGACAAAATACATAAGAGTGAGAATGTTAACTTACTAAGCTACATAATCTTATCATAGTTTATCTTGTCAGCCAAAGACACATTTCTCATCATCTTCTCATAGTATTTGCCAAACGATCTATCCAAAATTTTAGCCATCAATCAACGGTACCACTGTCATCTTTATCACTGTGTGGTGTATGAGCTCCAATACAGCTGTCACTCTGACAGACACCACACAACTCCTCATCAGGAGACAGAGGAGATCCTACCAAGGCTCGGGTCCATAAGGGGCCTGAGAAGTATAGCCCCACTCAGCAGTCTCTGCCTTTCTACTTTCCTGCCTTGTCTGCTGCATGCCAAATAGCCTCAGATGGGATTTAAAAAACTTTTCACCTAAAAAAGTGTTCACTTGACTAAAGTGAGAGTGTCATCAACGGAAGTTCGATTCAATAGTCTAGGCCAATGGTGTTTCTCTCTGTCCTCCAACCTTGACATCAACTTTCCTAGAAGTTCCAGATTTTCACCTTGAAACAAGGAAGAAAGGGGGGAGAATATGAGTGTGGGAGAGGAAGAAAGTGATGGGGAGGACAAAAAAAAAAGGAAAGAAAAAATCGTTACTAACTTCTTATACTCTCACTGTATCATGTCCAATGGCAGTGCGAGATGGAGAAAGACACCGGGTGCTTCAAGCAAATGAATCCTAGTAGTCTGGTTCTCGTGGACGCCCTCAGGGCATGATCCGAGTCATGCGTCTCGGATCGTTCGTGTCTCATGTTATACATGCATAGATCTTCCCATGCAGGTAACGTTCATTTCATCACCGAGAATGCACTGAATTGCAAAAATATAGCTATATTTAGAATCACTCAAATGTTGTAAAGATAGAATCTCTAAATCTTGATACATATATGTTTAAGGTGGCTGTAATTTCTTGCTGGTCCTATCCCTCAAGAATGAGACCAAAGCGGATTACTCTGAGATGTGTACTGGTGAGCCAGGAACAGGCCTTGGTTTTTGCCACATATAACAACAACTAATGGTTAGAATTAGGGGCGTACCAAACAGTAGGATGTATTTTCTCCCTTTCCATTAATAGAAATCTTGTGTAGACTGCTCTTTTGGAAAAGGACCGTTTGACCCTGGAAAGGGCCCTTCAGCTTGCATTTGGGTGGCCAGGAAAGAGGTCTGCTGCTAGCCACTGTGTGACCTTACGGCTTTGCTTCACCTTCTTCACTTCCACGAAGAACAGGTTAGAAAGGCTGCCTCTGCAAGTTCCCAGTGCTGGACCCTTGGCTTGGTGGAGTATGCACTCTAAAGGGGAGCTGGGTTCACTTACATATCTAAAATGGAGCATTACCATTCATTTTCTCCCGGGGAAATTGGTATCAGGTGATGGGCACGGAAAGTTTGTAGGATGATTCTGGGTTGGGCAAACAAGTTCCCATGGATCTCTTTAACTTGTGATTACATTAAGTAAGCAACTCCCTTTATACTTTTATTCAAAAATAACAAGCTGTGTTTGGAATGCTGGTATCCACTATTTATTACGCTCTCCAACCCAAACATGAAAACATTTGTACTTCTGTTATGACTTCACCTGGTGGCTTTCATTTTCCCCAACATAAAGACGGGGTGAAGCAGAGTAATAGAAAAATAGAAAACATCTTTGTCGGAAAATGAGCTCGCAGCTGTGTAACTGGAGCACACAACCATAAATCAGAATGTCAAATCCAAAACACATGACTTCGTGCAAGTTCTCCATGTGTGCTCTAATGTGACTACAGCCTGGTTGCTATTATGATTTAAAACAAAGTCTTTCATGCTAGAAACAAAATGCGGAATGTGAGCTGCCTGGGGGAGAGAGCTGTGAGCTCGCTAGCGACAGAGCCCTTGCCATTGAGGTGGGCTACAGTATTTCAAGCACGGCTTTGTCAGGTGTGAGGGAACACGAGGATACAAGAGGAAGCTTGGCAGAGGTCTTTGCATGAGGGACGAATTATCTGGCGGTGTTCGGTGCAGCTTGACGATCCGAAATGAGCTGCTTTCTCCTGCCCCCGCCCAAGCAGGATCCTGAAGCCAAATACAAAGATTACAGAAGTCTCCCTTTCCTGCCCATCACATAAACAAATGGCCCAGCTGTTACTGCTAGGATCCCAGTTTTAAACTTGGACTTTCTTGTATAAACTTCAATGTAATGGTATTTAAAGTGTCATAGGCAATAAGCATCTAATCCTACTCAATAAATTGTAGGCTCGTTGCATGAACTCCTGGAGCTGTTAGAGACAGCTGTGCTTTTTTTGTAATTTAAGTCATTTCCAAACTGGGCAGCTCTCCAGGTGTGTTTTCAGACAAACAATGTGCATTAGAAAAAGTGATGTTCTGAGTTTTGGGGCAATGAGTTAGACACAAAAGAGTAAAAACTGAGGTTCAGTGTGGGAAAGCTCAGGGGTCCTGGCCTCCCTGAGAGGGCAGTAATGAAGGGAAGGGTACCCACAGGCCACTTTCCTTCCCTTTGCTAAGAGAATGGGAGGCCAAAGACCTTTCCCAGGTCCATCATTTTAGTAACTGTTGGGCTAAAGCCACCTTCAAGGACCAGGATAGAAGATGGTAATTTGGGGGTTCTCAAAACAGAGCCATCACCTTCAAGAGGAAAGATAAATGAGACAGGTGCCCTCCTACCCATCGTCATATCTAAAAGGGTGAGCCTCATAGTCTCTATTCCCTTGATGTCTTGAAAAGAAGCCCCTACTGGACCACAAGACATTGCAAGCAGGCCTCCTCCAGCTCCCTATTTCTGTGAAGACCTGCAATCGGTAATTACTAACAGTCAGGTGGTGATTCCTTTCCTTCCCAGTCGTCAGTAAGCACTGAGCGAACCCTCTTGAGGTATGTAAAAGCCTCGAGGTGGCAGCTCACCTCCAGGGAACTGATTATTCTGTGAGCTGCTGGTACATATGAGCATTCGCACAGGCCAAGAGGCTTCAGCCCAGGGCTGCCCAGGCCATTCCTTGGTGATGTTTGCTGACTCAATGGGGCCACGAGAAGGTTGGCCTCCTGGAGGCCATTCCAGAACAGAGAGCTTCTTCCCACTTTGGTTTCCTGGGAGTCGCGTTGCACCCGCCAGGTCTTAGCCACTCTCCCTCTGCTGCAAGGGCATCACTGTGGTATCTTTCAGGCTAAATATATTTTTGTGCTCGCCTTACTGTCAGCAATGCAGAGGAAACAGGCAGGGGAGTGGGGAGGGCTCCCTGGTATCCTTCTGGGTGGGTAGAATTTCATCATCAACAAGCCAGGCCTGAAATGAATCAACATGTCCTGAGGCTGTAGAACGCCATTCATGCTCACAGCTGGAAGGTTGTCTCAGGCTTGCTTCACCCAGGTGGACAGCTGGGCAGCTAACCTTTTCCCAAACACTTAGAAAACTCTGGATCGCCGCATGAACCCGACCTGCCACGCTGCTCCCAAGCTCAATTCTTCATACAAGACCCAGTCACTTGTAGGTTAAAGCCTGGGCTCTGAAGGCTTGCTTTATCCAGGAGATCAGGCGGTATCCCTGCTGCTCCTCTCTGAGAATCAAAACCTCAGACTTGTCACCTCATCAGAATACTTCACCTGGGGGAGGGCAATGACTATGGTCCAGTTGTTTCTCAGTCCATAGAGCAAAATCCCTCAGGCATTATTCAGTTTGAAGGGGAGGCTCAACGGCTTTGTGTAGATTAAAGACCAAAGCGAAGAAGAGTCTAGAAATCACTAATCCCCCGGGGTCACTGCAAACCGGCACAGCATACCAGATACCTGTCACTTGTCCATCCGTTAGGCCTTCCACCGGCCCGTCTGTCAGCCTCATTTCTGTCCTCGAAGCAGCCTCTAAAACCCTACCAAAAATATCACCAGACCACAGTTATCATTATGAAATACATGGACAACCCCACTGAGATGCTGTTTAATGTTCATGAAAATGTTTTGAGAGGAAGGACATGCCCCACAGATTAGGATGGTGGGTAGTATTTTTTTTTTTTTTTTTTAGCTAAAAGCTGGAGAATGAAATTATTGAAACCATCTTCCTTTCTACTTTAATTTTCACCAGCTTTTTGCTAGTTTACTTTAACAAGTAATGTTTGATTGAATTCAGGCCTGCTTTTGTTTACAAAGTGAACGAGAGCCAGCAAGTCGTGGCCTGGCTAATTTGCACATCTACTGGCTTGGTCTCCTCCCCTTTAAACAAAAATCTGGAGCTTGTGATTTATTGTTGATTTGGTTAGCTCAAATGATTTTAATGGTTAAAATTTACCTTCCAGCCTATCCTTGAGATTTCACCGACACTCCCCAACTGGCTTTACTGTATGAGGTAGAACGGGCCACCACTCCCCACATCCCTCTCCCACCCCCCCCAAAAAAAAAAACAAAAAGAAAGAAAGAAACACATCTTACCTCCCAACTAACCAAGACTTCAGATGCCAACAAAAGAACTGGAAATAAAACTTCACAGACAGGGAAGACAGACAAGACCCTGGAAACCCACTGTTGCAGAAACTAGACTGACTTATGCGGAAGAACAATGTCCTATCGGTATATTGGTATAACAAAAGGGTAATTGTTGGTACCACGCTGGGCCTCTCTGTTTTCAGCAGCCATTGCCCTTTGAAAATTGGGTAAAGTAGAAGTTCTCAAACCCACTGGAGTACCAGAATCCTCCCGGAGGCCTCTTGCTAAGGTTCTCTTCCTTAGAGAGCCTTCCTGAGAGGCGCAGGATAAAAATCTATAGGAACACAAAGTTCTTCCTAGTGGCTCTGGAGACCCGTGTGTTAACATTACTGTCTTTATTCATATTCTGTGCGGTCTTAGCTAGTCCCTCTCATCTTCTTTGTTGCTTGGACTCTCCACCCTCACTCTCTTGGTCTGTTTTCCTGGGCTGTGGAGCCTGTATACAGTTGCTTGTGTGTGAGGGGAATAAATGATTTTGCCCTTTTATTACTGTGTGCAGTATTATGAATTCTGCTGTTGGACCTTCTCCATGTGATCGTAACAGTCTCCCAAAGCCACTGGACTCTCACAGACCATCACATTCCTTCTCTATTCACTTTCCATCCTCCTAGCAGTAAGACAAAGCTTGTCCCCAGCCTCTTCCATTCCCATGCATATAATCTGCTATTTGAACTAGCCCCATTCCCAGCAGCTTCCTTACTTCATTGCAATCTCTTCTGAAATAATAAGAGATTGACTCCAATGCTGAAGTATTGATGGAATGACCATTAGCTTCAAGAGGAAAGTGTACATCAGATTAACCCTGATCAAAGCCCAGCCTAATAGGTGGCATGTGGCAAATACATACGAACATGCAAGTCAGACTTGCTTTCAGAGACTACTTTAAGAGTCCTGTTACTTTTCAGAACACACATGAACCATATAGAATCACAAAGCCTTAGAAACGAGAGTCACCTGAGTTATACTGAACTCAAGAAAACTGAGATCAGAGAGCTGCAATTTTTCCAAGGTCAATGGAATTGGCAGATTCCAGGCGAGCCAAGAGTCAAGGTTGCGTGATTTGTTGTGGTTTGTGTTTGCTTTTAGCTTATGAATAAAATAATGCAGCCTACACCATAGAACGGACTACGGCAGTGACACCTAGAAAATGCTTTCTGAAAGAGCCCGAGCATTTATCGGCTACTGTTGTTCTCCCTGAGTCTAATGCTTGGCTTCTAAGGGGCCCCTCCCTTCACCCCCAGTCTGGCTGATTTTGTCAGTACTACTGGATTTCCTATTATGAGCTTTGCAATGTAATTCCTACACTAACTACTCAGCCAGGTCAAATTCCACAGGTCCAGAGTACAGTCCTCCACCAGACTGCCCTCCCTTTGGACACAGCCACCAGCTCTGAGATAATCAGGCCACCTGCATTCCTGATTAACCAGCTACCAATCCTGCGATTCCCACTTCTCCTCCAGACTGGCAATTCTACTGAACAACTCAGGAAACACTACACGTCAGTGTTGGCTATCATAGAAAAGCTACTAGTCAGGATCCGCAACAAAAGGGTCTGTAGCTTTAGGAAGTTCCCAAATGCAGGGCACCCATGTCCTCAGACACCATCACTGTCCACATTCTTCAGTGTGTATCATGAGCTGGGAGTCTCACCTGAGGCACAGCAGTCCAAAGCGTTGACTGGGCTTTTATCACATGGGAGCAATTGGCTGGGTTATCGGCCATGAGAATAACCGAATCTCTAGGAGCCAACCAGTCTTCTCAGGTCAGACTAGCAGCACATGGATGAAGCCTCAATGGTTGAACCACATGGTTCCAAAGCGATCTGCCTTCAGTGCTGAGGCCTAGCACAGATTCAGGATGAAGCTGCAGGAGCACCATAAATACAAAGACACACCCACCACACGAAAACTCCCAGAGGTTTCAAGGTCACCTCTTAGGAACAAAGTCTGGCCGTTATTTAATAGGCCTGTACGTTCTCTTCTCTGTCCCCGAGCATGGATCAGCTCAGGTCATGCCAGTTAGCCTTGCCCCAGCTCTCTGCTTTTGCCCTTTGTTGCACTCAGGCTGTAAGCACTGTTGTTTGTCTGCCTCGTTAGACTCCAAGAATCATGGGAACAGGGAACAGGTCCATCATGGCCTCACACTGATCCAAGATCACAGTTAATGTAATTAGGCATTTATTGTATGCAATTTCTATCTCATGGTGAGGTCAGTTGCAGCTTCTACAGATAGGAAATCAATAAGCTGACAGGAGAAATCTCCTGGCCACTGAAAAATATTGCAACATAAATTTTAAATATACTTTATTTCATAACCTATTGTTTCCAAGTCTGTTACAAGATGGATTTGGAAAATTGAGGCAAAAGGCATACAAATAATATCCATGTTTCATCTTGAAGGTGTTAGCAACAGTAGGAAATGAAGGGAGCTAGAAATGGATTTTCCTCTACTCAACTTTTAATGATCTTCATTTATCTTTATCAAGCAATCGTGTTTGCAGTACCAGAGCATTTCTTTCAAGTTCATTCTCTCCTAACATATGTGCTCATCGCAGTTACAGGTGGAATTCCATTCCCACAGCCCCAGAAACATCCATCAGCACAGAGAAAACAGAATCTTTTGTAAAAACGGAACTCGCAGTTTTAACGTGTGATGATGAGCACAACCATCCTATCCACTCAGTGAAGACAAAGCTGAAAGCACACCTTTCTAATCCATCCCTTCTAGCCATGCTCACTCTAGCTTTGGCTTTCAGAGAACTGAGCTGTTCACTTTCCACAACCGCTGATAGAATTGAATTGACTGGAAATCCATTTCCTCATTTTCATTGTTGCAAGTTTTGTTCACAGCTGTTGGAGATTGTAAATTCCACAGTCTGAGGTCATAGCCAGAAGTGGTGTGTGCGATCAGAAAGCACATGGCCTTAAAGGGCAAATAATTTGACTTTCTATTTACCATGGCAACAGCCAAGATGGGCCCCCAATCCCATCGTCTGCTGTCCATCCCTCAATTTTTTCTCTGTATCACCTTGTGCTAATATTTCTGCCATGTGCCATAGATTCTGACAATGTTCGTCAGATACGAAATGCATGTTGAATTATAGTGATTTCTGTTTCTGAGAAGAGAGAGGTGTAACATACATGCAGGCATGCTTCTGAGCAAATCTCAACTTTCATATCTTAGGCTACCTTTGCACCCACGCATATCATCAGTCATCGTTTGCATGGTGCCACCTTCTTGAGATGCATCGGTGATTCCTGTTCTTCTTCAGCCTCTTCCGGTCCAGGCAGTTAAAGGCACAGTCTTCTCCAGCATACCTTTCACACCGTCACTGCTCTCTTGTCTCACGAAGGAGACTTGCTCTTCTTAAGGAGACAATCAGCTTAAAAGACAACCAACTGTGTTATAGTTTCAGAAAATGACTTGGGGAAGAGAAAAAAGAAAGATTGTGATCTCCAAAGGATATTCAGACTTTTTTCTTAGTTTCAATGAACTGAAAAGTAATTTATTTACGAATTGTTATGTTCATTTGCCTTTTGAGCCTACATGCCCAACACACACTCACATGGTCAGTGCTCAAATACAGAACGAATGAGGAGTGTGTGTGTATGTGTGTGTGTGTGTGTGAAAATTTGTGACTTGAATGTTTTCACCTTTAACTGCAATGGGGTATATCTGGTTTGAGGTACCATAGTGTTCATGTTTAGGTTGCTAATTAATAAATCTAACTCAGCAATAGTCAATATCACCATTTGAAAAGACAAACCATAGCATATCCTTTCTGTTTGAAATCTGTGATGGCTCCTTACTGTGCTTGGATAAAAGCACACTGACCACAGTAGCCTACATGACCCACAAAACCTTACTATACCTTCTTCACCAACTTCGTGAATCTCAAATTTTCTTATTTATTATCAGGCACAGTGGTTGGCTCTGTCTTCTTTTGGTTTCATTTTAATTTATCTAGTTTGGGGGCTTTCCGTGTGATGCTACCTCTTCTGGGAATATTTACCTTCCTCCGCATGCTCATCCCTACAGCCTTTCCAAGAAACTCGCATGTGTTTATGCGAATACCCCCTTGTAAAGAAGTGTGGTTTCACCAAATATTGAAGGCCATTTTAATTCTCCATTACCTGGATAAGACTGTTGACTTTCTAAGTATCATCATTACTTTTTTTGTTGCTGTGACAAAACACCATCACCAAGGCAACTTATAAAATCATTTCACTGAGCTTATGGTTTCAGAAGGTGAGAGTTTATAATGGCAGAACCAAGGCATGGCAGTATGAAAGCTGAGAGCTTATATCTGATCTGCAAGATGGAGGCAAAGAGAGCAAAGAGAGCACCCTGGGAATAGTGCCAGTCTTGTGAAACCTCCAATCCTGTCCTCAGGGTACACCTCCTCCAGCAAGGCCATGACTCCTAATCCTTCCCAAATATTTCTACCAACTGGGGACCAAGTGTTGAAGCATATGAGATTATGTGGATCATTCTCATTCAAACTACCACAATAAGTCTTGTGGTTTGTATAAGTGTTTTTCAGAGGTCCATATGTTAAAGGTTTGGCCTCCAACCCATGGTGTTATTGAAACATTATGCATCATTTAAAATGTAGGGTCTGATGGGAGAAAATCAGTCTTTGGGACTTTGTTCGTAAAAGCACTTCCTTAGTCCTTCATACCTAGCCATGAGGTGAGTACTTTTGTTCTAACACTTTGAGTCATGACATGCTGCCTTGACACTGGCCCCAAGCAACAGAGCCAGCTGATTACAGACTGAAAACTGTCTCTCTATAAGCTGATCGCCTTAGGTATTTGTTACAGTAATGGAATGCTAAACAGGAAGTGAAATTCTAGAACTTCTGAAATCACATCCTAAGTGGCCAAGCAGCTTTTATTCTCAGAACCTGGCTACTACGTAAAATTATCAAGCAATCCTGATGAAGAAGGTGTGTGTAGATTATCCTGGAGGACAGAATAAGCCTGCGGAAGAAAAGATAACACACAAGGCAGAACCAATGATTCTTAACCTACAGCTAGGATTAAAGACCCAAACACACTTGTGTGGGTAGGTTGTCATCAACATAACACAACCTAGGGTCATCTGAGAAAATACTTCCATAAAACTAGCCTGGAGGCAAGTCTGGGGGCGGGGGGGGGGGGGGGGGGGGTTCCTGATGGATGATTGATGTGAGAGGGCTTCTACAATTAGCAGAGTGAGTTCAAGACTCATTACTGTTGTGTTACTTGTCCCTGTGAGGAGTGTTCTCTTGAGTAGAGCCACCCACCATAGTAATTGGAAGTTGCCACTCGCTTTTGGAGACTTTGGAAAATGCTATTTTAAGCATTCCTGTAGAAGCTTCTGCTTGAAACAAATTTTCATATTGGATGGCTAAAATTGAGATTGACAGCACCTATGCAAGATCTGTATCTCAGTTTGCAAGCGAGTGCTAAAGAGGCTGTCCCATGCACTGCTGCCAGCGGCCCAGGAGAATTCTGGTTCCTCCACGTCTTTGACCACTTTTGTCATTTCAGTACTTTTGGGGGGATGGTGAAGTGGGTGAGTCTAGTAGACACAGCAGCAGCCTGCACTGCTTTTCCCAAATGATTCATGCACCCTCTCGTGTGTTTATTTTCCACCTCCCTACTCCTTTCTGTGCAATGGCAGTTCAAGCCATTTGCCTGTTTTAACTGAATTATGTTTTCTTACTGCTGAATTTTCTAGTTCTCCCGATATTTTGGTTTCAATCTCTTTGTCAAATATGCCATTTTCTAATATCCTTTCCCAGTCTAATATTTATCTTTTAACCTTTTTTTCCTGCAATATTCCATTAAAAAAAACAAGCTTTTAAGTTTTGACAAAGTTAAGTTTGCTTCGCCCACTCTGTGCTGTGTATTTGGTAATATTTAAGAATGCTTTGATTAAACCAGGGGCATGAAGACTTTCTCCTGTTTCCTTCCAAAAGTTTTATAGCTCTACATTTCAGGTTTATATTAGGTGAATTTTTAGGCCAGCTATGAGGTATAAGTTGAGGTCTTATATATAGAAATGTTCATTTTAAAACGTTCAGTTTCTCCTTGTTTGTTGCTAAAATATAAGGAAGCCATCTCTCTGAAGAATTACTGACCTTGGGATTCGACCTTGCTAAGCTTACCTGTTGGCTCTTGGCCATGCTTTGCTGATCCCTTAGTGTTTGACGTGGCCAGTGAGATGTCCCCTTCTTCCCTTCTTGGCTGAAGGCCTTTGGTGTCTTGCCCTGTTGAACTAGCTAGGACTTAGAATAGAATGGTAGTGCGCCTGGTGACAACGGACACCTACAGTCCATAACCTCAGGAGAAGAGACAGCGTTTGCCATCAGGTGTATCAAATCGCACACATTAAATGTGTGTGTTTTCTATCCAGCAAGCATACTTCAATAAAGCTGCTTCTTTTGTGATTGTATTTTCAGCAGTGGGGATGAAACCCAGGGGCTCTGCATGCTAGGCAGCTGATGACCCCCAAGCTGTATCTCCATCTCCAAAACACTGTTTAAAGAAAGAACTACTTTCTCCTTTGTTTGGTCATTAGTGATCCAACATTAAAAAGTAGCTAATCTTATTCAATTTCATAACCTGTTATATTTTACATATACACGGGTAACCTGTATTTATAACATAACATATATGTGTATATGCATAGACACATACACACACCTGCTTCTCAACCCCTTTTATTTTCTTCAAATTCTATGTAAACTCTTGGGATTTATTGTTCGCGTTAATGAGAGTAACTGTCGTTTGCTTGCCTAGATAAGTGAGCACTGCATTTTTCTCCTCACCTTTGTTTGACTCCCTCACCCTAACTGTTTTATATCCTTCATATCCCATTACTTCCGGAATCTTCTTAGTCACTATTTTCAAACTCCATTTTGCCACCATCTCTCTGCTGTGACCTGTTCCTTTAAATCTGGCTCTGGCTTTTTGAGGGTGGTTATTGTTGTTCTTGCTGTTTAAACGTATTTCTCTTGACTAGATGTGTCCTTTACTTCCTGGGCCCACCCCAGGCTTCATCTCAGAAGTTAATTCTAATTTCTTCTTACTTAGAGCCTTGAAGGTGCAGAAAGACCACAGCCACCCCACGATCAGTCCCTGCTGTAGGATTTTCCATCTGCGCACACCCCTGCTTGCCTGGGAAGGAGCCTCTGCCACCTAGCTTGTTACAGACATAATACAAAGCCCAACAGCATGGAACTATTATGGAATAATTCATGTGGTCCTGCTGACTTTATTGATTACATTACAATTTAATCCAGTGTGCAAAACCTTTGATTTTAAGTGCTGTAGGATCTAGATTTTCTCCCTTCCTAAGAGATTACATAAACCAGCATTTAACTCTCCCTTAGTATTATGTTAGCATCAGTTATCTACAGGGATATTTTGAAGGGCGAATGCTAACTCCTAGCTGATTGAGAAAGGCTGTTCTCAGAAAGAAGCCAAAATTGCTGTAAGGTTTACTGTGTTTTTCTGCTGTTATCATGTTTTGTGGAGTCTTGATTCTACGTCACGTAGGTTTTTTTATGTTTTCCTTCTTTTTATGAAGCTACCGACTTCCTCTTGATGTATATTTAAATTGCTTCTAATTTGCTATAAACATTAATTTTAAAACAAAAGGTTATTTATTTAACAGTTCTTAATTTTTTCTCTTGACTTTCTATGTTTATATTCTGAACTTTTATGCTGATTAGATACGATTTAAAGTTTTAGAGCTAATTAAAGAAGTTTTTAAAGAAATGAATTAAGACAAGGCTTACATCATGGAAGAGCAATGACAGCAAATATGTAGAGACTGTGTAGGAGAGGGGCCTACACTTTGCTGGTAGCCATTCACCACTGTGGGTTCTGCTTGTATCTCCTGGTTCTAGGGACTATGAAACTCCAATACCCAGTCTCTTACAGAATCTCTTTCTGGATATTCTACATGTGCTCACACTCAAGACTCAACTTTACCACCTTCCTCGGTCTCCACCTTCCTTCCTCTTGGGTTTCTGAATTCTATCTGTAGCTTTATGAATTTACTGCAGAGAACTTAAATTTTAGAGACACTTCTGATTTTTTTTCTGCTTTGCCTCCCAAGCGAAGCAATTCTCAAATCCTTTCTATTTTATCTCTGCTCGATTTCTTGATCCTCCTGAGCCTTCCCTTACCTACCCGCATGCTTACTGGGAAGATTCTTACTGGTCACTTAGAGTGATGTGTTGGAGCTGGTCTGGTGTGATGGTCTCATGACGGTCTTTGATTCCCAGTGTCTACAGCATGTGCTGCACATTTCACTTGAGTTCCCTGAGGGACACACCTGACACTGCTCCTCCTCAGGAACTTTCTTCAACTGCTGATCTGCTGGTGAAGGAAGGACTTCCATCCTCAGTCCAAGTCTACCAAGGAAATTGGCTTTCATCACCTCTCTTGTCAGCTAAACTGGATCTAGAGTCACCTGTGAGGGCATCTCTGGAAGGTAGAAGGGAAGGCCTGCCTGGTGAGCAGCACTTTCCATGAGCTGGGCTCCCATACGAACTACAAAGAAGAGAGCAAGCCGAGCACCAGCCTTTCTCGCTGATTCTTAACTGCACACACTGGCCAGCTGCTGTTGCTTCAACAGCCATTCCTTCCATACCTCGATGGGCCACACCCTCAGCAAGAACTCTCTCCCCTAAGCTGCTTTTGTCAGGTATTTTGACCCAGCAACAAGAAAAATGACTAATGCACCCTCCTTGCTTTTAGCCCTCTGGATACTATATTCTAATAAGAATATTCTAACTGAAAGTCTATGATGTTTTTCTTCCTACATTCAAATGCCTGAGCTTTGTGGCAGGGACTTTTGTCAGCCTCCATCGGGGTAGCCAGGAAGTCTTGATGCTCGCTTTTAACAGGTGCTAGGCTTTATGCTGAATAACTGGGGTTACCACGTGGCAGCTTTCCATACAGGTAAAATTGCCACCCATGCACACACACACTGATGTCCAAGCCCCACATGCATGCATACAGCATGCATGCTTGTAATACTTTGGTAATTCAATAATATTAATTCTATACCTCGAATGTAGTAGATACCAGAGGAATGTTTTTACATTTTCCTTATATTTTACATTATAGGGGACATACTTGCAACTTGAGAACAAGAGCCAGCCAGGGTTAGTTTTCAGACAGAGTCCATTTAATTAGTCATACTATTTGAACAGCTGGGGAGGCCATATATTTACGTTAGAGCTTAACATTCTTGTGAGAAATTGTCAAGTATGAATCAAAATAATATTATTTCACTTTTTAATGATACACTATTTATCTTTAGATTTTATTCACATATAACTTTATAAATCAATAGTTCCAACCTTTGAGGAGTATTATTACCTATGCTTAAAGCCTTTGAAAGCACTATCACATGAAGTGTGGCTTTTTTGTTTTATTTTAAATCTTCTCACCACATGAACTCATTTGGAAAGTGTGAAGTTTTCCAATTTTTCTTTCTAATTTGGGCTGGTGATAGACAGAGAAGAAATAGCCCGGCAGCTACCAGCAGAAAGATGAGTCTTTCTCAAAAATAAAACAAAATACGACTTTGAAAGGTTGAGTCTGTCTTATATAATTCAGTAGTGAAAAGTCTATACAGGAAAAATATGAGAAGACAATAAAATTGAATTATTGTGTTAAATCACCTAAAATCACATTTTTAATGAGAGTATTCATTAAAATGTGACAAACTACAGTGAAAATAAATGGGAAAATGGTATAACACCAGTTGAATACCAAATTCTAGCCTCTTTTCCTACAGTGATGGATAATGTGAGAGGGAAACTTGGGGTTCTTCCAGAAATAACCTGATAGGAAACTCCAGTGGTAAGAGCAATTGTTTCTGTGGAAGTCACTCACAAATACCAACGACAGCTGTCCTTAGGCCCAGTGTGAGCTGGGTCTCCAAGGACTACACTGGACCTTTAGAACCCTAAAGGCAGAAGCTCCTGCTTAACTAAGTTTGAAAGGTAGCAGGAATGATGGGTAACCAGGAAAGGGCACCATAAGGGTTAACTTTCCATTTGCTGCACATCACTGAAGACTAAAATTGTTGTTGGGTGACTTGCATGGCTGATGCCGCATGTGGTAGCTACACTATGATTCTGACCAAATCAGGACAAATGTGTGTCCCTCCCCCCCAAGTGTAAGGAATGGAAGTAGCCACTGGGAAAGACTCAGAAGCCTTTTGAGGGCTTGAGAGTCAGACAAGTTGTTAACCAAGGTCCACATGATGACAGGCTCTCTGTGGCCCATAGGGAGCGGTGTTATTAGGAGGTGTGGCCTTGCTGGGGTAGGGATGGCTTTACTGGGGGAGGTGTGTCACCAAGGGACAGGCTTTGAGGTCTCGGAAGCTCAAGCCTGGCCAGTGGGTCACTGTCACTTCCTGCTGTCTTTGGATCCAGATGTAGAACTCTCGGCTCCCTATCGAGTATTAGGCCTGCCTGCACGCTGTCATGCTTCTTGCCAAGATAATAATGAACTAAACCTCTGAACTGTAAGCCAACCCCGATTAAATGTTTTCCTTTGTGAGAGTTGCTGTGGTCTTCACAGCAATAGAAACCCTATTTAAGACTTTGTCTGTTTACAGCACAGCTGCCCTTGCCTCTCTGGCATACCTCTGTTCTCAACTCTTAAAATAAGCTTCATGTATACAGGAAAACAGGGAGCATATGCTATTACATTCTTGTCCTCTGACCACAAAGAGGTGGCCTCAGCTGAAAATGTGCCAGTGCAAGACACAGTAATCACTGTGAGCCTTTTGGGCCCTCACAAAACCCAATTATCTAAGAGAAAAGATAGAGAAACAACTAGAAACAGGGGATTTTGGAATTCAAAGCATTGATCCATGAAGGTCTTGGATACCAGTCAAGTGAACTCACTCACTCACTCACTCACTCACTGGTTTCCTCACTTATTCACATGACTTCTATTTATTAGCCATTTACCACAAGGCCAGTTATCAAGCACTAGCATCATGTGGGTAAGCAAACTCACCCATCTCTGTTCTCAAAGCTCTCACAATAGGACAACAGAAAGACAGTTAAATCAAACATAAGCAAGCGTAGAGTTGAAACGAGGGTAAAGAAAACAGCAGTGTGAGAGCTCATCCTAACAGGAAGTGACAAGTGACTGAAGGGAAGATTTCCGGAGGAGGCGGGGCCTGGCTAGATTTTCCTTAAGACCTTAATGGAGGAAGAATTGTGGTGAGTCATAGGCAGTGGGAAAAGTCCTTTGTGCCAGCAAAAGAGAGCATGGAGGCTATGGCGCCCGCGAGGAGAGGTTTGACAGGGAGAAGGGCTCGGACCCAGCATAATTTGAAGACCTCACTAATGAATTTCCTTTGAAGTAAAAAGTGGGAATTACACATATTTTGAAATAATTACCCAGAAGTGCCATGTCCAGTCTGGAGAAAGCCAAGCAAAATGTAAATCATCTGAACGAAATCCAACATGCTTGTCTGTACACAGACATACCCATCTTCTCGTTGTACGTTAATTGCTGGGGACAGTAATATTAAGAGATGGCATCTTGAATGGGGGCCAAACCACTACTTGGTTAAAACAGGGAGTTTTGACTAGCTCTACTAATAAATAATGAACCCAATATCCTTTGCCTGGCATTCATTCTTTCACATCAATTCAATATGCTAATGCATCTGTAACAAATTAAGTGTCTCTTAAAAGTCCCTTGAAAGTCTCCAAATCTTTGAAAATTTAGAGTGCCTATGGAAAACAAATAAGCAAAACCCTTGACCTTTTCTCTATTCATAAGTAAGATCAATGGAATATGCCAGAAATCCAGAAACCCTTCTATTCTCAGAATTTTTAAAGGAATTTGCTTTTATAAACCCAAAGCAAAATTGGAGGTCTCTTAAAAGAAAGAAACTAGCTTGCTTAGTTAGCTTTGATAATGACGTCAGGAGGCTACTAATCTATACCAGTTGTAACACAGGGCAGCCCAGGCTCTAAACTCACACTGATATTGGACATGCATGGCCTAGACGAGCCTTGGGACCGAAGAGTGGCAATTTAAGTTGTTTATTCTTACATAATGGCAAAGCAGGGACAGGGAGAGTTTCTATTTCCCATTAGTCAATGTCACATATGCCTTCTGCCTTCCAGTGACCATTTCCTATAATAACCCATTAAACAGATCTGTAACAATCAATAAAATACTTAAGACCATGCACGAAATCCAAACAGAATCTTGGAATACAGAGATAAGGAGATAGTGCTTTGAAATGGCATTTTAAATAACAAGATTCATCTAATCTTATTTTGGAAAAAAATTGGAGAAAAGAATGGGGTGGGAAATGCTACCAAAACAAGTCAGCAATTTTTGAGTTTTTCAATTAAGTTGCCAATTTTAAGGCTATTATGCTGCTCCCTGAATCAAAGGGATTAACAATTTTCCTCTTAGCAATTAGAAAGGTAAAATTTTACCATGGAAGCACACGGGCAAAGACTGCACGAGAAGTTAGAATCAACTAAATCTCTGCCAAGGACCACCCAAGAGGAGCTAAATGAGAGGTTACTTTCAAGTGGGGCTGGGATCAAAGACTGAAGGAGATTAGAACCAATAGGAGGTTAAAGGGAAACATCTGGCCTTTTACAGCAATCACCAATGGAGAAGTGGATCTTCCTCGAAGAGGGAGCAGCCCATCTGACCACAGACTGTATGATGTGCCACAGAATGCCAACTCCGTGCAGAAAGATGCCTCTGCCGCTCAGCAGAAGATGCACCTAAATGTTATGAAAAACCAGCTGAGGGTGTACAGCTGAGCATGGCAGGGGGGTTTCATGTGCATGTGTGTGTTCAGATGGGTGTATGCTTATGTGCTCACACCCAGATGCGTGGGGAAGCCGGAAGTCAACCCTCCGTCACTCCACACCTTACTTTTTGAGTCAGGGTCTCTCACTGAGCCTGGAGCTCAGGAGTTCAGCGAGGCTGGCTGGCTTGTCTTTGCCTCCCCTGTGCAAATTCACATCCAGTTTTCACACGTGTGTTAGGCATCTGCAGGTCCTCAGGCCTGCATGGTGATCTTTTACTGTCTCCAGCCCCGGCATTAGGAGTCAGAGCCCTTTCTTCCTCCTGTCATCCCTTCATCCCTGAATGTCATCCCTTCATAATCTTGGAGCCAATAAATCCCACATCTGCTAAGGAAGAGATGAAAAGTCCTGGAGGCAATATGGAATTTTCAGGATACACAACAGGAAGGAGGAAGTTACAGCATTTTCCTAATTAAAAGAAGGGGAGCGTGGTTTTGATGAAAAGACCACTTTATTTGAGAATGTTCTTGCTTTCTAATTTGGGTCTTTTGAAAGAGGAGCTAACAGTCACGTGGTTCCTACACAAACTACTTCCACCTTATTTCCTTTCTTCGGAGTTCCCTGGTTAAGTAATCACTCAAAAGAATGGCAAAACAGGCCCAAATACACATCTTCAAACACGCCAACTTTATCTGCTATCTCTTCCCATCACATTTTCTTAGAAACCCAGAGGGGAATGTTTCAAAGATCCAAAGCGAGTGTGTTTGCTTGACTCCGTCTAACAGGAAGTCAGCTAGGATCAGAACTCCTGTGTACTTTGTCATGGGTCAGACAGGCAATGGGCTGTTTCCTTATTCAGGCCACAAGTAAATAGAGAGTTGGGAGCTTCTGAACACCATCTGCCATGGTGTTTTTTTTGATGACCTTCAAGGAGTGAGAATCATAGACAATGAGGCCTGGAATGGAGTGTTCAGTACACCACACACAAGAAGGAAACCAAGTATCCAAAAAGTAAAAAAAAAAAAAAAAATGGAGAAACTCAAACTGATGGCTTCCCTCGAGAGAATGGGATTTGATCGCCCTTTCGTAAGGGTCGTATATGAAATCTCCTGAATAACAGCTATTTACATTACAATTCATAACTAGCAAAGTTACAGTTATAAAGTAGCAACAAAGCAACTTATGTGGGGTCAGCACAGCACGAGGCACCACACAGAGGGTCACACCTCTGGAAGGCTGAGAAACACCGCTCTAGAGGCAGGGGCAGCTCAGGGTGCACCTGTAGGTTGCCACTGTGTCCTAGCCCTCTGCATCTGGGTAATCATTCTCTGCAAGAATGATTCTGTCTCAATGTGCAGATAAAGAAATAAGAACCAAATTCCTCTACCTGGGACATGCAGAGTCTCGGTGGGCCTGGGACAGGAGGAAGGAGAATGTGCACAGGGCACCAGCTTCCATTCCGCCTCGGTGGAAAGCCCCAAGTTTACTCCCCTAATTTGTCTTTGGACCTCAAGTAAATGAGACTGACAACTGTGTTCCTCAATGTGTGGCTCCTCCTCATCACCTACCCAAACTACACATCGCCTCTTGCACCATCTCACCTTTCTTCGTTAGTATTTACTGTTACTATTTCTCTGAAAAACTTAGCTTCTTGTTTATGGGGTATATAGTTATTTTATTAAATTTTTTTCACAATTTATTCATTATGTATCTCAATTGAAGTCCCCTCCCTCATCTCCTCCCAGTCCCTCCCTCCCTCTTCCTCCTTATCCCCTTCCCCTAGTCCACTGAACAGGGGAGTTCTCCTCTTTTGCCATCTGCCCATAACTTATCAAGTCTCATCAGGACTGCCTGGATCCTCTTCCTCTGTGACCTGGTAAGAGCGCATCACCAGGGGCGAGAGTGATCCGAGAGCAGACAACCAAGTTCATGATAGAAGTAGCACCTGCTCCCCTTACTCGGAAACCCACATGGAGACTGAGCGGCCAATGGGCTACTTCTGAGCAGGGGGTCTATGTCCTTTTGGTGCATGGCCTTCAGTTGGTACATCAGTCTCTGCAGTTCCCTATGGGCTCAGATTTTTTAGTTTTGTTGGTCTCCTTGTGGGGCTCCTGTCCCCTCCATGTCCTTCTATCCCTCACCCCCTCTTCTTCCATAAGACTCCCTGCACTCTGCCCAAAGTTTGGCCCTGAGTCTCAGCATCTGCTTACTAAGATCATCGTGAATGAGGCAACCCCAAACCGGAAAAACACAGGCATGATATACACTCACTTAATAAGCAGATATTAGCCATATAATATAGGCTAGAGATACTAAAGTCTACAGACCTAAAGAAACTAAACACTAAGGAGGACTCTAGGGAGGATGCTTAAAACTCATTCAGAATGGCAAACAGAAGCGGTGGAAGAGAGGAAACGGGATGGGAGCCTATTATAGAAAGGCTCCACCCAACAGGAGATCAAAGCAGATGCTGAAGTATATAGATCTAGTTAAGTAATACTACAAATTTGTAAGCTCCCTTTTTGCTTTTTGTTATATTTTCACTCCTTTCCTTCCTTCCTTCCTTCCTTCCTTCCTTCCTTCCTTCCTTCCTTCCTTCCTTCCTTCCTTCCTTCCTGACAGGGTCTCTCTATGCAGCCCTGGCTCTCCCGGAACTTGCTCTATTTTATAGACCGGGGTAGCCTCAAACTCACAGAGATTCCCCCTTTTTTGCCTCCCAAGTGCTGGGAGTAAATTCCTGCAACCCCACAGCTGGTTCACTCTCTTAGCATCTCCTGCTTTTATACATAAACTTAAGGCACTACTTTGGACCGCCATGTATCGTTATGAGGATGTGCCCTATCATTTTACTTATCCAATATTCCTAATGACGACATTCTCATTCATGACCAATAGCAATGGTCATAGCAGTTGGGGAAGGCAGCAGGAGAGGGCAGCAGCATGGGAGGGCAGAGGCAGCAGCAGTGAGACCAGGAGCAGCCATCCTTTTTGGAGTGCCTCTGGTCCCTCTCAGGGTTCTGGCATTTAACCCCTCTGAAAAGTTCCCAGAATGCCAAACATCAACTATCCTCACCTGGCAAAATCACGCCGCTGATAATGCATGAGGCGAATCGTAATCACCTGCTATGAAGCAGCCTCTCACCCCACACCTAGGATGAAAAGAAAACATATTCACATAACAGAACTGAGTGGTTTTTTTTTTTTTTTTTTTTTAAAGAAACCACAACTCTCACTATAGGAGGGTAAAGCCAAGATCCCATGAAAACAGCAACAGAGGATTTCGTTCTACAGGGAAGAGGTAGGGTCAAAGAGATACAGGGGTGTATGGAATCTCCCAGTCCATCAGCTGTATCAGACATTCCACTCCACAGACCAGCGTCGTCCACTCTAGGCTTTGATTTTCCAGTCTCTGTTTTCTCTAGTCCTCACCCTCTCAGCGCTGGGCTACAGGCACACACAACTGCCACATGTGGTGTTTAAGTGGGTGCTAGCGATGCAAAGTTAGGGCCTTATGTCTCACAGCAAGCACTTCAGTGGTCTCTGTCCCTACCCTGCCAATCATTGCCCCTACCACGCATTAAACCTGGTTCATACCAAAGGCACGGTACTTTCAGATTCATGTTTCTATCAAGTGGGTTCCATATTTCTATCAGAACCACATTGCTTACCCAGGTTGTAGCTGTATTTTCTTGCATGTGTTGTCAGTAACGGCCTGTCTGCCTGCCTCTTTATTCTAACCCGTTTTGTCTGCTTGCTCCCGACACTGCCCGCTTATAATTGCTATCACCTGGTGCTTTCCTGTCCGGCTCCTGCTCTCAAGTGCTGCTTCCTGCTTGGATGCTCATGTCCAGCCTTCCTAACTTAGAACACCTGCCTGGTCCCCATCTGTGATTTGGGAGATGGTTGTGTGGTATCTGGCTGCTGGGAGTTCACAGAGCTGGGCTTGCTAGAATGACTATTCTTATTGAGAGTGACAGGAACAAGGAGTAGAGCAAGGAACCAGCTTGAGTGAGGGGTGTGTGTGAACTCTGAGACAGAGATTAGCACTCAGGAGGTTACTGGGAGTGCTACTGAGAGGAAACAACCTGGGGGGGGGGAGCAGAGGGAGGGGTTGAGCTACGTACATTCTCAATGGGAATATTGGAAGCCTGAAGGGAATTCTGAAAATTGGCTGAGCCCTAAGACTGCCTAAATTGGGGTTAAGAGAGGAAGCCTTTGGTGTCTAGCCTCAGTCAGTGATGGGGCCATGGCAAAAACCTAACAAGGATACATAAACGAAGAAGCCTGCCTACGGCGCTCACAGCGGAAAGACCGGCATCATTCTCTATTCTCCAGACCTGTGAACAAGGACTGAGCTCCTAAAGGGAGATGGGAGTGGTACAGCACAGGAAGGCCCACAGGAAGGGCCACAGAAAGAGAGTTCCAAGAGCCACAAAGCTTCAAAGAAAGGCCAGAAGCAATGAGGAAAGCCCAGACATGGTTCCCAGAAATGGCTCTGCTTCCTGTCTCACTTAACCTGCTCTTGCCGGTATGCATGTTGTTTATGGTTTATTATAATAAGTTCATTATTTATTTAATTTCATTTCCTAAGAAAGGGTTCTCACAAAGCCAAGGCTGGCCTTAAACTTGCTACTAATTAAGGATGATTTTAGATTTATGATCTTTCTGTCTCCACCTCCCAAATGCTGGGCTCATGGTGTCGCCACACCCACTCAGCTTTATCACAGTAAGTTTAACTACAGCCTTTCGCACTTTTTGTCAAACTCTGTCAACTCCTAACTCAGTGCTAACTTTAGAAGTCAATCAAATAAGTAAAAGTCACTTAATGAACACATGAATGTCAAAATGCATAATGATACCAAGGGGTAAACCAGAACTGCTTATCTTAAAAAAACAAACAAACAAAAAACATATTGTTTCATTGCCAGCCTTTAAGATAATTCTAAATTTCACCTAGGAAAAAATTTAGCTGAGCCAGTCACGCTGAAATATTATAGAGACACAGTCCCAGATGAAAAATAATCTTTATTATCAAAACTCCTGCCTTCTGCTTACGTGTCACGCAAACAAATGCTCTCAATGCAAGGCAGCATGCGTCACTACCATTGGGGTCACCTAGGAAATCCAAGAGTTGACACCTTGGGCTTTTCTTGTATCTCTGATGGTTCGAATGGCTTTGGGGAAGTGATGTATCTAATCCATGCACCTAAAGATGCATTGGACTCAGATAAATCAGTGAGCATATCCCAAACAGAGAGAAGACTGAGTAGGGGGAATTAGCCGGTTTGGGGGTAATTTTTGAAATAGTGGAACCACCATTGTACAGTTTATAGTCAGTTTGGGGCTTTTTTTTTTTTTTTTTTTTTTTTGTTCTAACCAGTCCCAAACTTCCAAACATCTGGGCCTTAAGAGAAACACGTTAGCATTTTCATTCTTTCCAAAATGAGCCCATTCTACTCTAGTGATGTGTTTGTGCACCTTTTGAGGTGTTTTTTTGAGTGTTTTGTTTTGTCTTTAATTTGTTCCTGCCAGTTTTAAAAGGTAATCACTCACAAACATATGTGAAAATTGTCTTAGCAATTATATTGGTTTATAATTCCAACGTGATTCTAAAATGCCCTAAGCCCACCGAGGGCTTAAGTATTACCCAAATAGTTCTGGGAGATTACTACTGTGGTTTTGGTTTTTCCCTTTGTGCTGAGAGGAGGCGTTCACATTCTGAAAGTGAGCTCACACTCACTTTCAGAAAACTTGCAGAAAAGCTTGTTGAATGGGCTAGTGAGATGTCTCGGCAGGTAAAGGCACTTGTTGCCAAGCCTGATAACCTGAGTTCAAGGTCTGGGATCCATGTGGTGGCTAGAGTGAGGTAGGCAGTAAGAGTTGTCCTCTGGCTTCTACACATGTGCCCTGGAACTCAAGCCCCTGTACACAGAAGCAAATCGATGCATAAATGCAATACTGGTTTAACTAAACCTCACCTGCTCCTATCGTGTCAAACCATGAACAGGAGAAACGGGAATAAAGTAAAAAAAAAAATATGTTTGATGCAGTACTTGTTTGGAATGATTTAAAATGCAAGTGACAACGTTTAGACAGTGATACAGTAGTTGGAGATTTTGTGTGCAAACCATGAACAGGAGAAATGGGAATAAAGTAAAAGGAAAAAAAATATGTTTGATGCAGTACTTGTTTGGAATGATTTAAAATGCAAGTGACAACGTTTAGACAGTGATACAGTAGTTGGAGATTTTGTGTGCAACTTAGGAAAGCACAAAAACAAAGCAATAAATACACTGACTCTCCTGCTTCCTTGGTTGTCTACCAGATCCTCTTGAAGGGAAACCAACTACGGCCAGACATCACCCCGATGAGGAGACGTCACCCCGAAGAGGAACAGAGCACTGTAACTTTTTTCTTAGCAGAGCCTCATTTGCAGTCTGACAGCACCTCTGTGACAGTCTTGTAGCTCACACTGAGAGGACAGGAACCCTACCACAGCAGAGCAGGATGGCTCCTGGTGAAGACCTCTTGACGAAGTGCCCACACACCTCCCTCAGCACTTCTGAGGTTAGGAAGTTTTCTCCAGAAGACTTCGCAAAGGACAGGAATCAGTTCAGAGCAGTCTCATGAATGTCTTCTATGACATTTGCCAAAGGGCAAGCTTTGGCTTCCTGACAGTATTCTGTAGAAGGGAAGCATTATGCTGAGGGACATCCTTTGTTCTAATGAAAACTTACAGGTCAGAAAATTATCTATTTTACCCACACGCTGAGTCTGACATTCACAGATTTATTGTGACTCAGGAATTCATGACATGTCCTCAGAGCTTACCCTGGATGACAAAACACAAAGGGGGAAATATGATAATGAAGTCATTATACATGAACGTTAGTCTTTTATATATAGTTCCCTCACAGTGTCTTCTACTCCTTAAAAAAGACCTGTAAGTAATGATTTGATTTGCTTCATACTATAATTCTTTAAATAGCCTCTAAATTTTTTCCCAACAGAAACACGATACCATTTGGCTCATAATAGCTAAACCTGATGTACCAAAGCATAAACATAATATTCCTTCTTTAACATTTTAAATTAGGGCATCCACTTTTGACATTCACCTTTTAAAAGAGATATTTGGAGTCAGGGAGGGAAATGTCACAGAGACATGTTGCTTCAGTATATTTATGTTCTATTTTCTTTTTTAAATATTAAGAACTGAAATGGAGAAAATTTAGTGTCTTTTTGCTGGTCCTGGGGAAATAAATAAGAAAAACCATGCATGTACACCATGAAACTTTAACAAGGCAGTGCGTAGAGTTTTATGCTTTCCACAATTAAGATTTACCTTAAGTCTTTTTCATTTAATCCCAAGCCAAAGACCACCAACCTGGAAACAATTTCTGTTTTTAATAGCTACCATTAATATCTATGAAAACACAGTAAATGCATAATTTTCACATCAGGATATGAAACCACAAGAAGTGAATTATTTATATGAACTACATAAAAGTAACTCAGCATTGCCCAGGCTTGCCAGACAAAAGTAGCCTTTGTAATTTCCACTCATTCAGCAGATCCATTGAACGGCCTACCCAACACTGCACCAGGGCAAACGTCCTAAAGGTAAGAAACACACACTGTACAGCCCCTCTCTCTAGACTGGTTGACTCCAGTCGGGAAAACACACACGTTTGTGTGCATGCGCACAAGCCTACACATGCAGGAATGCCCTGTCACGTGTGCTCGGGAGCCAATAACGCTCACCGAGTGCAGAAAGCTCAGTGGCTGAGATGAAGTTGCAATCACTATTGTTTTAATAGTCTAAGAAGTTGTCATAGAAATGGTGGGCGCAATTCCAAAGGATGAAGCTATGGCCAATGATTTCATTGCTCACAGATGCACACATCTAATTGAAAAGAAATTTGTGTTGACACTCTGTTTGCCCTGGGTAAATATTTTCATACCTTGACATCTCTCTCTCTCTCTCTCTCTCTCTCTCTCTCTCTCTCTCTCTCTCCTTTCTTTACTCTCTTTCCACACCCTTCAGCTGCTTCTGCTTACGGTGCCTGTTGCTATGATTCCTACATGCTATACCAGACAACATAAGTAAAATTGAGTCTTAATTTCTGAGACCCAAACAAGATAATGATATGTGAATGGTTCTAATGTGTAAGTGAAAAAGCCACATCCAATTAGAAAAAGGGAGATAGATGGGTAGGTAATAGATAGATGATAGATTAGATAGACAGATAGACAGACAGACAGACAGACAGACAGACAGACAAATATGGATCCCTGCTTTGTATTATCATCTTGGGAGTTAAAACAGCCTCCTGTAGAGCTGTCCATCTTTATGAATTAATGACTTAAGCTAGAGAGTATCTGGGTATGCATGGTCCATAGATAACTCTTTAAAATTTTATCAACCTACCACTCTAACCTTTTATTTTCTACTTCTAAATTTTATAATTTCAGTTGTTAATTAGACTTAGCCCTAAGTAATATATTGTGTTATTGAGAAATATTTGCATGAAGACGAGAAGATTAAAATCAGGTAGAAAGTTCAAGGTGTGCTCGGTATGGTAGAATACCCCTGTAGTGCCAGCCTGAACTGCATAATGAGACCCTGTTTCAATCCTATACCCTCCACCCGCCACCCCAAAGCAACTGGAGGATGTCCACAACATAGCTGAGGTTGGCTCTGTTTTTATTCTTCTTCATGTGGCTTGTGACAGAGATACTATGATCTCACTGTGACACAAACTATGACCTGAGACAGGTGACAAGAGTAAAGGCTAGACAGTCCAAGGCTAGAAACTCTCTCCAGAGCCCGGAAACACTCATCTTCGTCTTTAAAGCCTTTTTTGCTTTGTTTTTCTTTACAACTTGAGTAAAATGTTTTGCCTATATTTGAGGAACTATTTGAGCCCTATTTGAGGAACTCAAGCTTTGTATCTTTATTAACAAATTGCCTGCTCTCTGTATCAATAACATGGACATTGTTTTCATTTATCAAGCCAGAACAGAAATCAGTTTCCAGCCTGTTATTCAGATTAGGCCATTCCTCTCTGTTCAGGGAGGTTTTATTGGCTATCCATTCTTTCCTTTCTTTCTTTTTTAGATTATTTGAAATACAACTTTATTCTGATTCTAAATGAAAAGAGTGAGAATGACCGTAACAAACAAGATTCACCACTGAGTATTGTGATGCAACTGTACAGTCTTTGAAATTCAGGAAGGAAACAACTCTGTTCCAAACAGCTAAACATGCAAGTCCAAAAAGAAAAAAAAAAGGATGTTTCACCTGCCACATTCACTCGGAAGCCCATTCATCTCCTCCATCATCCCAGTGAAGCTCACGATCCGTTAGCTAAATACGGTCGGTGGCACACCGGCCGACATCACGGGACAGCTGCCTATATCTAGACCTCTGCCTCAGCGTTCCAGCTAGACTTCCTCACAGATCATCATCCTCATCCCGGAGGGCATGAGCAGCGTCTACATCATGCTCATACTGTGCTGCCAAAGCGGGGTCTGTGACCACCTCCGCTGTGGCAAGAGCAGCCATGGCCGCAAACTCCAAGTCAGGCTCGCCAGTGAGCTCTCTGGCAAGCCAGAGGAAAGGCTTCTCAGAGCTGTGGTTGCTCTTGGCAGAAATGTCACCGTACTGGAGAGTCTTCTTTCGGTGGAAGACAAGAGATTTTGCCTTCACCTTCCTGTCCTTAATGTCCACCTTGTTGCCACTCAACACAGTGGGGATGTTTTCACACACTCGAACCAGGTCTCTATGCCAGCTAGGTACCTTGTTCTTGTAACTCTTGAGGTTACATCAGCATTATAATGGCACCCTGGGCTTGGAGGTAGTAGCCCTCCTGCAGGCCCCGAACTCCTCCTGGCCGGCTGTGACGCTTGAACTTGGTGGGTCCTCTGTTGGCATGGAAGAGCGGTGCACTTCCGAGCCCAGGGTGGCTGCATACTTCCTCAAGAACGTCGTCACCCGCCAGGACGAGCTTCAACTGGCCCTGCGGCTCTCCCTGGGCGGCCATCGCGGCCATCCTTCCAGAAGAGCCTCCGCGCCTGCCCGGCTGAAGTTGGAAAGATCCGCCATCCATTCTTAAAGTTGACAGTTGCTCAAGAAATATGTGTTAATTTTACCAATTTCAATTTTATTTATTAAAAAATTCCATGCACTCGGGAAGATATATGTGACTTGAATAGGCTGGCTTTGTTGCAAATGAATAATCCAGATCCGAGGAAGACAGAAGAAGGGCCCGGGATGCTTCTTCAGATGAAACACTGGGATTTATTTTACCACTGAGGTTATAGATAGCCAAGACCTCATTCTGGGCCATGAGTCTACAACCTACCAAAAGAAAGCTGGATGGCGTTCTGCATTTCTGACATAAAGCATATCTACGGTTTAAAAGGATGAAATGCATAGGTAAGGTCTGAGCAATTAGAACAGTCGGCAAGAATTCATTTCTCAGCTTTGCTCATCTCTACTGCTTTATACAGTGACTTTAGTCATAGAGGCTTCAATTTCCTTTATGTATGTAAATGTTTCTGGGGCTTTTGGAGCTGTGAAAGTGACACAAAATTCTTGATGTCCTGAAGAAAGGGGCCACAGAATTTTTAAGTGTTTTTTTTTTTTCTTTTCGTTTTTCTTTTTCTCTCAGAACTTGTTTTTCTAGTCCATTTCTCTCGTATTCTCTGTCATTCTTTTTCTGGTCACTTGGATTGGCACCCAAACCCACAGTGACACCTGCTGGCTGATCAGAAATGGCCTGCTGTGCTGAAAGTCTAGTGACCCAGGGAGGATACCAAAAAATCACTAACTACTATAAAATCCTTTCAAGCTCGAAATGGGGGTGGGGGGTGGGGGCCTGAGTGAATATTGTAATGGGTGTTGTGGAAGAGGACTTTTTTTTTTTCAAGAAAATCTTCCTGAGGCAATAAACATGTAAAATGTAAAGATTATGGTTTTATTTTATTTAAAAGAGAGAGAGCTAAAAGTACATCCTGTACCATGAAACAATTATTTAGTCGTAACATAAAAGTTATGCTAATAATTCATGGAAAGTCACTCTTTACAATGTTTTTCATCAGTCCCAATTTTATTGCAAAAGGTGGCACATAGCCCTCATGGTAACAGAACTCGTACATCGACAGTTGCTCCTTCCCTCTAACACAAAGGGTTAAGGTGAAGACTTCCACAAGCCTTTTCATTCCCCAAGGTTCACCTATCTTTGAGGGAGTTTCTCTCCTGGACAATACTAATACTTGCTTAGTTGTAGGTATTTTATACCTGGGTTATTTGGGTACCTTTGTGAAGATGTTTGCTTTATTTCAGGCAAATCCATTTTGGACTGAAAAGGACGAATTCTAGTTTTTTTTGTTTTGTTTTTTAAGACCACAGAGTTTTTTTAAACATTGGTCCAACTCTTAAAATATTGACAGTTTTCATTCAAAGGTTAACTGCTAGGAAAACCTTCTCCACACACGTGTTCATATTTGAAACACGAGGGTGTCCCCAAAGGCTTGCAGCAGCCAATGTGTACTGGACAAAAATCTTGGCCTTCTTCATCCTCGCTGTGTGTTCTCGAAGCCAGAACTTCATTTAAGCATGACCTTAGAAGAAGACTGATCCTTTCAGCATTTCCTGGTATTTGGGGAAAGGAATGTTTTTATTTGACTGCAGATGTCACTTGGTTTACAGGAAGGATTTGGTAACACGCTCATGCCAGCACTGCACTTACCCGGGCTTTTGCTATGTAGGAGAACACATGTCAAAGCTCACTGTTTGTTAGATGAGAAAGATTCAGTACACCAGAAGCTTCTATTGTAAACATTGTGACTTCGTGCAATTTACAAAATGTTCTATCTCCATTAAACAATAAACCCTTGACCCCGGAGCTCAGTTTGGGGATTCTGTGATTTGAGAAGGTAGACATAATGGATGGCAATAATAAATGAAAGGTTCAAGAGGTTAAGAAAAACTGTTTAATTATTTCTCTAGAGCGTGGGCTGCAGAAGCCTTGTGGGTTGCGTCTTCTCCCGTGGAAGCGCTGCGGGGAAACAATCCACCAGGCAGGGCATTAAGCAGGTTGCTGGCCCTCAGCTGTGTTTATGAACTAACGGTCTCTAGATACCCTTCCATCTCTGAAGCTTTGCAGCGCCTGCCAGGAGACCCAGTGCCAGTCTCTAGCTTCATCATCTGTTTTCCAAAGAGCTTGGATTTGTTAGCATGAGAAATTCATTGCTCATACTTGCTTCCCAGCTGTGGCACTAGTGAGTGTAACCTTTCTGCCTTATTTATTTGTTGAAAACTATGTTCTGTCCTCTCTTGGAAGTTCTCTTATGTAACTACTCCTGGACACGAGCCCTTGGGCGCTCAGTCCCAGGCCCTCAGCTTGCTTGTCAGCTAAGGACCTCCCCCTGTGCAGACTCCTTGAATGAACTTCTCAAGGTCAGGGTGTCCGCCTGAGGGCAGGACGTGGCAGTTCTCAAAGCGTCCTGTTCTCCAAATCAAGAGGCTGAGCAGTAGATGAAGTCTGTAGGCCTGGGCTTTGCTTGGAGAACTGGGTTAGGGGAGTCTGCGGCGTAGCTTGAGAAGCCAGGTGAGAAGCCCTGCTAGATGGGAAGGGCCGGGCAGATCTGCTCGGAATTCCTTCAAGAGTCAGCATGTTCAGCTCGGGAGCCAGCAGGGAATGCTTTGCAGGTCCCATCCAGGCTTTTCAGGCCAGTGGACAGGCCACCTGTACTTGCCAAATGAAGGCGAGTCCTTTAGTGCTTCAGTGTTTTTATTCTTTTTATTCCTCCCCCTACCCCACCCCCCGCGATAACTGGGAGGGGGCGAGGGAAACAAAACCAACAAGAAACGGGAAATAAAACTTTAATGAAGGAATGATGGCATTTTATTCACTTGTGGTCTTAATGTGGAGGACACAGTTACCACCAAGCCCCACAAGGGAGGAGAAAACTGATCTTTCCTGGACATGTGTGAGAATCAGGGATTTGAGCACGAAAGTTCTAGATCCCAGTGTTAGTCTGCTACTGGGTAATCTGGGTGAAGTGAACATCTCTAACCCCAGCTTTCTAATCTCCGGAGGAGCAGTTAGAGTGGTTCCAGCAGGACACTGTTAGAAAGATGAAATGATACAGATCTTTAACATGAGCCTTTGCTGGTGAGAGTTCTTTAGTCAGGCTTCAACTGGGAATACAAAGCATGAATTTGAAGCCACATTGATCAGCCAGACTCTGTATGACTTCAAAGGTCTTTCTGTCCCTTTGGTTCAAAATCTACTCTTGGGTGCTGCTGAGGTGAAGAATGGAGTAAGTGAATGGTTTTCTTTTCCTCTCTGTTTGAGATTAAGATGAAATAATCCTCCACACAGAAAAGGGCTGCGTCCCGGGGTTGAGCATCCTCACTTTACCCTGAACTGCACATAACCTCCGGATGAGAGAGGATGGCAGACCCTGTGGTCTCGCTTTGAGTCCGAGGCACTCAAGCGGGAAAGCACGGGGCTGGAGACACTGGCTGGATGCCTTTGGCCCCCAGAGAGGAAAAGCACCCTGAGCGGCAAGTCAGGGGTGGAAGGTCCAGCCCTCCCTCTTCCCCCGGGGGCGAGAAGCAGAGCAAAGGAAGGAGAGAGTAATACTGGATAAATGAGGCACTTGCCTCTTCTATAAAACTTAGCAATATGGCCCAGAGCTCAGCAATAAAGATAGGTAATATTGTAATGTAAGACCTGAAGGTAAATTTGCTTACTTTGACTCTAGGGTGGGGAAGATGCTTAAATGAGGATGAGATCATGAGATCTTGAAGCATCTGAACTCAGAACTTGGTTGTCAGCTGGAACTAATGGAGCTGTGATTTCAACAAAAGAAATCCAATTCCATTTAAGCTGGAGGAGCTGCTGGGGTTCTCAGTGGGAAAGCCTTTGAGCATATCAGGCAGTTTCTGAGAGGTCTGCACCTCAAAAGACTTGTCCCTATCATTGCTAAATGTTAGAGACAGACAAGGCTCCCATACCTGGGGGATAATTTGAAAAGTAAACTCTGCACTGTTCTGGGTTCTTACAAAGCGATTTTAAACACTAAGATTCAGAGGTTTAAAAAAAAAAAAAAAAGAATCACTTATCACAAAGCTCAAGGGTTTTCTTGAACTCAGATCTGCTATTTGCCATGCAAGATTTTGATAAATGAGGGTTAAATGATTCCAAAATACACATATTACATTTCCTTGAATATACATGGTTCTGGAAAATGAAAGGGAAATGGTGCTTTGAGCAAAATACATTTGGGCTCTGCTGAACCCAAATATTTCAGGAATACTGCAAAGCTTGCCAACGCCCCAGTGCTCCTGGGCTCATATAGCCTGGCTTTCTGTTTGAGAATTCCTTCCAGCCTTCCTTGTCCCCAGGCATCTCTACTCATGACAGGAAGTCTGTAACTCAATTTTCCCTTCTGTAAATAAAAAGCATCTCCAAATTGCACAGGCCTGCCATCTACCCTACAGGAAAGAAGGAAAGACAAAAGCAGGTTTTCCAGGTTTTATAGTCCATGCGGGGTAATCATAGCGAGGCCTTAGACAGTATAATGCCAGGTGGCCTTGCAGGGGTTGGGGGAGGCTTCCTGATTAAACACAGCATCAGTTCCATTACAAGGCCTCGGGAAAACAACAGCAGCACTGAACACTGACATAAATCTACAGATGATCTGGTGGATACTGGTCTGTCCACGTTTAAATGTTAGTACATGCTGCTCCATTGAGTAGGATGATCCTGTGAATGGGAATCAAGGCCCCATTTCAATTAAACGAAAGCCAGGTTTGGAAGAAGAAATGGTTCCAGTAGAAATAAGTGCCCACATTTTCTTAAATCTCCCAGAGCAGGATTAAAATTTATTGAATAAATAAATGTTTAGTTTCTATGTCAGGAAACTCAAAGTAGATAACAAGATTTGGAAATTTGAAGTTCTTGGGTTGGCAAATAGGTCAGCAGGCCAGAGTTGAAACATTCCCACTTGCGGGTCTGTTTGGTTCGAGCAGTGCCATGAGAAACTGGGCACATTCCTTCAACTTTGGAAGCACTGAAGGAGCCCTAAGCATGGGGTTTGTGAATCAACAAAGAGGAATGGCGTTTAATATTTAAATATGTCTCATGTAGCCATTAAAGATCTTTTACGAGTGTTAAAGCGTTATTAAAGCAAGATGGGCTCTAGGTCATGGGCCCTTTCCTGGCACTCCCACAGTGCTAATGAACTAAGCAATGTCTCCTCACAGTGGATGGCTGCCTCCAGCAGCAAACTCAGTGTGTCCGTGCAGTGAAAAATTCCCAAGGAAAAAGTAAACCTGAAAATTTCCACTGTTTGAACAACAATCCTGCCCCCACATTAGGAAGATTGTGTGTGTGTGTGTGTGTGTGTGTGTGTGTGTGTGTGTGTGTGTGTGTAATGCCCACACACACTAATACCCAGGGTCCAGCAGATCACTTACGTTATGTCCTGGAAGTTATTTACCTTAGTTTACAGGTGGCGTTCTGTCCACTTTAATCTAAGTCATCTGCTGTCCTGAGAGCAATCGAGGAAGGACCAGTAGTGCAGGAAAGAGCAATGATGTCGAAAAGTAAGCTAGTAAAAGAAGATGACCACACATAAGGGAGACATGTGAGCAAACATGCAGATTTGAAATTTGACATAACACATTGTTTGGGAAGTCCAGTTATGAGCGATAGCCATACCTGACTTAGTACAGCCCAGCACCCACTCGATTCTATGGAGAGGCAACCGCCCAAAGGGGCACTAGAGCATTTATATCTGTGACTACTCCTTCCTTCCCTTAACTCCAAATAAGAAAGACTCCTACGCTTATCTTCCATCAGAACAAAACATTCTTCACCAAAAATAATTGAATGACAGCTCACACAGAAATGAGACTCAAACAGAAATGTCTGTGATTTCCACATCGCGCATTCAGCACAAAGCAGTGTGGCTGCCTAGCTTCACGTTGTATATAACAACTGACCAGTTGCACAGAGCACTCATTAAGATACAAAGAAAGGAGGAATCATTCAGACCTCTGAGGTTGGTCTTGGTGGTCATTTTTAAATGGACATTGATAATAAAGGGTAAATCAGTTCCTGGTAAGTGGTTTTCCCTACTACATTTTAATGTCAAAGCATTTAGAAAAAAAAATCAGAAAAATAGCAGCAAGAAGGTGGCCATGATACTGGAGTCTTCCCATTACCTTGTGCTGGTCACTGTGATGCTGTTACTGACACTGTTGCAACACCCAATGACTGTTCAGCAATCTCCTCCAATGCTGTCAGGACGCAACTGGGTAGTGAGGGTTAGAGAGCCTCATGTGAGGGGCACCTGAGGCGAAGACATGGCTGAAGAAGTAGAGATAAAGAAAGAAGTTGGGAACTGAGGCGATAGGTCCTGAGTCAGTATGTGTGTGCATGCTTATTCCTGTGTCCGTCTGCCATGTGTGTGTGTGTGTGTGTGTGTGTGTGTGTGTGTGTGTCCCCAAAGGAAACCTTCTTACTTATACCTTCTCAATGCATCTCTGTTTTATCCCCCTCTTCTTCTTGGTCCCCATCCCCATAATTTCAGCCCTGGGCCCAAGTCTATCTTATGACCTTTGAATTGCTTTCCAAAGCTAACCAGCCCAGTCTCTGATTCTCCCCAATTCTAAATTCTAACAAGAGAGCAGAGAAAGGGACCACCTCCAACCCAACACCCTTGTTACGATTGTTGGCAAACCTAGGGATAGGTCATCCTGGGATCCCATGTGTTCTATCAACATAGCCAAGCCTTGGTAGACCAAAGAGTCATTAACTCTGGAGCCTGAAGAGATAGCTCACATCACATTATGGAGGCTGAACTGTAAAACTACACAAAGACAGTCTACAACTTCTTTTCTCAGAATTTTGCATTAAGTGGCTGGTCAGTCTCCTGCCAGCCTCTCAGCCACCACTGCAAGCATTCCAGAAAGAAAGAGAAATGGTGAGCAGTCCTCTGGGCCACAGCCATAATTTTAAACCACAGAAGAAGAAGAAGAAGAAGAAGGAGGAGGAGGAGGAGGAGGAGGAGGAGGAGGAGGAGGAGGAGGAGGAGGAGGAGGAGGAGGAGGAGGAGGAGGAGGAGAAGGAGAAGGAGAAGGTCACAGTAGAAGAATTCAAGTGTGAACACTTTCCAAACACACCTATTAGGCCAGAGAACTTACTTGAATCTGTAAAGGCAATACGAAAACAGCTGTTCCCCTCATCCACAACTAAGACAGTGAGTAGTTTCGTAGATCCAAAGTCATCCTCAAATATGTCTGCTTTTACAAGTTGATGCATTGAAAATTACTCACTGGAAAATAGACTGGAAAGAACATCACAGACTTTAGATATGAAGTGATGGTGTTAATTTTGATTGGAGACCCTGACCACTCCTATTTGCAGTTTATCACTAGAGCTCCAACTCATTGCCTACTAGCTCTGTCAATGCCTTGTTCTGAAGCTGTTCATAGTACTCACAGGGAGCACTTGATGATTACCCTCCCATAAATGGGTGGAAAGAGAGGCTGTGCTGCAGCACGCCCCTCACTGAGCTCTCTTCTCCAGTCGTAAGACCCTGTTTAAGGCTCAGCTCGACCTCAGTTATACCTGAATTGCCAACAAGAGAAGACGTGGAGGTTTATTCACAGAGTTGTCGAAAGCTTTTGCTCTAAATGGACCTGTACAGCTAACCGGTCGATGGAGAGTCAGCCATTCACGGTGTGACTTCATCCAGTGATGATTCTATCACATTTGAAAGACTGAAAGATGGATAAAAAAACCAACCCTGCTCAAACGGATTGCAAAGTAATCTGGACTGATAAATGAATGAGTACAGTCAGTACACAGAGAGGTGGAATGTCCGTGTATGAAGAACCCGGGGCCACAGCAGAGTGTGTCACAGTGGTCTCAGTACATTAGGCAGGACCCAGTTTTAAAACGATTTGATACAGTCCCCCTGCCCAAAGAATACAATGAAGTCCCTACCAATCTGGCTTGAAGTCCACAAGAGATTTAACTAGAATTAAGCTGAACCCAACAGATGTGAAGTAATTCTAACCTTTTCCATAATAAAACTAAATTTCATAAAATACTACCTTAAATACTTGAAGCTTCAAATATAAAAATGTAAAGAAAAAAAAATGTTCAGAAACAAAATGTAGCCACAACACATTCCCAGACCTTTAAAAGCTGAAGCTGCATTTATTTTTGTTACAATGTAATGGTAATGTAAATATCAATGTAATGTTACAATGTAATGTAATTTGTTACAATGTAATGTATGTAATGGTGCCCATGAAGATAAACTTGGACCATTCCACTTAAGTTGTTTTTTATTTTAAATAATGCCTTGATATTACATATACAGATACATTTTAATAAATTCTTTACCTTGAACTCCATATTTATGAAAAATAGCCCTTTCCACTGAAATAGAATTAATTCTCAGGGTCTCAATATCCCCCATTTTTAAACACTTCTTGATTTGCCTTTAGACTTTAGCACAGAACAGGAAATGTTAGAAACTTGATGTTGTAGAATGCTAAAGCTCACCCCATCTCATTCTTTCTGCAAAAAGAGAGAGAGAAAAATAAAGAGGCTTGAAGTTCTGTGACACACCCAGCTGAGCAAGCCCGGACTCCAGTCCAGTCCTCTTCTTTCCGTTTGTCTTCTTCCTCAAACACTGAGCACTCATCATCTGCTCCCGCCATCTCCTCTTCATCATACAGTGCGGAGGGAACAACGCCACGGGAGGCTAGGTCCCCACTTCTCGTTGTGCATGGAGGGGCACATACGGACGAGCTGACCGTTATCCATGCACAGCGGCCTCAGGTAAGAGCTGCCACAGAAAGGACCAGTTCCGGGCACAGGGATGGGCAAGGGAGACTGGATCTAGGTTCTCGTACCCAGAACTGCTTCAAAGCGTGTCTTCTGAGAGTGGGTGAGATGTTTTTCAGAAGGTGGCTTGGTATTGATGCTGGGAGATTAATTTATTCTGTCAATGTAATCAAGGCTGAGCCTACTAGAATGTAATTTACGTCTGGCAAGCTGGCGCCGTGGGTAGACATGCCTGCTGCCAAGCCGAAAGGCCTGAGTTCCATCCCTAGGAACCACATGGTGGGTGGAGATTCCCAAGTTGCCCTCTGATCCACACACCCAAATATCCCAGCATGTACATGCGAGCACACAACATAAAGTAATAAATACAGCCCTCTGCCTAAGTCACTTTTGTAAATAAATCTGTGTCAACACAGGGTTTTAATCTTACTTTAGGTCACTGAGGGAAGGCAGGTCCGTGGCTTATTTTTCCGGATCACACGGCTGAAGCCTGCCACAGACACACGGCTGTCAGTGGGATGGAGACTGAAGCCCCTTTCTCTGAGCGGCCACCCCACCTTTCACACTGCCGCGCTGTCTTTACAAGTTCACTAGTTTAAAATCATTTTTTATACACATAGACCAAGCTGGAAGGAGGACAAATTCAAGGTCATGAACTCTCAGACTATCCCTTCGCAACCATTGTGGACCCAGGGGCTAAAGCTGCCACACACCAGGGCCACTCACAGCTGCTTCGGAAAGTCCGATCTGTGGCCAA
The DNA here is from genome assembly GCF_907164565.1 of Psammomys obesus. Classification (NCBI taxonomy): domain Eukaryota; kingdom Metazoa; phylum Chordata; class Mammalia; order Rodentia; family Muridae; genus Psammomys; species Psammomys obesus. The sequence continues at coordinate 1,049,583 of NW_026591918.1, read as the reverse complement.
CGCTATCAGGCCGGGCCTGCAGAGAGGATCGACAGGGCATGCGCGCTCGCCAGTCTTTCGGGAGAAAACTAGCAACACCTGGATCGTGTTAGCTCACTTCGGCAGCTGGCTTTTATGCTTTCCCCCTCTTAAGGAGTTGACAATCTGGAAAAATCTTGATATTGAGCCAAGAAGACAAGAGCCTTTCATTTTGAGCACAGACATTTCTCTGTGTCCTGGCAAGCAATAGGGAGAGTGAGATGGAAATTATTCCTTATGGTGTAAAAATAAAAATGTGGAGAATCAAAGAAAGAAAGAAAGAAAGAAAGAAAGAAAGAAAGAAAGAAAGAAAAGTCTTCGAAGAGGGCCCAGCGGGCAAAGTGCCGCCACACGCGCTATGAGGAGAGGAGGCATGGTCGCCAGCCAGCACACCTACAGCGAGGAGACGCAGGACAGAAGCGGGCAGCCGCGAGCCTGGCACGGAGAGAAAAGCAGCAGGTGATCTTGTTTCAGACAAGGCGGAACGTGAGCGCTGGCACCTCAGAATGCTCTCCAAGGTCCAAACCGAGCACCACCGTGCACCTGCCCAGCACACAGCACTCATGCGCACGAGGGGCGGGGGGAGGACACCTCATTCCTCCTCTTACTCTTCCTCCTCGCCTCCACTTCTCTCCCCTCCTATCCTGTTTGGTGTTTTCAGCCAGCCTTACTACAAAGCTCAGGCTGGCCTTAAATTCACTCTGTAAACCAGTCTGGCCTCAAGCGTGCAGCGATCGTCGCGTTTCTGTCTCACAGGTATGTGTCACGGAGCCCAGCTTGTGACTTGTTTCTTAATAGCTTTGGTAAGTGGTGCCAGCAAATCTAAGTGCCTGTACACACCCGGCCATCTGCTGTGTGGGCCTGCAGCTGGGCTCCTCTGTGCGGCTCTCCAGCCTCTCTCAACAGGACGCTTGGAATCCCACTCTATCCAAGCAGAAGGCAGGAGGCCAGGGGTGCGGTGGCCCTGCTCACTCTATAGTGCACTATTTTTTTCTGGTTGAAAAGCTTCTGATGTCAAGTTAGTCATCAATTTAGATACTTTTCCCATGAGCCCGCCCCCTGGATTTCTGAATCCATAGATGTGAAATAATCAAACCCTGGGAAGCACCACTGTTTCCGCAGCACAAACAAAGCCAGAGAGTTCAGAGGCAAGTCCAAGTTAACCAAATATCACTGCCCTACCCAGGCGCGGAGCCGTGAGCAGCCGACTGAAAACCAGGAGCAAGGCTCCCTGCCCGAGGGCGATGAGGAGCTGGACAGGGAGTGGGAGACAAGGGCTCTTGGGCGTTTTGATTGTCAGGATCAGGTCACAGTTTATCCCTGGGTTGCTTGTGAACGACCAGCAGCCTTTATCTTACTCTCTCTTCAGCCACAGAGAGGCCGGCCTCACTGCTGCCTAGGCTTCTTGGACAAACTCTTACATACATTCCTTTCCCATCAGGTCTAGCTCAGTGCTGCTGGGCAACTCAAGACATGAGGCCAGATGTGTCTCTTATTGAAAGGTCTTTCTTTCTAGGGTTGCGGCCGAAGCTCGGGAGTAGAGCACTTGCCTAGAATGCAGCAGGTCCTGGGTATGGCCCTCAGTACTGAGAAAGCAAACATTTATGAAGTTCCTTTCCTCGAGGGCAGTCTGGCTGTGTGCTGACGGTGTGTTTTAATCATTTTCCCACCCCTACAAGCTGACTTTGATCCATCAGTGGACAACACTTGCTTGTGGTGGTTCAAACGTTTCCTTTCTTATCTCTGATCTCCCATCCTTCAGTTCCACCCAGACTCTAACTCCAGTTTGTTTCCTCTGGACCAATATGCAGGCAGCGCCTTGACTATAATGGCAACATCCATGTGTGCTATTGTGTGTGTGGTTTTTCGAGGCAGGTTTTCTCTGTGTAGCCTTAGCTGTCCTGAATTCACTTTGTCAACCACGCTGGCCTTGAACTCACAAAGATCCTCTTGCCTCTGCCTCCTGAGTGCTGGAATTAAAGGTGTGAGCCCCGTGCCCAGCGAGTGTTGCTTTTAAGACTCTGCCCTGTCTAAGTCTAGGGGTGTGGAATCATCTTTGAGCTCTCTGCCTCTGAGCACTAGTGTGGAAGCTGCTTCCACTCCCAACCGAGTCCAGTTCTCAGGACCCAAACTGCAGCCCTGGCCTGGCTGAGTCCTGGTCCCCATGGAGGTGAGAAGAGGAGCTGGGGGCCTGCTGTTACCCCCGGCAGAGAAGCTGCGGCCTTCTAGGGTGTCACCCCATTCCATGGGATTAAGCAGAAAGAACGCCCTCCTTGTGATGGCTAGAAGGAAGAGTAAGACACCAGTGAGCAATTAGTATGAAAAAGAGCAAAGAAAGAGGAAGCAGAGTCAGGTGACTGTTGCCTTTTAATTTGTGTGTATTTCCATGAATGTGTGAGTGTGTGTGCATGTGTGTATGTGTGTGCACGTGATCTCATGTGGTGGCCCAAGGTTAAAGCTGGGAATTTTCATCTCCTGCTCTCCCTCAGCTCGTTGTGTTGAGGCTTGCCAGCCTGCGAGCCCTCGAGTCTGTCCACGCACCAGCCTTCCCTGTGCTGGCTGCTCTGCACTCAGGTCCTCAGCAAGCAAGCAAGCATGTTTCCCAGGGAGCGTCTCTACGCCGACACACTCAGAAGACACTAAACGTTCTCTGCCTCCACAGTGTGGGTAATGTTAATATCCTCAGCATTTCAGGTCATTCTCGGTGCAATCATTGCTAGGACCACAAAAAAAAAAAAAAAAAAAAAAAAGCTGTATGAAAGCAAGCCCAACGTGCTCATAAATTTTGCTTATAATGTGAGAAGCATTCAAGAGTAACCCCCATTCTCGTTGGTGGGAATAAAAGGCAGCGCAGCTGCTATGGAGGTTTCTCAGAACTAAAAGTAACCGATCCAGCCATGCCTTCCTGGTATATGCCCTAAGGACCCCAGAAACTTGTACATCGGTGTCTACTGCAGCAATGTTCCTGAGAGCCGAGATCTGGAACCAGCAGAGACGGCCCCAGGGGTGAATGCAGAGAGAATATTGTATGCATTTAGAACGGAGTATTGTTTAGCCATAAAGAAAAATGTAATTATGCTTGTAGGAAAATGGATAGAGCTGAAGATCATTAAAATAAAATAAGGTCCATTCAGATAAGTATGTTATTTTCTCAGACTTAAAAATATATAATTTAGTATTTTGGAAATTATGTATTTATGTATTAAGGCTTGAAAGTAGAATTGGTACTGTTTGGGAAGAGGAGGAAACCAACAGGAGGGAAGGAAAAAACAAGAGAGGAAAGTGGGTAGAATATGATCAAAGTCCATTATAGATGCTTATGAATATATCACAACAAAACCCATTATTGTGTATAACTAAGAAGCACTAGTATAACTTTTTTTTTTTTAAGACAGGGTTTCTCTGTGTAGCCGTGGCTGTCCTGGATGTGCTTTGTAGACCAGGCTGGCCTCGAACTCAGATCTGCCTGCCTCTGCCTCCCTGAGTGCTGAGATTACAGTCGTGTCCCACTGAGCTCAGCTAGTATCACATTTTTAAAGAAAATAATTATTGCCTTTAAAAAAGATAAATGGTATGACACCCCATTTCATCAGAGAGAGCATTCTACAGGAAATTATAGAGACGTTTAGCTGGCTGTGCAGTGGTTTAGAAAGCCTGGCCACAGAGGTAACTCTGCAGGTACACAGGATTTGAACTGGGCATGGCCTGTTTCTGGAAGGGAAGGATTCCATAGAGGGAAGCTACGCAGAGAAAAGAACAATAAATACAGCTTATACAGGAACCAAGGTGAGGAGGGATGGCAATGAGCTAGGCCGGCAAATGCCTTTCCCCACCTGCCTCCACTCAGATATTGTCTGCAGCTGTCCCTCCCTGTCAGAGCTAGCCCAGCGCAGAGCACAGCTGTAAGCAGAGAAAGGTGTTCCCCACTGCAGCCTGCAAGCTGGGCTAGCCACTGCAAGGGCTCCTGCCGGGAGAGCAGCCCCTCATGTCTGCTGCAACCCTGGTGAAAGGAAGGTCAGATGTGATGGGCACATCTGTGATTCTGTCGCTCCTACGGGAAGATGGGAGGCAAAGAAAAGAGGATGTCTTAGGCGCTCAAAGGCCAGCTAGCCTGGAGTATGCTGTGCAGCAGCAGAGAGACCCTGCCTCAGCAGGGTGGAAGGAAAGAGCCAAATCCTCAGAGCTGTCCTCTGAGAGTCATGGTATACAAGCAACCCCACCCCCACCCCACCACACCCCACTCCACACCAGCTCTCTTTCTCTGTCTCTCTCTTTCTGTCTGTCTTTTTCTGTTTCTCTCTCTCTCTCTCTCTCTCTCTCACACACACACACACACACACACACATAACTGACTAACTAAACTAATTGGCTTTACAGAAACTTGTCCGTTCTCCAGCACTGTTGCCAGTTTGGAATGTAACCCTTCCTTTCATTTCTCCTCCTGTACTCTTTCAATCTTTCTCCTTCACTATTGTCTTTCGTGTGACACTTCCCATTAAAAAGACAACACAATTTGCCTCAGGCTTTGTTTTCTAGGCTAGCAGTTCATTCCCTAGCAATACAAAAATAGTAATTAATCAAATATCCACCATGACCACTAAAAGATGGGATTAACAGGATTCTTGAAAATTAATGATAATCGCATCTTTAAAAAAAAAAAATCTTTCGGGGCTGGAGAGGTGGCTCAGAGATTAAGAGCACTGGCTGCTCTTCCAGAGGTCCGGAGTTTAATTCCCAGCAACCACATGGTGGCTCACAACCATCTATAATGAGATCTGGTGCCCTCTTCTGGCATACAGGTATACATGCAGACAGAACATTGTATAGACAACAAATAAATAAATCTTAAAAAAAAAAAAATCTTTTATTTATTTATTTATTTTTGCAAATGTGCCCAAATGAATAATCAAGGTAAAAAAATAAAAGAAAGAAAAAAAGGTTTTGAACTGAGCAAATCTGCCTTTTCCAGATTCAAGAAGCAGCTGAACATGATCTCCTCAAGGAAGCACCAAGAGAACAGAGGTAGCCTGTCAGTCAAGCCAGGACGATGAAGTGTGTAGAGTCATTGCTTGGGTAATCCTCCCTCCTCCACCCCATCTGCCGTTAATGCCACTATAAAATTTTATATGATTGAAATGCAGACCAAGGCTAGCTTTGGACTGGAAAAGAAGTTGCTTGTCCAAATCCAAGAGCCTGGAGAGGAGGTGTGTGTGGAAGCAGGGGGTGCTGTCCAACTCCGCCTTGATTACGAGGTTGGCGGCGGGGCCTTGGTGACAGAGAGCACGTCTGTGAGCACACACTCGCTTCAGCTCCTCAGACTCCTCCCTCTCTCCCCAGCTGCCAACCAGTGGAAGATCCTCCAAGCCACGGGTCTGAAGAAGATCAAGGGGCGCAGTTTCAGGATGTCACTGTTCACAAGAAACCCTTGCCATTGAAGAACTCCATCTTCCCATGGAATCATTACCATTCCAGAAAAATAGACTCACGGCACTTGATTTCATTCTAAAAATAGAACTTGGCTGCACAGAAATAGGTTTTAAGGAACCTGGTTATTTGGAAATGAAAAGAGTAGACCTGGTTTTTTTTTTTTTTTGTTTGTTTGTTTGTTTTTGGTTTTGGTTTTTTTTTTCCCCTACTTTTTAATTGAAGTATTTCATTTTGTTTACTTTGATTTCTGTGCTTCCTGGCCTCTGCATTTCCATGCCATCCATGCACACACACCAAAGTGCTCTCAGAGAGCTCCCAGAAGGGACAATTGTCCATTTGGTCGCCCTCTGGAACGTCTTGTTTTCATAAACAAATCCATCTTCTTTTAACTTTAATGTATTCTTTAAAGATGTCCTACAATGTACAAAATGTATCTTGATCATATGCCTATCTAACTTCCCGTCTCTTACTCCCACTGGGATACCTTTTACATCTCTCTTCCAACTTCATGTCCTCCTTTCACAATTTTTTATTTACTTGTTTCATTTTTAAACATTACAGTGTGTGCACACACCCGCTTTCATGCATACCGTGTAGCTGTCCGCCTGCCCAGGCCACAGCAATTACGAGGAAGTCAGCTCTCCCATTTCACCGTGTGGGTCCTGAGGAGCTGAGCGCAGGCCATCAGGCTGGGCAGCTTTAGCCACAGGTCCTCTCAAGGACGCCGCTTGTTTCTGACCCACCGTGTCCTACGCACACGAACATGGGGTCATCACTGTGGCACAAAGAACCTGCCGGTGGCTACACTCCTAAACAACAGTGTCTCTCCCTTCCCCAGAAGCCACAAACTGGCCGCGGTTCCTCCACCAGGGCTGAGACCTGAAGAGCCCTTCCTTCTTCCATGCTGGGATTTTTAACTGTCTTAACACGTTACGGTTCCTGCATAGTTAACCACGGCTGCTAGCACATCCAGAGGACATTGCACAGCACTGTGCTTCCCACCCTCCCTCTTACATCTCTTCTGGTCCCCACTTCCAGGGTACTCCCGAACCTTGGACGGGCTGGCACAGATGGCCCGCCTACAGCTAAGCATGCACGGCTGTTTGTTCTCAGCACCACAACAGCATCTGCCGTCGGCGCTGCCCGCTGCCCGCCGTAACAAGGGGCACCTCTGGCCAATACTGAAGTAGCACAGCTCAATGGATGTCAGCACAGACAGAAGTCAGCTTAATACACAGCGTTTAGAAAAACAACACGGAGGTCTTCACAGAACCAGACAGGAATTCCCTCCTGTGGAGCAAGCCTCAGACCTAATACAGAGAATGGCTGGCGTCCCTCCCAAACAACCATGCCCCTGTTTCACTACTTGCACATCTTGCCTGGAAGGTCAGGATGGCAACGTGCAAGATAAGCAGTAGATAAGGCCATTGGTGTCTTTTCTCCCTGAGCAATCTGCAGAGCTCTTCTGGGTCTGTGAAAGCTGCCCAACAGCGAGAGCTCCCCGGCCAGTTCAGGGGTGATTTCTGTATCCCCTGCATATGTGTGAGTTCAGCTATCGGATCTCCCCTCTAGTTAGGGGGAAAGCGAGAGAAACAGCAATGCCCTGTGCTGTTTGGGGCTGCCTTTCTGACCATTAGCAGGTAGAGGCGAGGTAACTTGCACCTGGTACTGAGGATTTTATCTAATAGCCCATGTCTTCCATGGTCAGCATTCTCTACTAATGTGGAGGTATGTTTTAAACATTATTAAAACATAATTTTATATTTATATTTAAACATTTTTCAAATAATGTTTTTAATTAGCTTGCAAACTAGGGGGTTCTTACAGGCTTTCTTCGTGCATCCTTAATTTTGGTGAACTCAGCCAGCGCCTTCGCTTCTTCCCCTCCTCATCCTAACCCACTTAATTAATTAAACCTTTAGGTTCCAGCCCTCGCCCCCTTTTATTCATATCACATATGTTCTACTCTCACCTTATTATGCGTTTTTTCCTTACTGGAATCGTAAGGTAATAGGTTCCAAGGTAGCTGCTTTATTTTGGTTAAGCCTTTCCCTAGCCCCTCATTTCTGCATCTCCATCACTCTCCTACCTGCCCAAAACTTCTGCCCTTAATAGCTCCCATTTCTCCCTACCTTTTGCCTATATTCTACTATCCCACCTCCTTAAGTGTAGCCCACCCTTCCAACCTCCCCTCTCCCTATCAATGACCCATTTTTAGTTTCCTGGCTTCCACATTAAACACACAAAAGAGAGGAGCTGAAGCTAGGGGCCTCACATGAGAGAAAAGCATGCAGTACATGCCTTTCAGCTCCTACGCAACCTCACTCACTACAGGTGTCTCCAGTCCCATCCATTGACCTACATATTTCATGATTTCATAGTTTGTGTGTATGTGCAGCTGAGCAATATTCCATTGTGTAAATATACCACAATTTTATTATCCATTCATCAGTTGACAGACGCCTAGGTTGATTGCATTTCCTGGCTATTTATGAACACGCTAGCAATAAATATGACTAAGCAAGTATTTCTGCTGTAGGATATGTAGCTCTTTAGGTATATGCCTCAGGTGGTGTAGCTGAGTCAAATAATAAACCTATTGATTTTTTCTGAGAAACCTCCGGCCTGAGTTCCAGAGTGACTACGTGAGTTTATCCTCTCCCAGCAATGTCTAGATGATCCCTCATTCTCTGTACCTACCATATTTGTTGTCCTGATGATGGCCATTCTGACTGCACTGAGGTGGAATCTTAATGTACGTTTAATCTTACTTCTTTGGTGGCTACAGACATTGAGCACTTTTAAAGCTGTTTATCAGTTATCTGTATTTCTTATTTGGGGGACTATCTGTCCAGTTCCACAGCTCAGTGTTTAGTTGGATTATTTATTTCTTGGTTGATTATTTCTTTAGCTTTGTGAGGTTTTTTTTTTTTTTTTTTTTTGTATATTCCAACACAAATCTTCAGTCAGATGTATAACCAGCAAATATTTTTCTCCCATTCTGTGGGTCCTTGATCACTTGACTAACCACCTCATTTGCTTTACAGATGTGTTTTAGTTTCAGGAAGCCTCATCTGTCAGTTGCTGGTCTTATTCCCTGAGCTACCGACATCCTAGTTTGTGCTTGCCTGTGCTTGCGAGTCCTGGTGTGCTCTCCACATTTTCTTTTAGCACGTTAGGGTAACGGATTTTGTGTTGAGACCTTGATCCACTTGGAGTTCAGTTTTGTGCAGGGTAATACATAAGAATGTAGATTTGTTTTCTTGCGTGTTGAAATCCAGGTTTCCTAGTACCAGTTGTTGAAGATGCTATCTTCTCTCTGATGTATATTTTTGATGTCTTTGTTAAATGTCAAATAGTTTTAGTTACATGGGGTCCACATATCTTATAGGGGACCCATATCTGAGTCCACTATTCAACTGTATCATTAATCCATGTGTCTGCCTCTGTGCTAGTACCATTCAGCTTTTTATCAGTATGCTATGTGATATAATGGGATGTCGGTTATGATGATACCTCCTGCTGCATTCTTTTGTCAAGTGTTGCTTTGGTTATCTTTGCTATTTTGTGCTCCCACATAAATTTTGAGATTTTTGTTTTGTTTCTATGGCTGTTGAAGAAAGGTCCTGGTATTTTCATTACAATTTCACTGTTCTTTGGTTGGTTGGTTGTTTTGTGCTGGGATGAGGTCTCATGCATGCCAGGCTGGCCTGGAACTCAATATGTAGCCAAGAATAACCTTGAATTTATAATCCTCCAGCGACTACCTCTCAAGTGTTGGGTTTACAGGTTCAAAGCAGCACTGAGGACTTAACCCAGGGCTTCACCCTCGGTAGGCTAGTACGGCTCCTCCTGAGCTACACCCCCACTCCAGCCTTTTGCACTGTAATTGTTACTGAGTGAGTTTGAGAGGAGCCCAGGAATGGGGCGGCCTGTTAGACAATATGCAGTGTTAGAACCATGGCCCTTGTTTGTTGAGATTTTGAATAGAAGATGCAGAATCATCCAGTCAAGGAGGCCCTTCCTCCCAGGAGGATGTGGACAGGAGTCAGGAGGGAAGGTCACCTCCAAGCCTGTCTGTTTTCACCAGCTCCGTTAGATCTATACTCAAGCAAACACTAACATGGCTAAAAGACAAAATAGAAAATACATCATATTTAGAATACTAACCATGCCTTCCTAGAAAACAGTTACAATGCCCAACCTTTTAAAAGCTTTTCTGTTTTGTGATTTTTTTCTTTTATTATATTGGTTTCTACTTTTGGTGGCAAAATTTATTTAATGAGAATATGAGAAAGAAAATGGGAGGGGGTTCAGAAAAGGTAAAGGTAACAAACCAAACATTTTAAAGAAAAATATTACAATAAATATCTGCTAAAAGTGGCCTGGATGAAGCTTCCGTGCCAGCAGACATTGGCCTGACAGGATGTTACGTTCGGTCATGACACCGCTTCTGTGTAGAGAAAAAAAGGAAGATTGTCTGGGCAACTTCTCAATACAGTCCCAAACCCCAAATTCAGCACAATGAATGAGGTCTTGGGTCTATTTTAAGGAAAATAATCTTTAAAATTAAGATGGCTGCACAGTTTAGAACAAGCTTTCGACATGTGTCACGTTTAATAAGTGGCCCTTACTCAGGGCATGCGTGCTTGGAGTGGAACAGACCAACATTTCCAGTGGACCCTGTAGTTTAGTGTCAGTCATCACTGACTGCAATTCAAGCCTTCAGGACAAGTCAGCCAGAAACAAGCCTCCACCAGCTGTCTTCCTAGAGAAAATGTTCGTTGATTTGTTCATTTGACAAAGAGCTCTCCAAGCATGCATGCGGGGTCTAGGTGTAGACGCTAGGTCAGGACAATCTCCTCCTGGCACTTGTAGGATTGTGTGGTAACTTTATAAATGTACACAAGGTCATTTCAGGCACTGGTAAATTTTCTCTTAAAAAACAAAAAAACAAAAAAAGCAGCCTACTAGGATGTGTCCAGATCTGGATCACATGAGACTATATAGATTATGGTGACATTTGGGTTTCACTCCTGTGGCAGTGGCAAGCCATCAGAAAGTGACGTCAGGGGACTGGTGTGCTCTGAGTTGCTTTTTACAGCTCCTCTGACGGCAGTGACGTGCAGAGCTGTCAACGAAGACAGCTACAGCACTTCCATCTTCAGAAGCTTGAGCAGTAGCGTAACTTGAACAGTAGCGTAACTCCGAGTGGATGTTAACATGAGATGGTTGAGGACAGAGCTTGGGGTGCACATGTGTTTATGGTGTATGCACCTGCGCACACACAGCTTCCGAAAAACTCAGAACATTAGATAACTACAGAGCAGTGGTCAAGTACAGCTCAAACTGCAGAGTAACTTTTCAAAAGCAATAAAATAGACAAGTTTACATGGAATTTCCCTCAAAAGTCTTTCCAGGCCCCCTGAAGATAAGTCAAAAGCCCATTATCTTGATTATATCATCACCTAAATGAGAATGGAATTGGCATTTTCCTTGCCTGCAGGGATCACTTTCCAGTTGTGAGAAGATAATATGGGGACAAGTCACAGACTCAGCCTGTGGCCATTCTGTGGCCTGCTACTGGACCACAAAGGCCAATGAACAAAGTAAGTGAGAGACTGCACCAAGTTTACTAAGCAGGGGAGAAATAAAAGCTAACCCACAGGCAGTCATGGTCTCAGCGTTACACTTATTAATATTTTGAGGATGGTCTGAAGCTGTCTGGAAACTGCATGTGCTAAGGACCTACTCACACCAAGGCTTACACATTGGTTTTATATGCAGATGGGCAAGCCATCAATCCCCTGGCCTTAGGTGGGAAACTCTTTGCTTAAGCCATCAACACTCCCAAGAGTAATCTTACCTCTACTAAGCAGGGAGATTTCTGGCTTGTTAAAGGTGTGACCTGATATTGAGAAATAACACAAACTTGTGACAGACAAGCGTTATAACAGCCATAGAGAACCCTGTCATTTCTAACAAATGAGAACCACTGGACAACATGATCCAGACACTGTTATGCTCACCGTCATCTGGTGTGACAGTCAAAGAAATGCGACAAACTTAGAATTAACCCCTTCCTAAAGCATCCTTCCCAGGCCTAGGTATCATGCCTAGTGGCCCTGACCCTTACTCCAGTCGCTCATTGCTGTTTCACAAACTTCAAGGAGAGTTATTGGTTCATGCACGTTGAGTGGCTTAGGCTCAGAAGCCATTCCAAAAACTCTGCTTTTCCTTGTCTTTCTGTCTATTCTTTTGACACCAATGCTTCCGTGTGGCCCTACTCGCTCTTGCCCACTCATAGCTCTCACTCCTGAAGCACAGTTGGCAGCTCCAGTTGATAGTGAGGAGAGTGTTTACTGCCACACGACAGAGAAGCACAGGCAATGACATCGTTCACTTCTGTTGTGGCTGAGGCCCATGGGATTGTCAGCCAGAGTTTCTGAGAGCATGCATATTATCCACGTCTCTGTGTATTTTAAGACAGGAATGTGGCATAATGTTGAGGAGCAGCCTCTAGACTCACACTCTGGATTCTGGCTTCACATTACCTAACTAGCTTGGTAAGTCGAATTCCCTGTTTCTTTACTTGAAACAGCGATGCAACCCATACATTCTAGTGGTGATTAAATGAGTTGGTATGTGGCAAGTGCTCAGAGCTGATCTTAGTGCATACTGGTAGTGATTTAAATATTGGTTATCACCACCATTATTGTTCTAATCTCGTGAAGATATGACTTTCCAAATCAGGAAATAAGCTAAACAGTGCTATCTTGATACTAGTCCCTATTACAAAAAGAAAGACATGCTCATCTTCCATAATTCTTCTTCATGGTATCCAGTGAAAAAGAAAACATTCTTCTGTTGACATAAGTTGAGGTGTTATTATATGGCAAGCACTATTTATATACCATGTGTGAGTAGTCATTACAATAAGCCAGCCAGCCAGGGTCTCTGGAGTTAAATAGCGTGCATTCTGGTAGATGGGTGCTCCTTGTGATTCATCTGGGTTATGGATTACTTCAAAGAGCTTTCAAAGAAGCAGCAGTCTCAAAGAAGAAACTAAAACCAAAGCACATATATCCAGTTTTCCTGTCAACATAAAAGAGACTAATCCATCAACGTCCATCAAGGCTCTGGTCTGAGCGTGTCATTCTTTACACTTGACGCTGACCTTCCTTACAGTGCTCTGCAGTTTACCTCGGTGTCTGATCAGTAGGCTGGGCACACCCTCAGGCTCCCTTACCCCAGGCGGGAACACATCTGACTGAAAGACAAACTGAAGGGCATGAGAGAGCCTCCACTGCACCATTAAAGAATGTTCATCACTGGGTTATCTTCAAACACAGAGAGAAAGAAGTACAAATCCAGCTCAACCATAACTTCACCTTCGATAAGCTATTTCAATATACCAGGTACAAGCCAAGCACATACTAAGGGGTTGGTGGCAAAGTGGTGCAACACTCATTTACACACGTTCACACTGAAGAATCATGGTACTGAATCTTAGAATAAGCTGAGGATGGCCAACTATAGGCCAACAGTCTGGATCTCAAGCCCATGAAATCTACAGGCAAATTGTCCCACTTCACAGAACCTTGGTTTCCACTTCTGGATACCAGAGCAAGAATTTCCACCTTGTTGATCCCAAAGGTCAGATTTAGATTCAGATCGCTGTAGAGGATGGAACAGGACTTCATAAATAATGGTCTCAGTGCAGAGTGTGGTGGCTGGTTTTATGTCAATTCAACACAAGCGAGAGTCATTTTGGAAGAGGGAACCTTCCCTGAGGAAATGCCCCATACTATGCTGGCGTGTGCGCAAACCTGTGGTGCATTCTCCATCCGTTGTCGGTGTGGGAAGGTCCAAGTTACTGGGAGTGGTGGCATCCCAGAGCTGGTGGTCACAGGTGCTATGACAGACTGAGGATGCTAGTCAGCAGCCTTCTTTCGTGGCCTCGTTGTCAGCTGCTGCTTCCAGGTTTCTGCCCTGAGTTCTTGTCCTCTGTTTTCCTCGGTGATGGACTCACAATCTGGAGATCATGATAAACCCTTCCCTCCGAAAGTGACTTTTGGTCATGCATGGCATTTTTCCACAGTAATAGGAACCCTAACTAAGACCTGGGCACAGACCATGTAGAAAAGGTAGAGATGAGCAGAGGACAACATCATTCAATGATTTTCCGCAAGTACCTGGTCATGTGGGAGCTGGATGAACAGTCTCGGTAAAGCTGTCACCACTGTGTCCAACACTGGAGTTTAGATTCCAGGGACAGGCAAAGCAAAGAGGAGATGAATGTGAGGGAGGCTCAGATGCAGGCCAGAAGCAAGGGCACAGCTGGGATTGCACAAGCGCAGAGTGGAACCCGTGACTAATCTTGGTGCTTGACAAAAGCAGGACCTTTTCTCACAAAACTAAATTCACCTGACCCAAAAGTGGGAAGAGTGGAGGGAAATCCAGGGGAAAGAGAACAATGGTGCCCGCCTAGCCACAAGGAGGCTCAGAGGGGCACTCACAGGATGTGAGCTACAATATGGCGGTAGCTTCTCTTCTGGCCTCCAAATCATCCAAGAATTTTCTTTGTGATTCTCCTGTCACCAGACACATACAAGATTATTAATTTTCAGTTCACCCTAGCCAAGTTGATATACTACAAAGGCATCACAAGCCCTTGACTTGGATTAAGAAAGCGATGAAGCAATGTTCACATTCCTCTCCAGACAACTGTCACTAAGTGCTAACATATCTATTGTGGTGTTGGAGAGCAGGGACACATCTGCGAATCTAGTTTACAGCTTTATGGTTGGGGACATTGAGTAAGCAACTTATTTAACCCCTGTACCGCCGTTTTCGCATATCTCAAATGGACTATATGACCTCTCTTACATGCATAATCAAAACCTAAGGAAATGCTGTGTGGAAAATGCTAACTCAGAGCCCGCTGACTAATTAGTGTTCAGGAAGTGGTAGCTTTATTGACATGGTCACTCACTACCAACTCTGAAGGGGTCAATACATGAAAGTCACGTGTCTGAGGGGCTTCCCAGAGGTCTGTATTTCCTGCACCATCTTAAGAGAAAGCTTCAGAGAAGCACAGAAACATGCCAAATAACATTCTTGAGGCAAATAACAACAGAACTGTTTCTACACCAAGTCACAAAGGCTCACTATTTTCACTTTTTCTGGCTGCTAGAGATATTTGCTGAAAAGACACTGGTATTTTGAAGTGTATGATTCCAAGTTGACTTGTATAATGGGTTCATCAGAAAAAGCACTTAGCAGATATATTGGACGTAACAGGCCAAGGAAAAGAAATATGAGTTGAGATGCTGAGTCAGACTACCTAGGTTCAAATCATGGCTCCACCATTCATTCTGCTTAGGCAACTTAGGTCATCTATCCTGTTTTCTATGTCTGCAAAGTTAATAACAATAACATCAGTTTGAATGATACTGAAGAGGACTAAGTTCAAGAACACAGAGTTGTAAGGAGAGCAAACACTATCTCTGTTGTCACCTACGGAGCTCTCATCTTTGAGTCAGGAATCAACACCTATAAACCCCGGTCAATCTATATAGAAGCAGAAATTCTGAAAGCATCAAGATTTGGCCTCCAGTCAAGGACCAGCATTTGATGCTCTGACACCTACCTCCCTCCTTACTGTAGCCTAAATGTTCCACTTGGCGTAGGCAGTTCTCCACCAGGCTGTACTTTTCTCCTGTCTGGATGCGAGGAACAGATTAGCTTTCATACTTTCCTAGTTGGATTTCCTTCTTTCCTCCTGGCTGGCTGTGAACACCTGCTGCTCATGCTCCAGAGAAAGCATCACTCAGCAACAACCTCTCAGGCTCTTGGGCCTAAAAAGAAGCTATGATATAAAGCTTGTTTTGATAAATCAAAGTGATGGGCTATTTCAGTCTCATTGCCCTGAGAAGATGCTATTCTTCAAGTCTCCTACCCACTGGAAGGCACTGGAAAATTGAAAATCTGTGCCTGTGGCTCTGTAAGGCAATGAATTCTCTCAGGTGTTTGCTTTCTCTCGCCTGACACCTGTGCTTTGCAATACCAACACAGACTAATGGAGTTTAAACTGAGATGTGCCTAATTCAGAATGCAGACGCACAAGGAAAGGTTTGTTTTTAGATGAGATTCCTATAAATGATTTAGCGAATTTTAGCATATAACCTGCCCAAAGTGCTAGCACACTTGGTCTCAAATGATCCATTTTGCCAGCAAAGCTGTGGATTTTCTTGCTCCTTCTTTGAGCTGTCGCTGCCAGTTCTTCAGCGCAGCCCTCAGTGACACGAACCAGGAATGTATTTCTCATTTGCGCATGTGAGTGGTTTCCTTGAATTCTGAGCTCCAAAGCTCCACGACACTTACAGTCGGGGTGGCCGCACAGGTGTGAGCGCATAGCAGTCTGGCCTTAGAACGGCCGTAGGAGAGAAGATGTTTGCTTCAAACGACGCGTCTCTCTGGGAGCCTGCTAGTAGCGCTCCACCAGAAAGAGGCATATTTGTGGCCATGATGTCTGGAGCAATGGCACTAGGAGACACACTAATAGCCAAAAATAAATGCAGCTCCTGAGAAGAACGGACGATGTGCTCTCTTCCCCTTCCTCCTTCCACTGACGCATCCAAGCAGCATACAATTCATGAGAAATGCCAAAACAGGTGTGTGTCTGTGAACCCAGCTGGAAGTCTAGCAGTAGACATTAAAATCTAGACTTTCAAGAATAATTTTAAGAAATTAAATATTTCAGGAAAGGACCTCCTAACTTTTGGCTGATACATAAATTAAAAAGTCGTCTAGAGGAGAAAGATCTCACCTTCTTCAGATTTAGAAAAGAGGTGTATATCCACTGTTCTTGTACGGCTGCTTGAGACTTACGGATCTATCAAGACATGAACCTGAGCTCAGTGGCCTGCACCACACTGCAGTTTCTCTCAGAGACTGGGGATCCATCACCAGGATTCTACTCTACTGGGACAGGAGGAGGCTAGGAGGGGCCTTGGCTATGTAAATCAAATGCAAGTTCTCTGAATTATTTCCTCTTCTGGGCAGGGCCCAGAGCTGTCCTCAACTTTTTCCTCAAAATGCCAAGAGGACTCCTTGGAAGGCTCAGATCATTGGAAGCATAGAACTTCCTGCCACGATCTTCTCCCTCCTAAATGCCTAGGGGCAAAAAAAAAAAGTTGTCCTTAGTTATAAAAGATATATTTACCTGTCAGAATGGGCACCATCATAGTAAGCCATTGTGGGTAAACTGAGTTATGTGAATAGGCCATGGTGAATGCCTCAGTTTGACTCTGTCTGGTTGCTATATTTATGTTTGAATTGACATCTAGAGACACATTTCTGGCAAAAAAAAAAAAAAAAAAAAAAAAGACATTCCTAATAAGTTTTTGAACTAACATCTATGGACACATTTCTGACTATGGAATAGACACAGCACTAACAAGTTGTTAGGAATTCTTCTAAAATAAAAATTATCTTTAGAGATATGGGAGAGCTATATTCTAGAGCCCCACAGTAAACTATGCAATAGAGAGACACATAGATTCAGGGAGATGAATAGATGAAGGGTATAAAAAATTTAAAACAGGAATTTTGCTCTCAGACTTCAATTTTAGATTTATTTCAAGGATTTAGATTTCCAGTTATTTTTTTTTTCATTATTGGATTTTCTTAAAGTAAAGCCAATGGTACAATACACAAAATTCAAGAAGTCCCTAAATCACTTTGTGTCAAGGAAGCAGCATCTGATAGTTTCCTGATGTAGAATAATGTCTGTCCCTCGTTACAGGGGAATCCTCACATTTTAGATACCTTGGTTGCTCCAAAAGCAACGGTGATTGCCAAGGGCTGAGCAACCTTTTGAGGAACTTGAACAGCGATTCCTCCTTCTATGACATTCTGTATCAGGCAGTGTTTCACCACTACAGGGAAATACAAGAAGCTCATATTTTACAAATGAAAGGTTTATTTAGCTCGCATCTTTGCAATCGAAAAGTCCAAACAAAATGCTTCTTGTACTGTATGCTTCATAGTATCAGGAGCATATGCAAGAGGGAAAGAGCACAGGGTGAGACCAGAAGCCAGAGAGCAGGGATGAGCCAGCACCTTTTCTTCTCACAAAAACTAAAGATTCCATGAGAACTACATTAATCTCCTCCACTGAGATGCTGAGCCCCTCTTTCCACTGAACCCTTCCTCCACACCTGTTAGCATTGCTGTGCTGGGGCTCGAGCTTCTAACAGATGGACTCCTAGGGCTGTACATATCTAAAGCATGGCTTTTGTCATGCCATGCTACCTTTGTTCTCTCATTGTGCCCACACATCTGGGAACAGGCACACATACATGCAAACATACACTCACTCTGTCTCAGATGTGTGGGCCTCCATGTCCTGATTACATTAGGCCTTCCCCCTTGAGGGCTCCTTGTAATGAGTTAAGCACTGCTGGCCTATGAGCCCTGACTGGCTTTGGCTTCACCCTTCTTCATCCATGTACCTTCAAGTATTCTTGACCCCTTCGGATCACACAATCTCAGCAGCTCTAGTCCATCCATGTATAGATCCTGTTCCATCCTGGAGGGGAAAGAGAGAGAGAGACAGACAGACAGATAGAAAATAAACTCACAGTTGGATGGTTCAGTTCGAGGTGAAAACGCATCCCTAGTGATCACCTATGCCTATTTAAACAGCAAAGGTCGGTCAGTGCATCAGGAATACTGCTGTTCCTTCAGAGGAGCGCCATAGTGTGCCACTCCCTGAATAATTGTTTCTACTGTGACACATCAGGCTTCTAATCCTGTGGCATTTAGCCACCTCTTTTTTTCAACACGCCCTTCTCTTGGCTTCTGGGATAATATTGTGTTTTCCTCTGTCTCTATTAATAACAAAAACAATGACCATGAGAATTTGTAAGTACTGAGTGTTTTTCTGTCTCATGCATAATGCTGTACCTACTTCTAAGCACATTTTTACAGATTTACTCAGATCCCAAGCCGCAATTCTCCTCTCTGTCCTCCCTCCCTGATCTTGTACGGATTTATAAACCATCCATTTCCTCCTCATTCCCATTCCCAATTCACTTCTGCCTGCCGCTACCTAACTGCTCCATTGGAACTCTTCAAAATGAGCTCTTCTGGGCGTGGGGGAGGCGCAGTGGCAGGTCATTTGCCAGCATTTGTGAGGGCCTGGTTTGCAGCCCAGGTACTACACACGTGTGTGAAATTGGCCCCTCATCTTTCCTCATGCGCCAGTTATTCTCCTAAGTTTTAAGCCTGGTAAATGGCAGCATAGGAACAGGAAGCTGGCCATCACTCTTTACATGCTCTTCCATCTACTCTCCATGTCTCAGTCAGCCCCGTTTATACAGTCACCAAATGCATGAGTTAGTGTGGAATCTGCTCACTTCTTACCATTTTCTTATTTACTTATTTTATGCCCAGTGGTGCTTTGCCTGCATGTATGTATGTGTGAGAGTGTCAGGTTCCCTGACACTGACATTACAGGTGGGCTACCATGTGGGTGCTGGGAATTGAACCCAGGTCCTTTGGAAGAGTAGCTGGTGTTCTTAACTACTGAACTATCTCTCGAGACCCTCATTTTCTGTTCTTACATTCCAGCCACCAGACTCACTTCCTCAAACCCCCTAAGAACCTCTCCCAAGGTGCTCTCATGACCCTCTCAGGCCCTGCCTAAACCACACCCTGTTTGAAGGGGAAGTGTGTCTCGTAATTACCAACCACAGAGGAAAATAGCTCCTAGGCCATAGGTGACTCCTAAATATTTATTAAACACATGATTATAAATATTCAAAAGAATTGTTCTTTGAATGGTTGTTATACGCCTGGCAAAAGTGACAGGTGTGTGGCCTTCAGGATTGCTCGTGCGATGGCTACTGGCTTCCTTACAGTAAATGAATGATAAGGCTGAAAGCATCTTCCTCAAACACCTCGTCCCACCTTCTTTGTGCTGCCTTCTGATGACCGGAGTTCAAACCCCAGAACAAACACAGTGGAAGGAGAGAATAGATGCCTGAATAAAAAAAATTTTTTGAAAGACAATGAATAGCAATATGTGGTCAGAAGGCCACTCACCAAAGAAAGTGAGTAGCCAGGAACAAAGACCCAGATTCGGTATATGGCTACCCCAAGGAACATGAAATGCTGACATGTTGCCCCAGATTAAAAAACAACAAACAAACAAACAGGTGAGGAAGATATGTCAGAATGTTGGCAAAGGATAGTACCAGGAAGAGATTGGCAAAGGACACACACTTTGGGCTTTGCACCCCAAAGCCTGAGATCAGTAAAACATAAGTTGTTAAGAGCAATGTGGGGCAGAAGATGCTGTCCCCTTCTGGTCTCATGTCTAGTCACTAAAGAAAGCCAATAGGTCAAGAAGTGGAGATGACACAATGGCGTGAAAACTGTAAGACAGGAAATTGGGAACCATCTTAGAAGCTACCTTTCAGAGTGATTACACATAAATTGCTCCTCATTATTAAATTTGCATACATACTAAGATACAAATGCAATTATTTATTTTTTTAATAATTACCTACTATTGGATATCTATAATAATTATAAGTTTGTAAAAAATACATTTGGAAACATTAATTTTAATAATGATTCAACTATTTCTATTTCTAGAGATTGAACAAAAGATTGTGTATTTTTTCATTTTTGTTGTTGTTGACTTTTCAAACCAGTGTCTCACTCTAGCCCTGGCTGTCTTGGAACTCAGTGTACAGACCAAGCAGGTTCCAAAGTCCCAAAGAGCCACTAACTCCTGCCTCCCAAGTACTGGCATTAAAGGCAGATGCCACCACACCTGGTTAACTTTTAAGTGTTTAAAGTTATTATTTTATTAATATAAGTGTGTTGATGTTGTACCTGCATGTATGTCTGTGTACTGTACGAGTATCAGCACCCTCAGGGGCCGGAAGAGGGCACCATATCCCTATGAGCCACCATGAAGATGCTGGGAATCAAACCTGGGTCCCTTGGAAGAGCAGCCAGTGCTCTTACCTGCTGAGCCGTCTCTCCAGCCTTCTAGAAATGTGTTTATTTTTATTGATGTGCATGTGTGTGTACCTGCATGTGTACCATGTCAGCTTGTGTACCACATACATGTAGGTGTGTGGAGGCCAGAAGAAGGCATCAGATCTCCTGAAAATGAATGGCAGGTAAGTGTGAGCCACCCTTCGGGCACTGGGAACCAAATCTGGACAATCTGAAAGCAGTTTGTGTTCTTAACTTCTAAACCATCTCTTCAGCCTCAGATATGTGTAATTTAATGATCCATATATTGTCTTCCAAAAGTATCAGACCAACATACTTTCCAATGATTTCTAAGTAATGTTTTAAATAACAATTATTGAAGTGCTTTAACATCCCATCCTTCCACTGCATTACAGATACCGGGCAGGACAGCTTCAGTCCACTGCCTCCCTCAACTGCTTCCCAGTCTGATGTTTGCGAGTCTGAACCCGGACCTCTATGAATGGTATGGTTTACCTAGCCTCCATTCAAACGACTTTTTGTCTTCCTTGGAGCTATGCTAGGAGAGGATGTATTTAACAATGTCTACACTTAGTTTCTATTGTCATGACAAATGCCTGAGATTGGATAATTTATAAAGAAGTGCCTTTGGTTCATGGTTCTGGGGTTCTATATGAGGTCCGGAATTCCAAAAGCACCATGAAGGTGTCAGCCCCGCAGCTAGTGAGGGCCTTCTTATATCAGCAAGGCAGAGGCTGTCACATGAGGAGAAAAAGCTACCAAGGAGGGTCAAGTCCCTTATCTCCTTATAAAGCCACTCGGAGCCCCACCCTTATTGCCTGCTCTAATCCCAATCGCTTCCCAAAAGCCCAGCCTCTACATACGTTACCTGAGGAAGGTGAGGATCAATTTCCTACCACACGATTTTGGAGGAGACACATTCAAACCACAGCATTGTAACAACAAACAGGAATGGAACTCTCAATGCCTGTGTGTCAAACTCGCTGGCTCACAGAAAGTCCTTTCGAGGTTTTAGAACGCTCTTGAGGGGAGCTTGCTTTCCTGGGGTGACCAGGGATCCCACCTGTCAGGTAGTTCCGCCCCTCAACACATGGTCTCCAGCAGAAGAGAGGTGGAGGATTAAGTAAGCACTTTTAAGAGCCTCGCCAGGAAGTGACATATATCATTTCACTCAAAGCACATTCACCAGGGCTAGTAAACCAGCCACACCCAAACATTTTTGATGAGAGTTCAACTTCAAAAGCCTCATTTTAATCAAATGTTAAAAAGTGACACCACTGAAGTTTCCTGTTAGCACATTTGAATGGCGGCTACTCGTAGATCTATAACCTGGGCATGAATGTATAGAGATCACAAATTGGTGTGGCATTTGTCCAATTATATCTCTAGCTATATCACATGAGGTTAGCAGACAGTGTTATGGACAACAGAGGCTCCTTCCGATGCTCAGATGTCGTCAGCAAATCTATACCCCAACCCCAACTTCAGTCTTCCTAGGAAAGTCTTATAAAAATATAAACACCAGATTGTCCATCTCCAGTCCTGTCCTGCTGTGTTCATACAGATGTGTGTCACTCAGCAGTCCATGTTGAGACAGCTGCTGCCGGATGGTGTCTTTTTTTTAAAAATGGACACAACTTGGCACCTGACTTTTCCACCTCTGCTGTTTCTAATCATCTCTTGCCTGGGCATATCAGGGTCAGGCTTAAAGACCTGCTAGAACTGGATTCAAGATTTACGAGAACGAGATGTAACTAGGCCTCTCCCAGAGGTTTGGGAAGAGCAGCTGGAGTCTGGCCCTGTGCATCAAAACAAGAGCCTTTAAAACCAAAGTAGTTACAGAGAGAGAGAGAGAGAGAGAGAGAGAGAGAGAGAGAGAAGTCATCCAAAGGGCACCAAAGGCATGCTCGCAGGGCAACTTTAAAGTGCAAGTCAAAGGCTCTCACCCTCGCCCTCACTCAGTCTTTGGACTCTGTAAACAAGGAACAAAATGATTAGGTTGGAACTGCGCATCCTTCTCCTTGGCCCATTCCCGAATGGAGTTGAATCATTCCCACTCGAAGCATGAGAGACTGTTCTTCAGACCCCACCCTGTGCTGATGTAATGGAGCATGGCTGGGTTCTTCTGGGGAGTGTGCTAGAGAGGGTCCCAGCCAGGAAGGAGAAGCTTCAGGAATAGAACCGTGGAATGAGAAGGCCCAGAAGCTCAGAGGAATGCCCTGGCAAGAACTGATTTCTCATGCTTCAAACTGCAAAATCCACCTTGTTCCTCCTCCTAAGTGACCTTGCCTCTGCCCCCACCTGTCCCCTCCAAGACCATCCATCACGAAGAGCTCATCACTCATCACCAGAGAGATCTGGTTTGCTTCAGCGAGTGCTGCAGCCGCACCTCCCTTCTCATGGAGCACAGGCCAGGGTCTGTCAGCCAAGTGTGGGTATCTGCCCGAAGAACTGTCAGCCTCAGGCCCCAGGCCGACACCCTGGGGAGTTCTGGGCTCGCCTGACCTTCAGTCCTGCCCCTTCACTTGAAGGGACAAAATCAGTGAACACATCAGAAGCATGGGCCAGGAGGGAGAAAGCTTTGAATAAAACGTGAAAAAGAACTTTTCCCATTTGACTCCTCCCACCTCACTTCAACACACACACACACACACACACACACACACACACACACACAATTTCTCTCATTCCTGGTCCATTTATTTGATTCCTTTACTTTGCATCTTTTTCTCACTGCTACCTACTATATTATGCATTGTAAAACTGCTTTAATTTAAAAAAAAAAGCATGCAATCTCTTTAAAAATACAGCTTATATGTACAGATAGATTTCTGCATGTGATTTCTTAATCGTTTGAGAGTACCTAATATGAACTGCGAACAAATTCATTTCAAAGTAACTTTTTTACTGTTTCTATAAAAGTAATTGAACTGGAAACTCTTTGCTAATGATGACCTTTGCCTACTTCGTCAATGGAAACCATGTTTCAGCCCCGACTTGAAAGGAAATTGTTAAGTAAATCTGTGCTGCTGCAAACTGTGTCTTCTTTCCGTGCAGAATTTATGTGCCTTGATCTATTAAAGACTTCATCTCACTCTCCTATTATGGGTGGATTTTTACACGTGTGTGTGTGTGTGTGTGTGTGATAATGAACATGCCATGGAGCATGGCAGAGAACAATTTGCGGGAGTCAGTTCTATCTTTCCACAATGTGGATACCGGGAATCAAACTCCAGCCATTGGGTGCAGCAGCAAGCACCTCTGCCCAGGGAGCCTCCTTGCTGACCCCAGCTGAGTTATTTTTAATTCCTCCTGGAAGGGGGAGAAAAAGTTTCTTCTTTGAAAGACTCTGAAAGCTGTGCAGTGTGCACAAAAAGGGAGAAACATTTTTACATTCTCTTTCTTTAGAGAAGACTGGTTACTTAAGCATCAAGAAGCCTCCACAAATCATTTCAAATAACAAAGGTCATCCAAAGCCACCTTCCCTGGAACACACTGTCACACAGACACACACACACACACACACACACACACACACACAGGCAAATTCAGTTTGGTAATAATTCTTACTATGCATACTGAAAATCTTCTAGCATAGCTAATAGTAATTTAGTAATTACTAAATAATAGTAAATAACAGTAAGTAGTAATTATAAAATATTTAGACATTCTGGCTCCCAAAATAAAAATGTTTCTTGTTATTAAACAGGTGAAAGAGGAAACAAGCATTGAATTTATTAACTCGGACTCAAAAGAAATTTAGATATGGGATCTACTATCTCCTGACTTTTGGGGGTCGCCTGGGCAGGTGCCTTCTTAGCACTTCTCACTCTACCCTCTACCCTAAACCTCGCCCACCCAGAGTTGGAGCTGCTGCTCCCCTTCCCCCAGCTTTTGATCATTATAACAGCCATTTTGGCTATGTGCCTTCTTTGTCTCTTGGCTCACTCCTGGCCTCTTGGCTTCTGGTCCTCTCTCCTGCCCTTTCTCTTCTCTCTCTTCCTCTCTCAGCCCCCACCCATGGCCTGGCTCAGTCTGTCAGCCATGTTCAGTCTAGACTCTGGCTGTTTTCTTCCTCATTTCTGCAGTAAACCTTCTCAACCATACCCAGGAGTAGTCACAGCCTTACTTTCTCTCTCTCTTTCAATGTTAAGGACTCAGTGTGTAGAGGGAATGTAAGAAAAATGTGGGGGAGAGAGGTGGAAAAGATTGGAAACAAAAGGATAGATGGAAGAGAACTAAAAGGAATAAAATATTAAAATGGATGAGAAGAAAATGAAGATGCTTCAACAGTCTAGAAATTCAGTAAGTCCAAAGCCTACTTCAGTTCAGTGAGATGGACTGACACCAAATTCTCATATGGTGGCTAAAATTATCCACTAAAATTGCAATTTGATAAGAAGGATTTGAAGTAGTTTAACATAAAGAAACTTTACAACAATGCTGCACTGAAAAAAGAAAACACAGTAAGGTCAAATCAAATACATGAGTGTTAGATTAAACACTAAAACAAAACAAAACAAACAAACAACAACAACAACAAAAACGGCCCAGAGCCACGGGAGTGCATAAGAGACCAAAATATCACTGAGTAAGGTAAGATTACAAAGATTTCGGGAGATGTTTGTTTGTTTGACTTTGGAGACAGGGTGTCTTTGTGTAGCTCTGCCTGTCCTGGAACTTGCTCTATACACCAAACTGACTTCAAACACAGATCTGCCTGCCCCTGCCTCCTGAGTGCTAGGGTTAAAGGTATGTGGCAACATAAAGATTTTTTTTTAACATAAAAATTTTACAGAAAATGAAAGAAAAAAAAAGTAAAGAAAAATAAAAAGGAAAGAAAGCTAAGAGGGAGAGAAGGAAAGGAGAAGGAGAGGAAAAGAGATACAAGTTTGGAAGAAATAAGGGAAGGATGGGATGAGAAAGGGAAAGACTATGGAAGAGAGGAGAGAGAAGAGAAAAAGAACCACTGGGCAGAAAAAAAAGGGCCATGCTGGCAGAGCTGACACAATCCATAGAGAAAAATCGTTCTGCAGATAGTCCAAAAGCAAGCTGCCGTCGCTTTCCTTTCTCAGGCAAGATTATTGGATACTTCTTACCATCAAATGGTGGTTATTGTGACGTATCCATATCATCATTCTTTCAGACAATTTGAAGACCTTTATATTTGATGCCCTAATTAAAAAATGTTGCTAAGTGAAGTTTCACATCAAGACATTTCAGGTACCGAACCTATATAGCAGTTTAAAACAAAGTATGTGCCAAAGGTAAAGCAGGAAGGGCATTAGCAAGTCGCAGTGCAACCACTCCCTTCGCTGAGTAAGAGCTTTTGAATTGTTATCTCCAGCCACGCCCGCTGGGTGAAGCAAAGGAAGTGTTTGAGTACTGGGGTAAGGGGTGTAAGTGGGAGCCTTTTAAAATGGTCCCGAAAAGAACATTCTGAAGAGAAAGCGCCAAGCTAAGCAGAGCTCCATTACCGGAAGTGCAAGGCTCTTCCACGTTCTTGAAGATCCCTTCAGTGAGTGCCTGGGTCAAACCGGCTGCCATCCAGCGTTGTCCAGCACAAACACTTTCCCCACTCCGTTTTCTTGCACAGCCCTGGAAAACGCTTTCCACCTGGCCTATACAGAAACACCAAGCACCAAGCAAGGCTTCCTGATCCTTGTCTCTTGGACGGCACGGGGTGCTGAATTTCGTGCAGGAGGGTCACTCCTCAACAAACTGCTCTGGGCAGATAAGAAAGACTGTTATGGGTCCACCCTACTGACGCAAGCCTTACTATACACTACCCTTTACCCGTTCTCTCCAGACAGAAAGACGAGCAGAGCCCCTCGGAGAACAAAGTTTTAGACACACCACTCCTGCCTTGTCCATTATCTACAGAAGGCAATAGGTGGGCAGGAAAGTAAGAAAAGCTGGCATTTCCTCCCAACCTTTGTGCCCCG
Source organism: Psammomys obesus (assembly GCF_907164565.1). Classification (NCBI taxonomy): domain Eukaryota; kingdom Metazoa; phylum Chordata; class Mammalia; order Rodentia; family Muridae; genus Psammomys; species Psammomys obesus. The sequence goes on along the minus strand of NW_026591918.1, from coordinate 1,023,154 downwards.
ACTCTTGAAGCGTAACTGCTGAAATAGTTCTCAAGCATAGCGGGGACTCTCGTTGCCCAGAGATTTTTTCCGAGCACCCTACTTTCCAAGTGGCCCACATTTCTCTGAAGAAGTCTCAGCACTATCTGGAAATTGGGAGTGGAATCCAGCCACAGTCATCTCCAAGGCTCCTCCTACAGGTCGGAGTGCGCTGCCACAAAGCCCAGGGCTGTTCTGCTGCCTTCAGACAACTTAGGCCAGGAGTCTTGGGGGACTCACTGCCTGCACCCAGGTCGATTTTAAGGGTGTCTCCCTTCAACCACCTACTACCTTAATTCTTCCAGCTAACTGATCCTTTCCCTTGACTATCTGAGCTACTCAGAATCATCTCCCCTCCTCCCTCCCATCTTCCTCTTCTTTCCTCCCTTCCTTCCTCCCCTCTTGTCTTTCTTCCCTTCTCTCCTCTTTCCTCCTCTGTTCTCTCCTCCTCTCTCCCTCTCTTATCCTCACATCTCCTTCTTTCTTCCTTCCTCAATTCTGTTTCATTTGTGGCAGAGTCCCTCACCTTGTAGAGGGCTACAAAGCTGCAAAGCCAGCCTGCAGCTTCCTATGTAGACTCTTGAAGGAGTTACACCATTCCATCACTGGACCATCTCAAGGACAGTGAATATGCTGGGCCTACCTTTTTTTCCAGGCCTTTTTAAATTTCTTTTAAAAGTAATGTGCCATTGTACATTTCTTTTGTTAAATTTCTGCCTTAAAAATTTTTATTCTGTTTGCTTCTATAATAATTTTTTTTGGCTATCACTTTCAGAATATTCACTGAAAATATCTTGAAATTTAATTCACTTTTCAGCAGTATCTCAAAGCATTGTTGAGCTTTTTATTACTTCTATTAATTTGTCCCTTTTGATCCTCGGGACACTCCAAATACAAGATCATGTCATTTGCAAAAAAAAAAAAAATATTTATTTTACTTTTTGCTTTCCAATGTGAATGAATCCCTCTCATCTCTCTCTCTTTTTTTAAATCTCTCATTAGATGCGTAAATACAACACCGAACATTAGTAATAAGGGAAAATACCCCTGTTCTGCTTCTAACATCAGAGATTAAAGCATTCGTATTTCACTATTAATCATGATGTTGGCTGTGGGTTTTCTAGAGAGGTTATTGCTTAGGACAGAGACACGACCTTTTAGTCCTACTTTACTCAGTGTTTTATCATGACTCAGTATTGAATATATTTTTTTCTAGAAGCTTCAATTTCATTTGTATGATGAAGTAAAGAAAAAACAAGACACATATGTCAGTAGATAACCATGGCCTGACAGCTCTGTCCAAGCCTGCACATACAGGGCTTTTTATTTCTAAGATATTTTGTGGTAATATATTAATTTTGGTGTATTTGATAGGCATGCACTTCAAAATCACACTGCAACATCCCAAACCTTGTATTTTTAAAATCTCCAACAAATCCTCAGGAACAGTCAAAGAGTGAAACAAACTGTTCCACTCCTCCCATCTGTCCCCCTGACTGCAAATCTGCCTGTAACCAAACATCCAGAACGTAAGCATCACTTGTGGGGATGCGACCTAAGTTGCATGGGAGATGGACAGTGAACGCTGAAACCGTGGCCAGTGAACCACACACAGGGGCTCGACGGCTCCTTCCCCTCAGGTTAGCTCGTTAAACCTTAACTAGTAGAACAGAAAAGGCACTTACTGCAGAACTGTAAGTACGTCTGAAAACATGTACTCTAACTCCACTTTAAATTTTATACATTCTAAACTCATATGGAGCCCTGTATTTCTGGTTAATATACAGTGTTTGAATCGAGATGAAGTGTAAGTATAAAACATTGGAACTTTAAGTTTTAGTAGAAAAGGGAAATTTAAATATTCCATCTATGGTTTCATAATAAAATTGTCTTCACACTGAAATGGTAATTTGGGTAGATTTAAGTAAGTATTATTAATGTTAATCTCATATATGTGGTTTTTTAATTTTTCGGTGTAGCTATCAAAAATGTACAACTACATGTCTGATCCATAATTACTGGACAGAGCCAGTCTAGAGAGGCATAAGCTCCCAGTATCACAGACAAGGTAAAAGTCTAGAAATAATTAAATAAGAGATATTTCTAAGGTACTCTCCTAGGCAGAATAAACTGAAAAAGTATCTTTTAAAGGTTCTGGTGAAGTACCCTGAACAAATGGGATGAGATAATGCTGACTCTTCATCCAGCCCACGTGGACCACACCAGAAGGATCCTTTCAGGCTTGGGACCCACAGTGAGAGAGAGAGAGAGAGAGAGAGAGAGAGAGAGAGAGAGAGAGAGAGAACACAGAGTTCAGAGCAAATGAAAGAAAAAAAGCCCAGATTATTGAATGGCCAGAAGGGTGACTTCGGAAAAGGAAAAAATAAAAGCTTGACTCCAAGGAAGGACTAATGATAATATAACCATCTGCAAAGGACAGATGGGAAATAAATGTCATGACAAAGGGGATTGTAACTAGAAGTAATGGATCACAGGTAAGAGAGAAACATTTAGGCAGGAGACATTTCAAGTTAAGGAAAAACTAGGAAGCCAGTGGGGTGGAGCGGGGCTGACGGAGGAATGGGAGACTTGATCTAGAGAAGAAATCTTGCGAGTTCTGGTTTCTAATTCTCAGCATTGAATTAATTTTCTGACAGTTTTGGGTGCTGAAAACAGAAAAGAAGGTGAAATGGCTCAGTGATGGCTCTTGTTGGTTGTTAACTTGACTACATCTGGAATTAACTAAAATCCAAAGTCTGGGTACATCTGTAAGGGATTTTTTTTTTCTTAATTAAATCATTTGAAGTGGAAAGACCCATTTTTAATCTGGATCTTTTGAGGCAGAAAGATCCACCTTTAATGTGGATCATCCCTTCTGCCGGCAGTCTGTGTAAAGGACATGGAAGAATGAAGCTCTCTCTTTGCATGCTCTCACTCTCACCGGCAAGCTCATTCCTTCCATGGTATTAGAACCTACTTCTTCAGGATTACACCAAAAGCCAGCTGAGACATCAGCCTCAGTGACTGAACAACTACTGCATTCTTGGATCTTCCAATGGTACACAGACATTGTTGGGCTAGCTGAACTATAGCCCATAAGTCACTCTAATAAATCGTGGTGTGTGTGTGTGTGTGTGTGTGTGTGTGTGTGTGTGTGTGCGCACGCGCATATGTGTTCTGTTCCTCTTTAAAAAAAAAAAAACAAAAAACAAAAAAAAAAAAAAAAACTAATATAGATTTTGGTACCAGAAGTAGCTCCAGAGGAACAAAAGTATAAGGACAATTTTGTTCAGTATCTGGAATAGTCTTTCCAGTTTGCTAACACCTGCAGTGACTGAAGCCTCTCTATTTTCAAGCTTCTGGAGAAGCTCAGAGAGTACCGAAATCCCTATTTTACAATTCTGCGCAGCTTTGGCTGTCCTGTAAGCCCTTTGTACACCACGCCGGCCTCTTCCTCTCCCAAGTGCTGATATCACAGGCATGTACTGAGGCAAATGCATTTGATTACCCTGTTTCAAAAATTGTTAGTGGCAACAGATATGGTTACTCTTTATGTGAAACTTTTGACAATTTGTGGGAAAATAATGATGCTGGTTGGTTGCTCCTAGCATCTCTGATGAATTGACAAAGGAAAAGAATGAGCTCAATGATAAAATTAACCAACTTGTAGCATCTCAGAGTAAAGTGAAGGGCAGCAATGAACTCAACGATAAAAGAGTCCAGATGTGCATAAAAGTTCTGAAGGTTTCTAAGTGTGCCATGGTAGAGTCTTCTCTGCAAAGCAGAAGGGCCCCAGTTGAAAATCAAACTGAAGCCGTCATTATGAGGTCGGCTGAGTTATAGCAAAACTCTGAGTTTCACTTTCAGAAGCAGGTTGTTAGTGGTCAAGGAAAGGGTTAAATGTTAACAAGTGGGATCCTGTAACTTGGAATGCAGATGTGTCTGAAGTCCCTATTGAAGCTGAGAACTTGGAACCCTCGGATTCTCAAGGGTTTGTCTGGCCAGAGGAAGTGCTCTCTCCACCCTCAACAGAAGATGTCCTTCCACCCCGTCTCCTGAAATATTGCCTTTTGCACCTTGACCTGTGGGAATTAAACCTTTGTCATCTGATTCACCTGCAGTGACTCTCTCTGAAGGAGATGCCAAGCAAGACAACATTGACATCTCTCAGATTCTACCAATAGTTGCTTCTAGACCTGGCACCAGAGGCTAATCATGCTCCCAGATGGGAGATAGAAAATGAAGCCCACGAGGAGATGTGCTTCACTCCTAAAGAACTTAATGAGTTTGCTATTTCATTCAAGCAGAAGTACTGTGAATACTCATGGGAATGGATTTTAAGGGCGTGGGATAATGGTGGAAGGAACATAAAAGTGGATCAGGCTGAATTTATTGATCTGGTCCCTCTGAGTGGGGATTCTAGGTGTGATGTGGACGCTCACACAGTTTTAACAACTATCAAAAGTTTGTTTGAATGGTTGGCTGAGGCATTTGTCAAAAAATGGCCTACTGAGAAGCTGGAGTGCCTAATATCCCTTGGCTACGTGTTGATAAGGGGATTTTATGGCTCAGGGAAATTGCAATGCTAGAGTAGGCACGCTGTGTAAGACCTCATCCTCCACAATGGGAAAGCTCAGAGGACATGCCCTTCTCTAATTCTGTAAGACACAGATAGTGAGAGGGCACCAATACGTTTTGAAAGCTTGTAGTCACCGTTTTCTTTGTGCCAGACCTTAGGCTTGGTGATGCTGCTGCTCACTTGGATAGACTAAGTGCAGCGGGTTTAGCGGGCCCTGAAGCAACAGGGTCCAGATGGCAGCACTGAAGTGCAAAGACAAGCTGATCATAGCCACCATAACATACGTACAGCAATCTCCACATGGGCCTTAGCTGTAATGGGTAGCACGGGCAAAGTGATTTTCATGGTGGCCATGATTCATATGGATCTTTGGTTCTACTTTATCAATCATGGCATTTCCAGGCATGAAATGGATAATAAGCCTACTACATTTTTGTTTGATCTGTGTGGTGGTTTGAATAGGAATGGTTCCAATAGATTCGTGTGTTCGAATGCATCACCACAGGGAGGGACACTGTTAGGAGGTGTGGCCTTGTTGGAGAAAGTATGTCACTGTGGAGGCCTGCTTTGAGCTATGCCCAGTGTGGCACACAGTCTCCTTCTGCTGCCTGAGGATCCAGATGGAGAACTCTCAGCTCCTCCTCCAGTACCATGTCTGTCTGCATGACACCATGCTTCCCGCCATGATGATAACGGACTAAATAAACCTCTGAACTGTCAGCCAGCCTCAATTAAATGTTTTCCTTTATAAGAGTTGCTGTGGTCATGCTGTCTCTTCAGAGCAAAACAATAAAATCTAACTAAGACAATCTATATTAGCAGAAATTTTCTCAACAAATGAAAGAAAGGCTACACTAGATCATGGCAAAAGGGAATATCACCTATGAGCCAATTTCCAGACTTAAGCAAGTTTGCACACCCATAACCTCTTGAATGAAGGATAGACCTTATAAGGAAGGACCTTGAAATATACCTAAGAGTTTACTGTTAACCTTTCTCTAATCTTTCCCACAGAGTGACCTATAGCCTTTACAGGGGTACACTGCGGGGAAAGGAAATAGTCAGACTTTCCAGGGCTGTTGGATACTGAATTGCTGCTGATTTTAGGAGACCTCAAGTAACATTGTGGTCCTCCAGTTCCTTACTGAGATCAGGTGATTAATGGATTTTTCATTGATGTCTGACTCACAGTCAGTCCAGTGGATCCCTGAACTCATCCTGTGGTTATTTCCCCAGGCCCAGAATGTATGATCAGGATAGATAGACTTCGATGCTGGCGGAATTCTTACATTGGTTCTCTGACCTGTGTAGTGGGAACTGTCACGGTTGGAAAGGCTAAATGGAAACCTTTGGAGTTGCCTCTTCCAGAGAAAATAGTGCATCGAAAACTGTATCCCATTCCCTGGAGGAATTACAGAAATTAGTGCCACCATCAAGAACTTGAAAGATGCAGGATTGGTAGTTTCCGCCACATCTTCATTTAACCCTCCTGTCCGGCCAGCATGGAAGACAGCCGGAGTGCGGAGAAGGACGGTTGACTTTTGAAAACTCAGGCAAGTAGTGCTCCACTCTCAGCTGCTGTGCCAGAGTGCTGTTCTCTCTTGAGCAAATAGCACTTCTCCTGGTTCATGGCCTGCAGCCATGGTCTAGCAAGTACCTTTTCTCTTGTTCTCAAGGACCGCAAGAAGCAATTTGCTTTTAGTTGGCAAGGCCAGCCATATACTTTGACAGTTTTACCTCAAGGATATACTAACTCTCCAGCCCTGTATCATAACTTCCTCAGAAGAGATCTTGATTGGCTGTATCTTCCACAAAATATTATCCTGCTTCACTAGATTGGTGGCATTGCGTTGGCTGGATAAAGTGAGTGGAGATAGCAACCACTTGAGACTTCTTGGTAAGGCATAAGTGATTGCACCTGGCCCAACCCCCAACCAAGAACGGAGCATAGTGTTTAGGAACAGTGCACTCCTCACTGCAGGGTGTCATTGCAGCCCACACATTAAGTGGCTCAGAAAGCTTGGCTTTGAGTGGGGCTTGGAATAGGAGACAACTTCAAAAATCCAGGTAGCTATGCAGGCTGCTCTACCTACTGGACCGTATGACCCAGCAGACCCAATGGTACTTGAGGTGTCAGTGGCAGAGAGGGATGCAGTTTGGAGTCTTCGGCAGGCCTCTTCAGGTGAATCACAGAAGACTTTAAGACTTTGGAACAAGCCTCTACCATCACCTGCAGACAACAGTTCTCCCTTTGAGAATAGCTCTTCGCCTGCTATCGGGCCTTAGTGGAAACTGAATATTTGACAATGGGCCACCAAGTTAGCCATTTGACCCGAGCTTCCCATGATGAGCTGGGTGCTGTCTGACTTATCAAATCATAAAGTGGGATTTGCACAGCGACAATCCATTATCAAATGGCAGTGGAATATACATGAGAGAGCTCATGAAGTCACATGAAGAAGCTGCCTATAGTTTCTATCCCGCTACCGTGCAGCTGCTGCTGTCAGGTATGTGTCAGCGTGCCCTGTTATTGGGTGATGTGGAAGAGGAGACTAGAGCCTGCTTTACTGGCGGTTCTAAATGCAAACCTCCGGCCGTGCTTGCTGAAGGTGGAGGAAGTACAGCAGTAAAGGAAGGGAGTTATAAACACCAGATAAGGCCACGTGACCAGTGGCCATTCTCTCATGTTAAGAGTGTGCAGATACTTGCATTGTCCTTCCTTGATTTCTTTATCATGTAATATAACATCAATTAAGAGGATATTAGTGGTTATCATATTTAAGTTTTGGATATAAAAGAATGTCCCAACATTGCCACCTATTCTAAAATTTATAATGCATTTGCAGCTGAATGCAGGATGGTTACATCATGGTAAGTGTAATTAAGATCTGGTTATTGTTTTCATGTGGAAACTGAACATGACTTAAGAAGATATGATTGTGTGTCAAACTGTCAAGGGAATGGATTTGTGATGGCTATTTTTAGTTGTCAACTTGACTACATCTGGATTTAACTAAAGCCCAAGTGACTGGGCACATCTGTGAGGGATTTCTTCTTAATTAAATCATTTAAAGTGGAAAACCCATTTTTAATCTCAACCTTTTGAGGTGGGAAGATACATCCTTAACCCAGATCTTTGAGGTAGGGAGACACTCCTCTCTTCTGAGCCACACCTCCTGCTGCATGCCTATGTCAAGGACACAGAAGGAGGACGCTTGCTCTCCTTGCCTGCTTGCTCTTGCTCTCACTGGCAAGTCCCTTCCTTTACTAGCATTAGAGCCTACTTCTTTGGGAGTCCTGTGTAAGCTGAAGACAGCCGAGACATTCAGCCTTGCGGACTGAACAACTACTGAATTCTTGGATCTTCCTTTGGATCAGCTATTTTTGGAATAGCTGGACTACAGCCTGCAAGTTATTCTGATAAATCCCCTTTATACATACAAATTATGTTCCCCCAGATAACCCTTGCTTATATAGACACATTGGACGCTACTTGTCTTCATGGTCCATGGGCATTATTTTTGTTCTCTTTCGAACTGAGATTGCTGTGTGTCCCTTCTTAAGAACCTTCACGATGTCTGTTTAAATGTCTGCACAAAACTGTACTACAGGATGAGTCTTAAGGCAAATCAGCTAAATGACTCGGAGTCGTGGGTGAAGGTGCAGACATGTGTATCTGTTGTTGCTGAGCATTTATTGCCCACCACATTGAAGATTTATCTTATTTGATGCTCATGGGAATATTCCCAAGTACATGCTATGCCCCTGTACATGCAGGTGCCTGCAGGAGCCAAGGAGCCATGCTCTCAACTCTGAGCCGTCTGTCGCACATTTTCTTTGTGGAAGCATGAACCCAGCCCTGAAGCTGGGTACACACACACACACACACACACACACACACACACACACGAAACCTTTCTTTTACAACAGCTTCTACATCCAAGACAGAGATTCAATACAGCTACTGAGAAAAATCATCACAGTTACTAAGAAAAAAGACATTATGGCTGAAGATAAAACAGACAAGGGACTTAAAAATCTGTTACCGAAGAGTGACCTGCGACCTTCACCATGTTAACAGTTCAGTTGTACTCTAAAAGTTACACCCCAAAAATGAGGTGTTCCTCCCAAAAAAACTGGGGAGGAAATAAGTATGTCAACTCTAAGAGTGTAAGTACCGTGTGTCCTGTTAGGGAAGTTTCTGCTGCCTCCATGAGACGCCAATGCTGGGTGCGAGGCAATCCCGGCCCTTCTTTTTTTTTTAAGTACATGGAATCTTAAAAATCAAGATTAGAGTAAGAATTCCACGAATACTCTTGCATACACATCTCTATAGCTCCTATTATTTTGCTAACATCTTCAATGTAAAAAGTAGGCAAGCTTCTTTTTCACCTATCCAGAGATACTGGTCCTCTACACAGACTTTTAAATATTCCTATTGAAATTATATGTCCTGTAATTAGAGTGCCAGGGTTCAAACTGCTTCTTCTGCTTCTGCAGCACATGGTTCTGAGGAAACTGCTTCCTCTATGAGCCTTACATTGAGGGTAGTCCCTAACAGAGACCTCTATCCTCTCAATTCTTAGGGAATCATATAAGCTAAAATATATACAGCTCTTAAGGTAGTACCTAGCTCACAGTCTGCACTGACATAATCTTTGCTAGTATTATTACTTCTGGTGTTGTCAGTGATTATGAACACCACCATTACCATTGACAAAGGACCAGCTAGTTATTAGAGAAACATAGATGCTAAGACAACTGGAAGCAGAAATGTGAAAGAATCCAACTCTCCATGGGCAGGTCGATGTACCTGCCAAACGCATACCGGGCACTGCACCCCTCTCCTAGCCGACAAAACGACCCTTGAAGCTGATGATCAAATGACTTGGATGAGTGTATTTCAGATGGCCATTGCATAACTCTGCTAAGGCTAAACTGGGATAAATTATTAGCATGGCCCGTGGCTGTGCTTCATTGTGCAATCAAGAGAGCTGGATGGTTTTACTTTTCGTAGGAAAAAAAAAAATCAAAAACTAAAACCAGAAAACATTTGGAATTTTCTTTCTTTCTTCCTTTTTTTTTTTTTTTTTTAAAGTCCATGGCCAGATCTTACAACATCAGTGATTTAAACCAGGCATTGAATGTGAACTCAACTAGGCCTCTAATATTTCTGCCTCACTCGGTTCCAGCGAACAATGCAGCCCTGGCTAGTGTTGAAAGTCTGCAGCATGCAAAGGCTAAAGGGCTAGCTAGACAACTTGGATCTCACTTTCACAGTTACCCGGCCTCCCGAATGCTGGAATAACTCAGTACTGTAATGCTCAAGCCCTCTGCACCATAAGTAAAAAATAAGAATATTAAATTTAATAAGCTCAGAGAGTAAAATCAAAGCCACATTTCCTACGAAAGAAACCATCTCACAATGATGTGAAGCAGAAAGAAATGTATAGTCATCCTGGTTTAAATTTCCAAGAAAATGATAGCAGAAGAAAGAATGATGCATATAACTAAAATACAGGGTGTGCTTGAGTCTCCTTTTAAAGAGAGCTGAAGTCCACAGAGCGTTTCCCAAGCCCATCAGTGAGCTGGTTCCCTAAACAACTTCGTTCTCACAGCTCCACTTCCCCTGCAGAGAAAACTGCCTTTTCAGGGCTCCTCCATGGTTCTGCTGAGCAGCCATTAAGTGATGCGGTACAGTTACAAACAAGTACCTGAGAAGAATGGGATCAAGGCCGCACAAAACTGTCCTGGCAATCTGAACGCAGGTGTGGGAGACACAACCCAGGTGGCTAAAAGGCGTCTTTGTTTGAGGCTGTCAGTGGGAGGACCTGACTAATCTCCTGCCCCATCCCTACACTCCCTTTTAACTATGTCAAGACATCCCCTCACATCAGGAAGTCGACAATGACATGGCTATGTGCTAAGCTCAGTTAATGTGGTCCTAGGTTTAAACACTTCAGGTTCAAAGTGGATAATTGGTGGTAGTGGATTTTAAAAGCTCACACAGGTGCCTTTGAAAAGAGGTCAAAAGTCAAGTGCATCTCTCCTGAGAGCACTGGTGAGCCCTTCCTAAGGAGATCAAAATTCTTTACATAAAGCCCCAGGGTCTTGTAAGCACTGTTATTAATTTAGTTCTGTATGTTCCAAATAAGGGGAAAATGATGCCACATGTGTGTACTACCAGTAACCTGGTCGTGTTTGTTCCAGAGAGGGAGATGTTAGATAGATTTTCACCTAGCAATTCTGGATTGCTAATGAAGTAATCCACTTTCTGCCAGGCTCAGACTGGGGAGGGAGGGTCTTTCAGGTCAGGGTAATGACCCTTGAACACAGCAAACACAGCCTGAAGGGAAAAGGAGTCTAAACACAGGGATGTGTTGTCCTAGCTTGAAAGTGTTGGTAAACCAAGGCTGTGAAGTTTGGCCGGAGCGCAGAAGACAGCCACTGCTGTGGACGGTCAGACCTCAAAACGTGTTCTTCAGTTTCATAATGCCTCTTATTAACAGAAATCATAAACTGCCACCTTCAAAACATGTTTGTGGTATTTTTACAAGGCAGCCAAACAACTCAGCTGTTAACTGCTATATTTCAAAACTCACTTGAAGAGTTTGCTGGTGTACCCCCAAGGCCACCTTTTCCTTAGTCCCTCCTCTGTTGGATAATTTTCTTCAACATGCGTATTACTCTTTTATTCTTAAGAAGTGTTATCAAAAAGGAGCATATGACTTGGGGAGTCTACATTTTGACCTTTATCTAAAACAAAATTAAACATTTGCAAATCTCTTTATGCCTGCTCATGAAAATTTGCATTAGCATGCCCGTGATTTTTTTTTTTTTAAACAGCATGTGCTCATTGGGATCTCTGCCACAGCAACAGAAACAGGAACAGGTGAGTTCTGGCAAGGACATGAGCAAATGAAAACCCTCCTGTTATGCTGGTTAGAATGTTACATTCAGTACAGCCTCTATGGACAACAACCCAGTAAAGAGGCTTCCAAAGCACTAAACCAGGAGGGGAGCAGATGTCTCCACACTCAAGTCCATGGCAGCACTGTTTGCCACAACTAGATGGTAGGCCAAGCCAAGAGGCCAGTGCAAATAGAGAAGAGTAAAACCACAGCACGTACTAGAGAATATTATCTCAAATCACACAAAGTATAAATGATGTTGCATACAGAAGGAAACACTAACATACTTCAAAACATCAAGTGAAAAAAGTTAATCAGTGCAAGGCAAACACAATGTAATCCCATTTATATGAGATGTCCAGAGTGGGAGACTTCCCAGAGAAAAATGTAGATGAGGGTGGTCGCCAGGAACTCCAGGGAAAGGAGAAAAAAGAGAAACTGTTTCACCAATGGTGGTAACAAGTTTTGGAGACAGATTGGCAGGATGTTACATAGCATTGGGAATGTATTCGCTGGCACTGACTGTGTAGATTAGTTAATGGCACATTTCACATTGTGCATATTTTACTACAATTCATTTTAATTATGACTCCCTTATACAGACATCAGTGTGCTAGGGTTGAGGTCTGGATTAGACACACTTCCTTGATGGACTGCACTTAAGTTTGAAGTACCACTACGGATGGAAAGAGAATATGCTCCTTTCAAGATTGCAGAGATCCAACTGGCTTGAGTAAACAGATAAAAACTGGGTGGAGCTGACATTTTCAAATCAGTACACAAATTCTTGGACCCACACTCACTGCATTTATAATTAGGAAAGAATGTCACTAAATTTTTTTAATGAAAATCACATATTTGTCACAGCCACTTGACACAAAAATCATGGTTTCACTTAAATAGGGAAAGGAGGGGGAAAATCTTTCAGAAATAACACTTTAATTCCAATTTAACGTTGAGCACACGTGGTCATAGCATGTAGCATAACAAAGTTAATACAGAAAAAGTAACGCGACGGTGGGCTAACTGCCGTGAAACTACATGCGTTAATTATAGACAAGAAAGGCCTGCCGAGGCCTGTCAGGTGAACTTCCAATTTGCACTCAACACAAAGGAAACGGTACTCAGAGCTCAGTGGCCATTTCAACATTTACACAAGTCAAAAATTCCCAGCTCAAATCCCAGTGACTCAAGCCTGTGTCAACAGGGTACTGTCCAATTACCAGCATGTAGCATTTGCTCAGAAGACTTCCAAATCCCCTAACTTGCTAATAATAGTTTAAAGACTCTATGGCTTTTAAAGTCTGGGAAATAATTCAGTCTCTACTCAAAGGGAGATTACCCCTGGATTCACTGAGTACTTTGGCTGGGAAGCCGCCTGTACTCACTCACAAGTCACAGTGGTTTGTTTGGCTGCTGGGAATTCACAGCATCCTCAAAATAACCTGACCAACAGGAGAAATTGACAGAATCCCATACCCTCTATTCCCAGCTGTTTAGTCAGCTTTCCTACCAGCAAAATCATGGTAAATACCACAGCAACAAAGACCAAAACAATAATAGTCATCACCAAAGAGATTGGTGAGCACACAGAGTTTGGTGGCTTGCTTCCCTTTGGCTGCCTTCCGGACAGTCTCGGGGCTGAACATTTTCTTAAAGAAATGAAGTCTACAGACAAACCCACAACTGAAGGGAGATTGAGGACCACAGAGGTTAGGACACAGCAGAGCTACAGTCCAGGAAGCCTACGCGCCGTTCTTGACTGTAACACGCCACAGTTTGCGAGCTGCTCAAAACAGCAGCAAGCGCGCCTCCTCTGTACCAGACCGGGTCACATTAAACACTGAGCATGCGTGCTGGATGAACGAAGGAAACGAGCAAAACAAAACAAGCAACACGGGAAGTAAACAGAACTCAATCAGCTTAGAACACTGGGGGAATATTCTGAAACCTTTGCTCTGAGTGACTGTCAGGGAACACCCGGAAGTCCTTTCGCTGGCCCTGTTGTGCAGCTGAAAACGACAGAGTCAGACACAGATTACAGTTTAAGAGAAGAACCCCAGACCGGCAGCAGAGCGTGAGTGAGCAGGCCTCTTCACAGCTTACACTAAAATAATAAATTCGGACTTATTATGTCACAGGAGCTGTAATTCTCCTTTCTCTAAACATGGACCTTGGATTTATACCCCTTTTAAGTCAGATCTTTTTAGTCAGAACTGCTCATTTATAAGCAGAACAATGACAGTGTTGAGAGAAAAACCCAACAATGTCTTCATGTGTTAGCCTGGCCTTTAAAGACCATTGGCCAGGCTGCTTGGTGTGGCTCAGTGAGCAAAGTGCCTGCCTGTGAGAATAAGGACATGAAGAGTACTCCTCAGCATCCACATGAAAAGCCCCGCTTGACAAAGCATGCTTTAGTCCCAGCTCTGGGGCGGGGGAGGGGGACAAAGCTCCTGGGACTCCCTGGCTCAGGGGTCCACACAAACTGGAAGTCCGGGTGCAGTGAGAAATCCTGTCTCAAAATAATAACAGTAATAATAATAATGCTTGGAGACCTGTCGGGGAAGAAACAGAGATCAGCTTCAGGCTTCCACACACACTACACACCTGCACAAACACACACACACAACAAATTTTAATTAAATTTAAGTGTTAAAGTTAGGCAAGAAGGCCATCAGCCCCGTCCTTCTCCTCTGCACGTGTTTGGAACAACGTGTGCGTGTTTAGAACTGTAAAACAAGTATGTGCGCCAGGCTGCTGTTGGCAAAGGTTCCCTCCGACAGTCAAGTCACGGAAGCAGCAATGAAGTGGGAGAGTCAGCAGGCGTTCTTGCCTGCCTGCCGCAGCAGAGCGGGCTTTGCACAGACGCCTCTGCGGGAGACAGCAGTGGGCGCTGGAAGGCTGTACCTGCCCCTGCGGTACTAGGCTAACGCCTCACAGCTCCCTCCTCTAGCAGCCTGATTCTGGTCTCCGCCAGGTTCGCCTCCCTCAGCCTCTCAACCTCCCTTGGCTGTATTAAAGGATAACAGAAAGATTAAAATTTCTGTTCACTTGAAAATTACATGCACCAACGTTTTGCTGTATGGCTACGGCTCTAAGCAGCCTGTCTGTCTGTCACCTCGTACTGTTGTCACCTTTGTAGGTCTGTGAACACAAGCATCCAATTTCCTAACAAATACAACCGTGCGATACCTATTCATCGCTCATCCTAGTCACTGTGCTGCACGCCAAACCTTCACAATCCTCTAAGCGACTTGACTCCCTTCACCAGCACCCTCCTCCCTCCCAGCCCCCTCCTCCCCCGATAACCACTAGTCTACTCTCAGTTACTAGGAGTTCAGTTTCCTCAGATAATAACGTAGAATTGAGATCAAGTTAACGGCCTCTGTGCTCACTGACGCAATTCTCAGGATGACCTTCTTTGGGCTGAACAGACGTGCTGAAGAATCACCACATCGTCTTTACCCGTCCACTGGCAGGCAGACTCTTAGGCTGTGTCTATATCTTGGCTACCTAAGTAATGCTGCAAAATGATAGAAGTGACAACATTTGCTCGCAATATTAATCTCAATTCCTTTTTCCCATATAGCCAGCAGTGGGGTTGCAGGGTCATATAGCAATCTAATTTTTTTTAGTCTTGTGAGGTATATCTAAACTATATTGCAGGATGCCTATAACAACCTATAATCCCAGCAATAGTGTGTAAGGGTTCCCATTTTCCCACACGCCTTCTACTTTGATACAGAGTCTCATGAAGCTCAGGCTTGCCTTGAACTCACTATGTGTCCAAGGATGGCCTCGAGGGCCTGATCCTCTTGCCTCTACCTCCCCAGTGCTGGGTTTTATGGAGTTCTGGAGGGTGAAGCCAGAGCCTCATGCACACCAGGCAAGCCTCTACCAACTCTGCTACATGCCCTGCCAATCTACACCATTTTCAAGGTGATGGCTCGTGTCTTGTATTTCTCTCATGATTGGTGATTCTCTCTACACCTTCTCACATACCTAATACCGGTTCATATGTCTTCTTTGGAAAAAACCTTTTGTGTTCTTTGCCTCTGCTTGAACTGGGTTCGTCTATACTGCTGCTGAGGCTGTATAAGTTCCTTATCAGCCAGGGTTCTCATGCCCTGCCATACCCAGGCTTTGCAGTGTTTGTTGTACTTTGGGGCTTTTTCATTTGGCTCACTTTCACTCGCCTATCTTTGTTTCCATTGCCATGCTTTTGGAATCTAGTCATGAAACCATTTCTAACCTCAGCGTCAAGAAATACTTCTCCTGTGTTTTATACTAGGATTTTCATAGTTTCTGAGCTTTAACATTTAGATTATTATTAGTCTACCTGAGCCGATTGTTTGTGCGGTGGCAAACAGGTGTTCGGTTTCATTCTTTTGCATGTGCATGCACAGGTCTTCGGCATCACTAATCGAAGAGACTCTACCCTCATTGTGTGGTTTCGGCATCTGTGCTGAAGGTTAGCTCTGTGTCTGCTCTTTACGAGATTCTGTCTGTTTACGGAGCTCATTCTCATGCCAGTGCCACACTGCTTTGCCGGTGGTAGCTTTGTGCTATACTTTGAAATCAGTGGCATGATGTCACTAACGTTGTTCCTTTTAAAATTGCTTTGCTTGCTTGGACTTTGTGGTTCAGTATAAAATTTAGGACTCCATTTCCATTTCTATAAAAAAAATATTAGAGGACTTTTGACAAAAATTGTTAAATCTTTAGATAATTTGGGATTAATGGCATTCAACAATATTAATTCTTGCACCTCATGAGCACATGAGCTGAGAGTGTCTTACCGCTTACGCATTACTGCTGGTCTGTAGGACAGCTGATTGCCTCCCTCTTTTATAAACTTGTCTGAACCTTACAGTACAGTGAAAGCTAGTCTGGGCTGTGCTCCTGAAGTTCATGGTGACTTAAGTCTATGAACTTAACTCCCACCTTTGTTAGGTAACGAAGGGCATCAGCAACAGGCTATATTTTGGGGAGTGTCTCTTCGAAACCCTGGCCACCAACTCAAAAGAGGGCTCTTTACATCTGGTATAGGGGGTTTTGTTAGGTGGTCTTTCGCCCTTAGAGGGAGCACTGTCAGCCGGATGAGAAAAGTTTAGGTAAATGGTAGCATGATTCCTTGTGGCATTTTAGCTCTTACTATTTACCCCCCCTTTCCTACATTTACCCCTCTCCCCCTTCCCATTTCCCTTGTCAGATCACTTTTATCCTGCTATTATCCTTTCAATTTCTCCTGCCTTCTTCTGAATGTATGTCCCTGGTTCTCCCTAGGAGCCCCCCTTTCCCCATTTCCTGATCAAGGCACTTATGTCCTGCTATTCCCCTCTCTATTGCTTCCCAACCCTCACCCCAGAATCCAGGCAGTGGTACTGTTTTATTTTCCTGGTATCTATACTTACTACAAGCTATGTACTCACATCTGAAGATTTGGAGGTAGGAGCCTCCAACAGAGAGGATATGTTACCTTTGTCTTTCCGGGTCTGGGTTACCTTACTCAATATAATCTTTTCTAGTTCTGTCCATTTGTGAGACCAGAGGAGGTCACGAGAATAAGGGTGTGGTGGGCAGCCAGCAGGAGCCGCTGCCCCAGTCTGCTCACAGTTAAATTCTACACCACACCTTTACAACTCCCAATGCTGTTGACAACAGGCTCATGTGCGTCCACTGGAAGCAAGAACTGAGCAGTCAGACTCCTTACTTACTGCACTGAGCTTAGTCACTGAACCTCATTACCGTCTCACAGGGTCCCGCCTCTTGATGAAGATCCATAACCGATTCATTAGTGGCTGCTGAGAGAGGAAGGATCAGTCTTCTCAGGGAAGCTTATCCAATGCTATGGATCAGCCCTAAATGTGTGTGTGTGTGTGTGTGTGTGTGTGTGTGTGTGTGTGTGTGTGTACAGAGCAATGCTAAATGGACTCAGTGGTTGTGTTTCTGTAAACATATATGTATGCACACATGTATATTTATAAATGATAATTAAAGAAGAGAGCATAAATTTGAGCCTTCAAATTGGAAAAATTTAGGAAGAGTTGTAGTTTTGTTTGTTTGTTTGTTTGGTTGGTTGGTTGGATGGATGGATAGATAGGCGAGTGGGTGGGTGGTTTTGTTTGTTTGTTTGTTTGTTTGTTTTGAGGACAGGGTATCTCTGTGTAGCCCTGGATATCCTGGAACTTTCTCTGAAGACCAGTCTGGCCTCAAACTCACAAAGATCCACCTGCCTCTGCCTCCTGAGTGTTGGGATTGAAAGTATGTACCACCATACAGCATGGAAGAGTTACGCATCAAAAAGAAGCTCATTTATCTCAAAAATAAAATCAATGTTAAAATAAATAACACAGAGGTGCTCCTACAATTGAAGTAGAGACTGTCTTGTCTTACAGTACACATTTGTTGTCGAATACGCATTCATCTCATTGTTTGTGGGAGTGGTGATTAAACGTGCAGTGGAGTCATAAACAGACTCAGACTTTATGAAGAACTTTGACATCGCCAATATTCCCTTTTCACCCTTTGCCCAATCATGTTCAAGCTAATGTGTTCAGAATTGGGACAATCCACAGCAGACCTGCAGAATCCTTTGGTGGTGGACTATACACTTTAATCACTTTGTTCATGGAACCATTATTTAATGAGCGAGACTATGTACCCAGCACTGTTCTGGACAAGGAAGATGCATCTGCAGAAGACAGAAGCCATCCTTGCTCCCATGCGGTGCATATTCATCAACCTAGTTAAAACAGGTGAGAAAAGCACATGATAACCATTTACTGTGGACAACACAATGGGCTTCCACAGCAGAGCACAGTGACTGGGCAGCTCCACCAGCTCAGCCACCTAAGGGTGAGCTCTTCGAGAAAGCAAGGTGACCTTTGCATGAGAAGAGAAAGCATCTAAGTGTGAGGAGGTGCCCCCACAATGAGATTGGTATGTTGGGGAGCATTTAGGAGAACTCAGGCAGCTAAGCGAAATGGACAAAGCTGAGGCTTAGGAAGTAGAGGAGGAGAAAAGAAAGGTAGAGTCACACAGGCACACTCAGGTCCTAGTAAGGAACGTGAATTTCATCATTATCAAAGAAAGTTGATGCCTAGTTGTGTTGTGTAGGAATAAGAAATAAGTGCCTTGAGCACACACACAAAGACTGTTAGATCACCATGCCTAATGGGGGCTTAGATGGCCTCTGCAGCTGGCACAACACGCAGGACTTAAACTGTGAATAAGCAAATGAAGTTAATGGGGCCTATAGGCTGGGGAAATGCAACACAGAACTCATGCACTTTGTGAGAAAGATGTGGAGAAGGGGAAGCTGGACACAGGAGGATAAAGCCAGCGAGAACCCCAGTTGGGAAAGAGTCTCTAGCGTGTAAGGAGCAGGATGTGTTTACAGACTTAGAGTCTGTGTCTCCCCCTAATGTATTGAGGTCCCATTGTTCCAGCCACATCATTGTACGTAAGAGACAAAAGGCACCTGTGCATTAGGTGCTGCGGGAGGTTGTGAGTGGTGTCTGATGCTCTGCGATGACTCAGACACTGGAGACCCATGGCTTTATGCATTCTCAGACATGTACACTGACTTCTAGGCAGGCATCTGATGGTGAAAGTCAAAATTTCTGAGACATGTCTTTGGTCCAACATTTGTGCCTTTAGAAGCACACAGCCCAAAAAAAAAAAAAAAAGCACATGTTCAGAAAGAAGCTATGGGACACCAGAAGCTATGGGAATGCTCAGACATCATCCCCAAAGAAGCAGAGCTACTTAGCACGGGGCACTATGGAATGTCCTGACAGCACAGGTCCCAGAAGACTACTGTTCACTTCTATATACTTTTAAGACATGAGTTTTCCTTAACATACATGAGGCCTTAGGTTCAATCCCTAGCACTGAAAACAAATAACAACAACAAAAGATCCGTTAGTCAATCATAGAGTCCATCCAGCAGATTACCCCTTCTTCCTACCTTCAAAACCAGCCTCTCACATATGTGAGACAAATGCTCTGCCCCTGAGCTCCCTTCCCAGACATACTGATTTTTCCTTTTTGAAATTTAAAGGACAGAGTTAAACAGACTAGAATAGGAAGCATTCATGAGAACTAGAGGCACTAGGGTAAATTTGTCTTACATAAGTATAAAATACACCACTCATGTATGAATATATACAGTCACTGGGTTATGACATGAAGCATTTCTTTCTTGGGGTAATGCTTATTTTAAGACATGGAAGCCATTTGTTTAAAATTGATTCTGATTCTATACACTAATGTTTAACCAGAGTGAGTTTTGGAGGGAGGTGGTTTGTTAGAGATAATAGGTGAGGCCCCATGAGAACTTGTTAAACTACGGACTGGTAAAAAATGAATACCACATAATGAATACCTCTAGAGGATATGATGATGGTTTGGGTTTTTGTTTGTTTGTTTGTTTGTTTGGAGACAGGGTTTCTCTGTATAACCTGGCTGTCCTGGAATCCACTATGTAGACCAGGCTGGCCTCAAGCTTAGAGATCTACCTGCCTCTGTCTCCCGAGTGCTGGGACTAAAGG
The DNA here is from genome assembly GCF_907164565.1 of Psammomys obesus. Lineage (NCBI taxonomy): Eukaryota > Metazoa > Chordata > Mammalia > Rodentia > Muridae > Psammomys > Psammomys obesus. The sequence goes on along the minus strand of NW_026591918.1, from coordinate 1,003,091 downwards.
CGTGTGCCACCACTGCCTGGCCAAATGATGCTGTTAAAAAGGAGGGTTTTATATACTTCTGTATTAAATGCATTAGAATATCATTTATTCTTTGACAATTTCATATATGTATACAATGTATCTTGATTGTATCTACCCCAAACTTCTCTCACTTTTCCCCTTCCCCCAGGATACCCCCAGTACACTCTCCTCCATCTGCACGTGTGTGAGCACGTGTGTGCACTCGCCCGCCCCACTGCCTGCCTGCCTGAGTCTGTATATGTGCACATGAGCTCATGCACCCCCCGAGTCCAGAAATGTTGCACCCCCTGGAGCTGGAGCTGCAGATGGTTGTGAGCCACCTTGGTGGGTGCTGGGATACAAACTCGGGTTCTCTGGAAGAGCAGTAAATGCTCTTAACTACTGAGCCATCTCTCCAGCCCCATGTTGACCCATCTTGTTGTTTTGATCTTCTGTAGATTTTAAGTGATGTTGGTCATTCATAGGAAGGACACTCATCCTGTCAAGGAAAGAGGTTTTGATCACATACCAATTCTAAACACTAACCACATTTTTATAAAGCTGGGGTTGGGGTGATGGATAAGGGGGAGCTGTGTTCGTGTTCCCAGAATCCACACAAAGCTACCCTCTAACTCCAAGAAGTTCCAGCTTACCTGCCACCAATGGGGGGTGGAGATGGGAAGCCCCAGAACACCACAAGCCACCTGTCCTGGCTTACGCTGCAGTGAACGAGAGACCCTGCTCCAGACAAGGTGAGGACAGACTCCCAGGGCTGTCTTTAACTGCCACACGTGTGCCATGCACATGCCTGCTGTACTCACACAGCAACCTCGCACACACACACACAGACAAAAAAATAGGGTTTCTTAAGTCAGTTTTAGATAGCATATAACTAAGCGCTGTCACCTGAGCCTGCTCCCTGGTGAGGAAGACAAAGGCATGGACGCTGTCTCACGGACGCTGTCTCATGGACGGACGCTGTCTCGTGCCTAAGGAGCCACGATGGCAGAGAGGGTGCTGTCTGAGTGAATACGAAGGGCTTCATTACCAGCATGAGAACACACAGCACAACAAACCACTGAGCTTCAGGCAGTGGCTCTCAACCTTCCTGATGCTGCGACCACTTAATAACAGCTCCTCATGTTGTGGTGACCTCCCCAACCACAAAACTATTTTCATTGTTACTTTATAACTGTAATTCAGCTACTGTCAGGAATCATAATGTGAATATCTGATGTGTGACCCCTGTGAAAGGGTCATTCGACCCCCAAGGGGTCACAACCCAAAGACTGAGACCCTGCCCTGAGGCAGTTAGAGGCTGTGAGCACTGTGTAAAAAGTTGCATTCCTCCCAAATTTCCTTCTAGGTCACTCAGGGCACTGAGTCAAAGGCTACATTTTCATTTAGGTCTAAACTTATGTACCCATCACATCCAGGCCCAGGATTTGGCTGAGAAAGAAAGAAAAAGGAAGAAAGAGAGGAGGGAAGGAGAGTGGGAGAGAGGAAGGAAGGATTTTTCACACAAAACGAAGACATTAGAAGGGACGCTGCTCCAGCCTCTAGTCTTTAAATAGAAGAGTGTCCAGCTTTTGCCCACAGTTCTTGCCTCTGGGAGGACAGGATTTCTCCTGATACTTTTGCAATGGATACAATGAAACAAATCAACAAGAAAGTCTCTTTCCCTTCCTTCCCTGAGCAAAAAGTTCTCACTTTGAAAATTCTACATCTCAGCCCCTGAATGGACATGTGTCCTTAGCAGATTTGGTTCTTCCCAATTCTAGTTTTCCTTAAAAAATTATTTCTTTACAAGTTATCATTTTTCCAGAAACCTAAATACATTATATACATATACATATACATATACATATACATACATATATATATATATGTATATATATATATCTTGGCAAATGACTACAGCACCCTTCAAGATTCTCCAACATCCTGGAGATGACCAGCTTCAAAGTGGCACAAGTTCCAAACAGGACTCAGTGGGGTGAGATAAAAATCTCTCTTGAAGCCCAGAACCATTTCTCTTCATGAAGATGAAGCTAATGGTGGCAAATTTGGCATTGTTAGGTTTCCTTGAGCCTGTTTTTTGCTAACCTTTCTGGCACATACAAGAAAAGCCAGTCTCTAGAAATAAATAAGAAAGATATTTCCCAAATCTATACCTAAAGAAGTGGGTGGTATAAAAGGCAGATGGAGTTTGGAATCTCAAGAAACTGTTTTCAAGCCCACCATACTGGTCAACATGGAGGTCTTGTTGCGTCCTTCCCAGACAGAGATTTCCAGAAAATAAGAACTTCTCTCAGGGCTTGGGAATCAAGGTCACATATTTCACCTTGGATAGTTACATATTGGTTAGAGGATGTGCTTTTACTGTGGGGTTAAATAGTAAGGAATACAGCTGAGAGGTGGCGCACACCTTTAATCCCAGTACTCGGGAGGCAGAGACAAGGGGATCACTGCAAGTTCAAGGACAGCCTGCTCTACAGAGTGAGTCCAGGACAGCCAGAGCTACACAGAGAAACCCTGTCTTGAAAGAAAAAAAAAAAGTAATGCTTCAAAGAAATTAAAATCAAGGAAGTAAATTCCGAGTGCCCTTGATGGTGGACGGCTGGTTCTTCCTTGGTACATTGGAAATGAGTCTGTGTCCAACTACTCAAACGGTGTGCACAATGGAAGCGCAGCTCCGGTCTTGGTGTGACCTGTTGGCCATCTCACTCTCCACAAGGCACACCCATAATCCCCTTTTATTCAGAATCACAACTTTGCTTGATTTTTTTGTTTGTTTGTTTTGGAAACCAAACAATAAAGAAACTGAACCTTTAAAAGAAGAAGGAGAGGATGATGAGAGGACGGGACGATGAAGAAGAGGAGGAGAAGGAGAAAGTTTCGTATGGTGTTTTTCTCTCAAAAGCTGGTTAAGAATGTGGAAAGTGCTCAACTACTTCATGGGGTTAGGTGCACTTCTTCTCAAGAGAAGAAGGATTCATGCCAACGGCAGGAGGGCCACCCACAGCACAGGGATAAATGCTGCCAGAGCAGCCGCTAAACTTAGGAAGGTATCATCCCCTCTCCCCTCACGTCTGACTGGAAGGCCTCCCCCTCTACACCCTGTTCCTCTCCCAAGTAAACATCCTCTTTCAACTCAGTAACTCCTTAATGTCTCCCAACTCCATCTCTAATCTGCTCATTACACAACTAGCCTATTAAAAAAAAAAAAAAGATTTGGCAAATGCCTCCTTTTTTGTGTTTACAACTCTCATACTTTTGTCCTTTGTATATTATCCAGAAACACAGCCATGAGGACATCTTCACACCAAACACAACAGCACATGCTGCAAGCATGAAGGCTTGCTCAGAAAGCAAGACGTAGTTGTCAGGACCGCACTGGACACAAAGCAGTGCAGGGGCGTCTTTGCTCAGTCTGCCCCAGTGTAAGGAAGTGTAGGAACGAAAGGTAAACTCTGTATGGGAAGACGGAAAGGGATGAGTCAAAAAGATGATAGAATATGATCTGAAGGAAAATCAATAGTCGTGGACTCACAATCATGGAAGGTCGTACTTCCATAACAACTGTTTCAAAGATCTTCCATCTCCGTTTTTATTGAAAAATTTCAGTAATATTTATCCCACACCAGCACCAAGCCACAAGAAAATCAAGTTTACAGATGTTTTCATTAGATTTCTTCTCTACTAAAGACCCAAACCAAACAAACAAACAAAAAACCAGTTACCACAAGTGACAAAAGTTAGATGATTTTTTTTCCCTCAAAAGCTATTTGAGAAGCTCCATGCCCTTAACTTCCTGCGCTTCTCCCTGAGGAAAGCAGAGTGTGTGGTTCACCCACAACCATCCATATTGTCAACATGTGGATGCAGTTCCCAGGTAAACCCAGCTTCCTCTGAAGGAAGCCACGCTTCCCTGGGCTAATGGTCCCACCCAGTGGCTGGCATGAGAATTAATATAACTCAACACGGCTTCTTCATGGCCTCCTCTCTAAGACTGAGGCATATGCACACTTTCTCCCTCCGTTCTTCTTCCAGTAGCTTCCATCCAACCCTAATTTGGATCTCAGAGATTTGGATCCTCTGACGGGATGCCTCCTGTCTTTTCCTCCTGTCCTGGTCTGGATGTGAAATATTCCCCAAACACACACTTGCCTCACTGAGTTGTTAGCTTTGATTTTAAAGTATTTATTTGTTCTTGTAGGTGTGTGTGTGGCAGGCGTGACCTGCCTTCCACCTTTACCTGGGTTCCAGAGAGTGAGCTTCCGTTTAGCACCATCTCACTGGACCAAGCTCACAGTCTGAACACTTGGACCTGTGCTGATGGCACTTCCGTGGAAGACTATGAAACTTTTTGGGTGGTGCATGTGTGTGTGCTTGTGTGTGTATCATGTGTGCATGCATGTGTGTGTGTATTGCCCTAGATGGCAGATATGGGATACTAGGGGCGAGCCTTGAACTTACACACCCCTGGTACTAGTCTGCTTCCCTGGTTCACAATGCGAGGGGCTATCTTGCAATCCCAGCTCGTGGGCAGAGCGGCCAACTACCGTGCCTTTTCCACTGAGACTCGGCTGTGTGTATCCCTGACGTTATAAGCAACAACCGACTTCTTCTGTAAGTGCTGTGACATGCGTGGTCACCGTGACATAAGGTAACTACACCAACGCCTTCTCAACTGAGCTACCTATTTCCTGGTTCCCCAATCATCTCAGCCCCCCTGGTTTATCCAGTTTAAGCACACTTTTGCTTGTCTGTGTTCTTCTGAAAGTATGGTGCTCAGTGCTAATTACGATACTTCAAGTGCAAGTAGATGGCACCAAAGCAAAGCAGGTTCGCCACTTTCCCTAGACTATGCGTACACAGACACCTGCTGATGGAGTGCAAGGAGAGTTTGGGGCAGCCAAGGTGCCCAGCAGATACCCTTTGCATGAATAAGGTTCCTAATCTCCAATTTCACACACATGAAGCTCACACATACTCAGCACGATGTCTTTTGAAGTAACCCAGATGTGCATTTTTAGGATGTCTAAGCTACCAACCACTTAAATCTTCATTTTCTATCTAACAAAATCTGCTGACCTTTGAGAACAGCAGTAATGTCAAAAAAGTGATGTGAAAAACATATCTTGTTGGTTTTTCATATTTTACTTACTCTTTAATTAGTGTTTTGGCAATATAATCTTCCTGATATTTGTGTTAATGAAAATGCATTTAGCTATGTTTTAACTAACGTAAGTTGCTATAAACCTAAGCCTATCTTAGAACTTCATATCTGTAGGATATATGTCTCAACTTTTCAACAAGAACCCCCAAGTGTCACTGGAAGTACATCTTATTTTGAACTGATGATTTAGTTAACTGGCACACACAACCTTATTTTCACTAGTGCCTGTGTCACCATTAGAATTGTGGTATTATCTCACTCTTAATTTTGTTTTATTGCCTCTGCTCTTCTTCCAAAACTATTTGGTTTTAGGATCATCTGACATCTGTGTTTATACAACCATGAGCTGTTTCTAGATAAGCAGATTTTTGAGGATGGTATTTCAGGATCCTGTCTTCTAGCTTGCTGATAAGTGGGTGGTGTGTGACTGGGCAGAGCCAACACAGACACTAGACCTCCAGTAACCTCCTGAATCTTTCCCGTCGTCTACTCCCGCACTGGGCACAGTGCCCCACGTGTCCACCCCTCCTCCGCACTCTTCCACTGCAGAAAAGCCTGTCTTCCCAAACCCATAGATCAGATTGGTTCTGTATTTCATTTAAAATCCTTCCAACCCTGCTCATTGCCTAGAGAATTATAAGGAGGAGTTGCATCTGTCATGAGAATTCAATTTCAAAAGCAACTGATTAACATAAATGATGTTTGATCAGAACAATTCCACAACGGGTATCCAAGACACAGTCTAGGCATGTTTACAGTCTTATGTTAGTCCACATAAAAATGTGTGTGCATATGGAAGAACTTGCTATTTAGCTAATGATTAAAATTTTTTAAAAACCACATTTATTTGGCTTCAGGTGTGAAGTTTGTTTTTTTCTGATCATAGGTTTATTAACAAAAGGACAACCACACTCATCCATCCACAAGTAAGCACATTTAGGGAGCTTGAACCGACCACACGCACCCCTCCCAACAGCCCACGTCTAGCATTTTTTAAATCTGGAAACCATGTAAACGTACTGCCTGGGCTCTCGGCTTTTTATGTCCCCATCTACCTGTCCCCGTGGGCAATGGGTAAAATCCTGCAGAACTCTGTCAGCCACTCGGGCCTAGATCAACATCTGGGCACAGAACTCCTGGGTGGTCACACCTGGGGCAAAGTCAGCTTGTGTGCTGCATCCTTGGTGTCACTGTACTCATGGAGGAAGGAGGCATGGTCCTCTAGTTCCCCCATTCCACAGTCCCGAGCTATTAACTGGGAGATCTCCCTGTCCGGCATGGCCTGCTTCTCCTTCAGTTTCAAAGACTCCTCGCAGAGCCCATCAGCCTGCTCTGACTTGGATGTTGGCTGCGGCCATCAAAAGGCCCCACGGCAACTTCGGATGAGTGGTGGCTCAGTCCTCCTGAACTTCAGCCTTCAGGGCTTCCGTTCAACAAACAAGTCTGGTCTACAGAAAGCTGAACGGTAAGGAGGAGCTGCTGGACAGTCGGAGGAAGAGCAGCAGCGCCTGACTGCAGGTTTGAGCGGAGCGCTCGCCTAGCAGAGAAGACAGTATTGTCACTAAGGCGGTGGTGAGCGGACCTAACCCCCCTGTGGAGGAGAGAGGAGCAGGTGCTTCAGCCAGGACGAGCTGGGAAAGGAGCAACAGAGAGCCAAGGCTGCTGGGCCGGAGTAAAAGTGAGGAAGAACTGCGCCAGACAGCCAGCTTGTGTGGGCCTTTCAGTGGTGGACAAAACCCCAAACCTTGGAGTGATTATTCGTAGCCGGACTGCAGACCTCGAAGGCGGGGGCTGGCAGTGTCCTTCATGCCTGCCTCTCTTTGCCCCACCTCCTCTCTGATCTGTCAGTGTGGCCACCTCACTGGCTTCAGGACTCAGCGCGCTAGCTGCGGCTCTATGGAGCAACCCCCAGCCTAGGCCCGGCAGACCTCTTCCGTTTTCGGCTGTCTGGTCCAGCTGCTGAGCAGTGGCAGCCGGCTGTCCCCCACTCTAAAGGCTGGAAGCAGCGCTTGCGTTCTATCCATGAGCCGGGCCTGCGGCAGCACGTGCTGGGTGCTGAGCAAAGCAGATACTTTCACGTGAACAGCGACCAGCGACCAGCGGGCCGGACCAACAGGCCTCAGGAGAGCCTGCTGCGGGAGCACTTGCTCTCCAGGGTCTCTGTAGCTCTGGGGTTCTGAAAACACATGAGTTTCTCTTCGTTATCTTTCAGATTTGCTTTTAAGTACATTCTTCTGAGCCTTAAAACTCTTACACAACAAAATGAAAAAGAAAAGCTATGAAAAGTCTATCCTTTGCCAAGCTCGGGGCAAACTGTTTTCCTTTTTTCTGTGAGATAAGGGAGATAATCTAACTACCAAGTTAAAAATATTTTGAATTTTTATACTATCAATAAATCATACAAAAAGATACCAATCCACAATGCAATTTACTTCAGAGGTGTGTTGGCTATTTCAGTGGGGCCAAATAAAGGGGAGGCGGGAGGACGGGTTACCTACACTTTACCTCACATTTTGAAGTCCATGTTCTGAAGTATAAAGACAGAAGCAGGAGGTCACCAGCAGTCTTCACTTGGTGTCTAGACAGAACCAGCTTCTGAAAAGAAAAGATGGAGGCGCTGCTGTTACAGATCACAGGTATCACTGGAGCATTCGGAGGGAGAGATAAGGAGGAACAGAGGGAGGGGGGACAGATGTTTTGTGCAATGTAAATTGGTCAAAATGTTGGCTTGAAGGGGAGACTACAAACTGCTTCATCTTCGTTACAAAAAAGGAAAAAAAAAAAGCATTTTCCCTTTCTGCCTTCAGGAGAGCACGGTATTTACCACCAGTTTGGAAAGCCTCTCTCTTCCCCTTTCAACCTGCGTCAGGCCCTCTCACACAAACGCCAGATAATGTGCTCTTAAGTAAGAACTCAAGTGCCTACCACCTTTTGAAACTGCCTGACGAGAATTAACGGCCCTCGCCATCTTCTTTTAAACAACCTCGCCCGGTTTTCTGTAGGCACCTCGTTTATCTTGAGGCCCCTTTCATCTATTATCTGACTGTAAGCGTGCTCATAGCTCATCAGCTGAATTCTCTTTGACAGGGAAGCTTTATGATGAGTAGCCAGCAGCCTAATGTCAGGTCTGAGAGGACGACGGGGATGAAGGTGGTGGGAAAAGGGTAACCTTCTGCCACTCCTTAACAACGTTTGCTGAGCCACAAAAATAGAGCCGTGACTCACCTTCGGGAAAGCGGGTCCTCTCGGTTAATATTAGAGCTTGTTGCAGCTGGCTTGCTACTTAGCTCAAAAACACCACTTAAGGGCATCTCTGTGTTCATACCGGATGTGGCCATTGGTGTGAGCTATGAAATTAACAACTGAGTAGATGAAAGGGACCATCCAAATGTTTTCATGTGACTGCCAGCAAGTCCATTTGCAGATATTTTTGACACAGTCAAGGAGCTAAAAATCTTTATAGTTTGTCCACCTGGCCCCAGAGATTTTTAATTGTCACTTCTGTCTTTTGCCTATAGGACAGGCTCTGTGATTTAAAACAAAAACAAAAACCCACCTGTATTGCAGACACAAAGTTTACACTTTTGAATAGCTCCAGCTTGGCTCACTGTTACCTAAAGGCATGTGCTGCCTGGATTAAAGTCCTGCTCACAATAACTTACAAGAATTATATTTCAGGACAAGCCTAAAGCTGGCTGCACTCATCCATGAATATTCTGAGTAGCTGAAGTAGACTTTAGAGAAGTCTCCCACCCCAGCCTTCAGCATTTCTGTGGACAGGGCAGGGGCTCTTTAATATTATTATTAATTATTACAGCCTGATCGCTACCTTCCCAGCAGATGAGTAAATCAACTCATTAGGAGCTGGTTAACCTCACGAATCACCCAGTAATTACTCAGAATGCTAAAGAAGACCTTTTTCTGTCCTAGAAGTAAGCTGTGGTGTAAATCGTGGATGCTCAGTGGCTAGTCCATACATGTGCTTCGGTACTGAGAGAGACTCCATGAAGATGGAGGAAACCAGTGTGGACATATCCCAAGTAATGAGAATTGAAGGGTAGCTGCTCTCTTATGGGAGAGTTTGCTTCAAACTCCAAGGTCTTTTGAGTCCTACACCCATGCCGTGAGCGACATCTCAGCATGTCCCACCATTGTGTAAGTCGGTTGAAAAATATCGTGCTCAACTCTCCAGGAATGGGAATGACAAAGACAAAGGCCGCCCTTTGCTCCCTGTCACTTCCTTCCTCCTGGGATTCCTAGAGGACGGTGTGCAGAGAGGGTAACTACACAGTGTGGCCAGATGTGCTCGCTGCCAGCGGTTCTCAGGTTAAGACTTCCACAAAATTATCTGAGTAGAAACCAAGAATTTTTATGGAAGTATTCACAGCATGTGCCCAATATGAAATTTAAAAAATCTATTGGAATGCTGGGGTTAGCAGGTGGGACTTCCGGGTTACTATTATGCTGGGGTTAGCAGGTGGGACTTCCGGGTTACTGTTCTGTTCGTCTCTGAAACAAAAGACAGCTGTTGGCAGCTATACAATAATTTAAAAGTAGAGCCTCCTGCACCTTCCATTTCCCGCATGCCACCCTCTTCCAGCACAGAAGAGCCCAAGAGCTGTCAAGCACCCAAGTAGCCATTACTGTGGCTCATGCAAACTTATCTTCCCATCCTCTTCTGCCTGGCAGAGCCTTACCCCGGAAGCAGTCTGCCGCATCTCCATCTGCATCTGTACCAATTCTGAAGTGCTAACAGACCGCTGTGTCTCTGCCTTTGAGGGCCTGCCATGAATGAGCAAAGTCATCTCTTCACTTGTCTCATCTGGCTTTCTTTCCTTCATCTTCTGTCCCTCAAAACACATTCGTACCCTGTCTCCTTCTGTGACTTTCTGGGTTCTGTCAACAGTCCATCTCACTCGCCGGTGTTATAGTTTGGAGCATTGGTTAGATTCTTTCCCCTCCTTCATTCTTTGGGTAGGTCATTCCACATCCCACTGAGGATGAAAACATCAAGTTTCCTCTTCATCCCACCTTCACTATCCTAGGAAAGCGCCCATCACTGCACCTAACTATCAATTTCCAGACAACTTCTTCATGACAGGTTATCTGTCATATGGTAGAATATGAGGGGGAAAGTCTCAGCCCACCGCGACCTCATCATAGGCTTCTACAGCTGCACGTTCCCAGCTGATCGGGTTTAACTTTCAAAAATATTAATAACGAAGATAAAAACCATTTTCAGGTCAGATCAAAGTGCTTCCTGTACGATGTTAATTACCATTCTAAAAGTCCCACACATTGGTTCTCCATCAAGAGGGGACTGTAAGCTGTTCTTCTGGGAAACGATGCTTTGAATATTTGCAAACACTCCCCAATTGCATCTGCTTAATTCCACCTAATTGCTTCGGACTCCATTGGCGTGACAGTTCTCAGATCATATAGACTTGGCAGACACACTGAGGCCACTGTCATAGTCCCACCTAAAATGTGCAGTGCTCTTCAGTTGGATATTGTAGCCTTCTTTCTTCCCACTTTGAAATCTCTCTATGCTTACCCAAATTCTCCCACACAGGTTTGGATAAGCTGAAGATAATATGAATGTCTCTGAGGCTTTAATCTGACAAAAGAAAGTTCTATTTTTGTATTTTATTTGTGTCTTTGGCATGATACATCATTTACATTTAATAAATATTTGGTGATTGGCCAACTTCAATTATTTATTAATAACTGTGCCTCAGTAATTTCCCTGGAGGAAAAACAAATCTAGGCTCCTTGAATATATTATACAAGGTAGAATATCAAGAGAGCTCACTTTACAAAGGAATTGTACCTTTATTTTCAGACACTGTTCAGGTTTTTGTTTTGTTGTTTGTTTTGTTTTGTTTTTAATAGCTAGCATCAGACAAAAATTAAAAGTGTTTAAACAGACTTGGCAGGAAACAGCCACTTCATTTTCATCGTCTCCCACCCTCAAGCCAGTGACCTCCCTTGATCTCTGAGATGACAGTTTGCCAAGTTCCATGAAGATGGCATTCACAAATGACCCCATTAGATTTCCTAAATACCTTAACTGCCCCAGTCCTTTCACTCCGGTTTCTGAGGTTCAAGGAATGTTATCCGTCAGTTACTCATGTGTATAGGTTCTAGCTATTGTCGCTTTAATCCTCTCCGAATCCCTGAGAATGCAGAGAACTGAAGCCGGCTTTGACTCTCCTATGGAATTACAAGATACTTTACATACTTCTGTCACACAGTCATTCTCCCGTGTTAACCGTTCAACAACATTCACTTTCATGTCCAAACATAGAAGACAAGTGCCATTGCGATGAATGCAGTTTTAAAGATGAAACACACACACACACACACACACACACCAAAACAAAACAAAACAAAACAAAAAAACTGACCAAAAAACCTATCCCCTACAAAGGACTATGCGAAATAACTTTAAAAACTGAATACTGCCTGCTGTCATTACTCCATGGGTCAGTGGTGTTCCAGTGGACACTGAGGCTGAGACCAATAATCCTTTCCTCATCTATAACAGAAAAAATTTTATCTGGGCTTTTCCTACAAATCAAACACACACGCGCACACACACAAACACACACTACCATTTGAATGGCACTGTATTAAAGTAAATCCAAGAAAAAAACCAAGGTCAGTTTATAGAAACTTTGGCTTTTCTCTCATGGTTTGTGATGTGGACTCCACTTACATGAAACAGAAGTAAGTCTATTGGATGAAGAAGGGAAGAGCGCTAAAATAAGTACAAACAGATTATTAAGGTGGCCACAAAGGAAAAAAATCAGGATTCCTATTGATTTAATTAAGTCATGCCAGAAGTATAATGCTTTAATTTTCTTCCTTAAAATGTGTAGCAGCCTTGTGTTGAGGCCTTTTGAATTAAGCTTTTACAGTGCATGAACCTGACTATGCAAAGTAAGCCATCTGTGTGTTCTAATGTTTCCTCCACAACCACACTTTGTTTCTAGTAATAAGGACACAGAGGACCGTAAGCTAGTTTTCTGCCCATATGTGCACACACCTTTAGTCAACACGTGTGAGAGGTAGAGGTTAAGCACTCTGTTCCTCACAGGGAAGCCGTATAAATGAAAGAGGATTGACTCAGAGGCACTAAGAAAGTGTGGCACCATCAGATAGCAATCAATATGCGGTTAGATGACTCAGTTGTTCTGTGAAACGGATCAATTTTCCTTCAATCAGAACAGAGTGATTAGGGCTGGGATATGGCCCAGTGGCCAAACAATTGTCTAGTGTGTATGGTGCCTTGGGTTGGAGGCACACTACACTAATCACAGAATCACTAATCCAGCTACACTAATCACAGAAAGGTAAAAAATAGCAAACAGACAAAACCATGACAGTGAAACACAGTCTATCACCTGAAGAGAAATTGAGCTTAAAAATTCTTCAGGCACTCACTGACTTTAAAATTTCAAAACCAAAGATTCATCCTAGAAGGAAGAAGGGTAAATAAATAAATAAATAAATAAATAAATAAATAAATAAATAAGTAAAACCAAAGCAGGAAAAGTGCTAAAAATTGACACATTACACTGTTTCAGGATGAATTGCCTCAAGATGACTCAGACTTAAGCTCTTCTGCATTTCCAGTTTTGTTTTTGTTTTGTTTTGTTTTGTTTTGTTTTTTAACAAAAATGTCTCAGAGGGATGGCGAGCCGACTGAGCAGTGAAAGAGCTTGCCAGCAAGCCCAAAGACCCAAGCTCAGCTTCTGGGTTCCACATAGGGAGTGACAGACCTGACCCTTCCAGGTGTCCCCTGACTTCTGCTGAACCCACACACATGCACACTACAGAAGTAAACAATTTTGAATTTTTTATTTTCTACAAAGATATCATAGCAAGCTGATGTGGTGTAGGATTTTTACTCCACAAGTATGGTAGTATAAAAAGTGACCTGCCCATCCATGGGAGAATCCAAAATAAGACACAAGTGTGCTTCATGAACAAAGAGAAAGGAATTTTGCAGGACAGGAGGAGGGGCTGTTTCCAGTCTGTCCTTCGTGAAGGCTGGCTCTGTCTTGAAACTGTGCTCTAGGGAAAGCCAACCCCTCGCTGGCTGAGCAGAGACAATGTCAGTCTGTAGACTGCATAGGGTAAGAAAGCCTGCTTTTCCATGAGGCCTGCCAGATGTAGGTAGGCATTCCCAAACCACGGCTGCTTCTCAGTGAGTATGGAGACAATGGGATCCAGGCTGGAAGACACTCCACATCTGTGGAAAACAGAAGTCAGAGGAGAATATTCGGTTTGAGAAACTCAGAAGAGAGGCCTGGTCCTCTTCACATTGTTAGCCATCTTCTTACTTCCTGTTTGCTGCTTTTTCTTTTTTAACTTTATAAACTTTCTCTCTGTCTCATTGTCTCTCTGTTTCTCACACAGACACGCACAAAACAAAACCAAAAAAACTTGCAAATAACTAAAAATATCATATATCAAAATTATCCAGACCCAAAGTCTATACAATTCTATGAACTTTCAGACAGTTCAAATAGGCTTTGGAAACAGTAGCTGTGAAGTTTCACAGTAAATTTTACACTTTCATTACCAAAAATGGTTTTATACACTTATCTGCTACCAAAACCAGAAAGAAAGAAAAAAGATGAAAGAATTGGAACTATAAAAACAATTAGCTTTAAATCCTCTTTCATATCTTATGCCTCCTACCTGCATTCAGTTCCCCTTCCTTGTAATGGGGGCTGGAGAGATGGCTCAGTAGTTACGAGCACGTGTTGAGCTTGCAGAGAACCTGGGTTTAGCATCAAACTCAGGACCTCCAGAAGAGCAGCAAGTGCTCTTAACCACTGAGCCAACCCTTCAGCCCAATAATTAAGTTTTTGGCTTGAGCCTGTCCTAGGCAGTATGGACAATGCATTTATACTTTAAACTAATAACTTTAAGTTATTAGCTATTTAGCTAAGCTGCTAACTAACCGCTGCATCTTATATTCTCTCCAGCCAATCCACCTGGAGAAGAAAACCATTTCCCTGACCTGAGAATCGGCATTGGAACCCTGGTGACGGAGCGGACAGAGTCAGGGTCCCGTGTCCTCTGCATTGAACCCCAATCTTGATGTCCGAGCAGACAGCCAGAGAGAGAAAACACATGCAGCAGAGAACAGGTGAGGATCAGAACAGCTTCGTCACCTCCCTACAGACACACTCTGTCCCTTTGAACCTGGGGCTCGTCCTCTAGGCCTATCTTCTTGATAGCAGCTGGGGTGAGGCACCCGGCTTCTTACGATCCATTGAAATTGCCTATGGCTTTCGATACAGGGGTAGCTTGTAGTTTGGGGTTGTAGTTTTGGTTTTGAATTTTGGTGTTTTGAGACAGAGCCCAGCCAGCCTTGAACTCGTTCTGTAAACCTTGACCTGGTCCTCCTGCCTCCACCTCCCGTGAGCTAAGATCACTAACACGCACCAGGATACCAGCTGTTTCTGCTTGTGTCTTCTTTCCTTACAATGGGAATTCTGGAGCAGGGGCGTTGGGAGCCGGATGGCTTGGATCCTGGGAGCTTGCTGGCATCTAGCTTGGTATAAACATCAAGCTTCGGGTTTAATAGAGACCCACCCTGCCTCAAAAGTTAAGGTGGAAAATAATAAAAAGAGGCACCGACATTCTCCCCTGGTCCCTGCCTGCACCTGCACACACACACACAAAGAATTCCAACCCATTTTCTTCCTCACCCCCAAGGTTTTTTATTTCTCTAAAACCTCTGCAACTTTGCCGGGGGTGGGGGCAGAGGATGAGGGGGTGATCTGGAGCAGCCTCATCACTGGGTTTCCGTGTTGGGTGACCAACCCCAGTCCCCTGGCTACAACCAACGCTAAGATACAATAGGCTGAAGTAAGAAATAGGTGCAGCTTTTGTTCTCTAATCCCCCCCCCATCTGACTCAGGCCTCATTGTGAAACTGGGACTGGTCTCACCCTGAATTTTTGCTCCTTCTCGCCCAACCCTCTGGCTCTTCACAGAGGGCCTGGGGTGCAGCCACAACTTTCCACTCAACGACAACCTTGTCTGGTGGCCACAGACACAGGTCATGCATGTACCCACTGGTAGGTTTTGCGGTATGTGCTTGGCCTCAAACTTGCAGTTCTGTTTCAGGTCTTTAGGAGGTGGAGCTTTGTTGGCAGAATTAGGCCAGCAGGGACGGGCCTTTGATGGTTATGCCCACCTTACCCTGGCTCTCTGATCTAGCACTGTGCTTCATTCTACACCCACGTCCACAAGCAGTCGCTGCCTGTTCCTGCTTTGCCACCCTTGCTTCAGAGTCAGGAAATCTTCTGAAACCATGAAGTAAAATAAACCCTTCGCCCCGGAGACTGCTTATGCCAGGTGCTTTATTCTAATAACAAGGAAGGAAACTAACCTACCACACAGCCTGACATGGAAGCAGACTGCTGTACATGACCCCAGATGCCCAGGACCTCTAGAGAACCACAACAACCTGTGTGGAGGGCAGCTTGTACTTCCGGTGCCGTTGAAGGATTACCAGTCGTGTGATTACGTTTTTATGTAAGGCGGAAAGAAATCCCAAACTCTTTGCTGCAATCCATTCATTAAGGGGCCAAGGGGGGAAAATGCACTTTGGTGGGGGAAAGGGGAAAAAAAGGAAGGGAGGGAACAAAATAGAAAGAAAAGGAAGGAGGGAGTCTTGTTTCCAATCATGACTGCCGTTTCCTTGGACAAGTTACTAGGTGAATCTGAGCCTTCATTTATCTGTAACTAGAATAATGTATACCATAAAGAGTTACTGTGAGAATTAGATGAGTTAGCACATGCTAGATGGGTCATAAAGGGTACTCAGTGAGTATCAAGCCTCTCTCCCGCCTTCTCTTCCCCTTTCTTCCTGGGACACAAGCATCATTGTAGCCTTTCAAAGCAGAGAACTGTTTCCTCTCCTAACCGCCCTCCACCCCCACCCCACTCGTTTTTCCAGTCTTTCCCCTTTTCTGCCCCCACCATTCTAAATTTGTGGTGTCATTCCTTTGCCTCTGTGAGACTGTATAACTTTCATAACAATTCAATCAAGCTCAATTAATGGAATTTTAAAGGGGCCTGGAAAATCAGCACTATATTAAATTATGAATGCAAAATCTAGAGCAAAACAAACCTCATGCTTCAGAGCAAAAGTTTATGCTTTTAGTATAAGGAAGCCATTTGTCCTTGGCCCCAACCCAACCCTACCTCAAGCAGCCAGATCCAGCTGTAGCCAACCATGCAGATTCACTGCAGAAATATGGCTGCCTTCCTCCATGTTGAAACAGCTGTTGGTTAGTTGGGAGGGTGAGGGTGAGTTAAGCATTTACCTGGAGATCTGGGGCAGGGTACCGTCTTCTTTAATGTCTAGGTAAGAGTTTCAGCACAGCTGTCTTAGCCACCAGGCATGCCTTAAGCAGCACACCAGTTTTGGAGGTGCTGGAGGAATGATTTTATCCTCTCTCCATTACTACTGTGTATCTCCCCTAAAGGGATTTGCTAAGCGATTAGAGGGAGAAGATTTCCAGCCACAGTGAAATCCCTTCTGTAAATTGAGTCCACTGGCAGTTCTGAGATACACCAGTGTATTAAATGTGACTCCATAATGACTTCTGTCATAAAGACAACACTATTGTTATTGTTGTTGTTGTTGTTGTTGTTGTCTGTTTCAAGCTATAACCTCACCAGTCTCCTACACCCACTTTGCATGACTAATTTCAGTAGCATCACTGGACATTGACATCAATAGGAAAGTGTTTCTCAGTTTGATTTTTTTTTTCTTAAAGCTTAGATTCCTGTGGTATTGCTTATCCCAAGAAACCAAATTCTTTCCTGCAACTTGCAAGAACTGGCGCTTAGGGGAAATTAGCAACGCTGAGATGGAAATCTCCATGGCATTATAACAAGTGAGAACCTATTTATTTATTCTTCTTCTAGGAGTGCTGATTAGCCTGATAACCTCCCAAAATGGTAACTATTGCTTCCTTCCTGGGTGGAAAAGAAAGGCAGCAAGGATTCAGCCTCTCCAAAACTACTCATCTTATATCGGTGATGCTTTGGCTCTTTGAAGGATAAACGACCTTTGCTCCCGTCAGAATGATGCCTGTTAAGTGATGGAAACATCAAATTGCCTAATTGCTCTTTATGGCTTTTCCAAGTTCCCGGAGCCATTTTATGAGTGGCCCTGTCTCCTCCTCACTCTGCCACAAGCGCCCTGGCTGCGGACTCCTTTGTCCCTCCCGCTTTAGTTCTTCCCTTAGCCTCAGTGCATGAGCCCTTCTCCAGAGTTCTGGGCTCCCCAGCAACAAGGGGTTTGGAGCCATGGATTTGTCCCTCCTGCAGCGTCTCCTGGGAGCTCCATCAGATGGCTTCAATTACCACCTGAACACAGATGATTTTCAAGCCTCCAACCCCAGCCTCGACCTTTCACCCTCTTTTCGGTCTGGTGTTTCTTTCTGTCTGTGGAATATCTCTACTTGGGTGTCCCACCACCTCCTAAAACTAAACATGTCAAAAGCCAGGCTCATTATCTCTCCACGTTCCCCTTCATTGTTTCCCTCTTTCTCCATCAATAGCACTCGAGCTGAGGCTGCAATCCCTAGAGTCCCCAGATGGGCCTGAGGCCCCCATCACCTCTACCTCTGAAAGGTGGCTTTCTGCCCGCGCATTCCCACTCAGCTGAACACCGTGACGACAGTGTGGCCTCGGCTGATTTTCCTTCAGGCTTGTTGTTTGTTTTTAAAACTCTTCTTTCCTATTCATTCAACTGTTGACAAATTTTTAACACCACTGGCACATTCCGGTCCTTAGAATACCTTGATATCAGGAGCTGGATGAACCGACAGCAAATCTGTGTCTCCCTCTGACTCACAACTCTGATATACAGAATAGATGTCACTGCATATTTGTAAACCTTTTTTATTTCCTAACATAATTGATAGCTGTAGTTACCAATTACATAATGAATAATTTAGTAATTAGCCTGAAAGGTTGATGAAATGGAAGTTTTAAGTGATTACTCCTATTCTTAATTCCAACTATCTACCCCAAAGCCATCATCATCCTATGCATTGGACTTAGTTAGGTGTCACTCTTTGTAGCCTCCTCTCTCTTTGAAGGATAAATGACCTTTGCATCTGTCAGAATGATGCCTGTTCTATATGTTCCACTATAGGGCAATCATTACACACCGTAGTGACTTTCTTATAACACATCAGCTACATCAAGAAATTTATTCACGTGAGCTCACTGAATCCCTCAATCTCCCAAGAAGCAAATACAAAAATCGGCTGGATTTTTGTAGCAACATTTCATTCAGACTGGCTTCCCAAGTGAGCGGGACTCTGATCCTTCTCTGGAAAGCACAGGGGTGGCTCAGACTTGTGGCATAGCCTCCCAGAGCTCTCTGTTCTACTTTTCCACAGTTCTTGCAGCTCAATTTGTCTCTGCATGTTGGGATTATCATCAAGTTGGCCACCTAACAATTTTTAAAGATGCTACCAGAAATAGTCATGCCAAATGCTTCTTCATTCCTGGTCAGGGGACATAGCAGAGCATATGAAAAAACAAAACAAAACAAAAATGTTCTTTCTACCACACCTACTGAAGTATGAATTATCTACACAGCCCTGACACTATCTTCAAGGCAAGGTGTAGCAGGACAATGCTCGGCTGAGGCAAACCAGGGCTTACATCTGAAGCTGGAGCTGGGGTCAGTCTCGCCGTTACACAGGAGCAGTGGGATGGCTGCACTGCGTGCTCTCTACTGTTGCCATGAGAGAACTGGCCATCATGAAGCAAGCAAGCGACAAAGGCTGGCTTCAAATGTGAGCTCTCCACACGGTCATGTTTTCTTCAAGGTGGCAGAGAAGCAGGCCTCTTCTATGTGCCAAGGAGCAGAAGAATCTAGAAACAAACCGCCTAAGACACCAGCCCTGCAAGATTCGTTATTGGTAATGTTCAAAGAAGCATACATGGGCTTCTAGGTCCCTTGAATAAAAATAAAATTATTTTTCATTCTGTCTCTTCACTATCTTTCTACCTATTCAATGGTGTTTGTTTATAAGAGCAAAAGTCCCTTCCTCCTGTGTTCTACTCTCTGTGCCGTCCACCCTACCATGCGTCTGTTAGTTCTTCTACACAAAGTCGTTTCAGAGTCGCAAGCCAGAGATATCCAGGATTAAGATTTTCATCGCTGGGGAAGCTGAGACTTGGAAATGTAACTGAGAAGCCCTCGACTAGAGAAAGGCAGACGGGGCCAGATGGAGAGGTGAAGCCTTCAACTGGAGAAAAGAAAGGCAACCAGAGGAGTCAGCTTCTTTGACTGGAGGACAGCAAACAGCACAGGAAACAGGCCCATTGTGCAGCAGTGTAGGGGAAACATGCTGAGGCATGGGCGTGGTTCAGATTAGAGCCTACACGTGACCTCCTCAGCTGAAGGCTCAATTCCCTTCATGTTCATAAATCCCCAATGCCTAGAAAAATATTTAGAACAGAATGAAAATTCAATCAATGCTAGATAAGTCAATTTATTATTAATTAAATTTGTTATTTTCAATTCCATTCATACACACAATGCCTTCTTATTCCTCTCATTCCTTCACCCTCTCTAAGCTTCTTCCCACCTTTAATGACCCCTCCCTCCTTTCCATAAGTCCCTTTTTATGTTCCTATCGTTTTGCTATCTTTTGTAACTCAGTGAGCTTATTCAGAGCCATCTGTGTTACAGTGGCCTTGATGCTGTTCGTTAGGGTCTGGTACGCTCACCAGTAGGTACATAACTGAAGGCAATTATTTGCCTTTCCAAGAATATATCAGTAGCCAGTAGCTCGATGAGAAGGAGCAGAATGCCCATGATCTCCTTCTTTATCCACTCCTGACTGTTGACAGGTCCGTTTTCAATCAGATTGTATTCATTGCCATTTACTAAAAGGAAAGAATTCTTTGACTAAGGACGAGAGTAGCACTTATCTATGGAGCAAACAAACATTTAGAAGGTGGTTTGACGTTATGTCCATTTAGCTAAATAACAGTAGTAAGTTCTTCCCTTGGTGTTAGATTGGGATTGATGGAAGCAAAATGGAAATAAAAGAAAGAGGAGTTTGGCCTGTACAGGAGCAGACTGTCCTTCAACCAGAACAACAAAGGACAGCCGTCTCTCCGTAGAAGTGGAGAGTGTGTGATTAGGAACAGGGTACTTGGGTTTTATATGACAGAGAAATGGAAATTGGGGTGGAAGATTCCATCTGCAAATCTAGTCTGCTGCCGTCTCTGAGTTGTAGAAGGTAAGTAGGTCTACTTATCCGGAGGTTCCCAGATTCCAGCATCCTGAAGAAGTTGCTATTAGTGTGTCAACCTTCCTGTTTAGAGATTCTCAACATACCTGAGGCTTTTAGGTCATTAACCTCTCACGTAGGTCCTAGCACCTCCACAGGTTTTAACTTATAGTTGAATTTGTAGTACCAAGATACATTGCAACCTATAGAGCAGACCTCAAACCCAAACAGAGGGTGATTGGTTACCCCTTCATAGTCGTGACACTGTGGCAGCAGTGGTCATATCTTGCCTGATAAACTAGTATTATAGCACACAGGGCTCATAAGACTGTTGAGGGTTTTTTCTCTTTCACAACCACCTTCCGGTGCTATAAAAGCTAGCCAGCATTGAGGAAGCTGTCAAACTCAGTCTCAGGGATTTTAAATAATGGCACAAGAGAATAAAAGTTGTTATAGATTCATTGTAAATAAAAAACTAAGAAGGTAGAAACTAGAATAAAATTCAATTTGACTTTTATCAATATAAGTTAAAATATTCAGTAGGACCAGCTTACCACCTATGTCTAATTACAGTGTAGCTCAATAATTACATAGGACTATTATATATGTGTCAGGTGAGCTTTGCTATGTGTTTTATTTGATGACAAAAGGCTTCACAGTCTATTGCTCATGTAAGGTGCCCGTTTGTGGAGCTCACCTCCTTCCATCTTACAAACTTTAAAGGCAATATTGTTCATTGACAAGGACTTCAAGTGACTCCCCCAGAAGTGAAGTTTGGTTATGTGAACAATCACAAAACACCAATCACTAATACTATGGTCTCACTAAAGGGGTAATCTGGAGTCCTCATTATTCTCAACCCCTGCAGTATATTAAAAAGAGGTGACCCTTTCTTGTGATGGACAGGACCTCCTACAATGTACTTTGCATTAAGCCCCTTCATACAAATTACCTGACCCAAAGGAGGAACATTAAGATATCCCAGAGGTAAGACTTCCAAGAGCACCTACGACTCTAAAGCTTCTGAAATACAGAGAAGATGAGAGGCTGACTGAAACGTAGGACTAAAGACTTTATGGAGCTAAAAAACATAGAACTTTAAGCAAAGGAGCATCTCAGCTACGGCAGTTTCTTCCGGAGATGGGGTGGGTGGAAGAAGCTATTTTGAGTGTTGGGGAAAGTATCATCTGGACTCACTAGTTGCTCCTGGAATCAAGTTCCACCAACAAGTTGTATAAGGAAGTAGGCTGCCTCACAGAACAAGAAGCAAACAGAAAACAGGAAGAGAAGCTTCAGCATCCCCTGATGGCAAAGCCTAAAGGGGGGAGGGGAAGCAATTAATAAAACTGAATCGGAGTTCTCACACAGAGTCACACAAGACTATCAGAGAGTGAGCTTGCTCCAGAACGATAAGAAATGACACGTGCTGACATCATGATTGAAAATTACTTCCTTTCATCCAGATTTACATTTTCTTCATTTCTCCTGGCGTAGGTCCAGATGCCAAACCCTAGCACTGCTCCTTCTTCAGATTCCCAGTTTTATGACTCAATACCAGATATCCTTCTTAAATGAATTTGTCTCTTGACTATTATATCTTATTATACCCAATGTAAATTATACCCTAGAACTCCGTAACTCTCAACTTCCTCCCAGTACCACTTCCAATGGGCCTTGGTAATATCTTGTCAGTAAAGTGAGTTTCAAGGTCTCCAGGAGCCAAAACTCTCTGTAACTATTTACAGACAGTAATTCGTGCATCAAACTCAGGCAAAGGCCTGTTATGGGCTTTTTTCTACCAAACTCAGAGAAATCCATCTCTTCCTAAGAAAGAGCAGGAAACACTGCAACTAATTCAGTCCTTAACAGGAGCCTGAGAAGGAAGCACTCACTAGTGGCGCCAGACCTGAAGATGGCCAACATTTGTCTCTGTCATGGTGACTTACAGGGGGCACCAAGGAATCAAAAAGACGTCCAGACTCAAGGCTTTGCTCACAGTCACTGTGCAGCGTGGAGTTTCCATTTTTGTTCCTGACCATGTTGGCAAGTGCTACATTTTTTTCAGGGCCAACATTTACATTCACTTATTCCCAGTACCATGTTTACCAAGAAAACACCTTCTAACTTTTGGTAGTGTGAACCAGAAAGCAGAAAATGAATCACTGTAATTGAGTGTATTTATTCCTTATCCAGAATGAATCCTAAACCCAAAGATAACAACTTTCACTAATAAGGACATTTGCTCAACCATGTTTGTAGCAGCTTTATTTGTAATAGCCAGAAGCTGGAAACAGCCCAGATGCCCCTCAGTGGAGGAATGGATACAGAAATTGTGGTACATCTACACAATGGAATATTACTCAACAATAAAAAACAAGGAAATCATGAAATTTGCAGATAAATGGTAGGATCTGGAAAAGATCATGCTGAGTGAGCTATCCCAGAAGCAGAAAGACACACAAGGTATATACTCACTCATATAGACATATAATATAGGATAAACCTACTAAAGTCTGTACACCTAAAGAAACTAATCAAGAGGGAGGACTCTTGCTAAAATGCTCAATTCCTATCCAGAAAGGCAAAGAGGATGGACATCAGAAGAAGGAGAAAAGAAGGAACAAGTCAGGAGCCTGACACAGAGGACCTCTGAAAGGCTCTGCCCTGCAGACTATCAATGCAGATGCTGAGACTTATAGCCAACCTTTGGGCAGAGAGCAAGGACTCTTAGGAAAGAAGTGGGAAACAGTAAGATCTGGAGAGGACAGGAAATCCACAAGGAGAGCAACAGAACCAAAAAATCTGAGCACAGGGGTCTTCCCTGAGACTGATACTCCAACCAAGGACTATACATGGAGATAACCTAAGACCCCTGCACAGATGTAGCCCATGGCACTTCAGCATCCAAGTGGGTTCCATTGTAATAGGAACAGGAACTGTCTCTGACATGAAGTGATTGGCCTGCTCTTTGATCACCTCCCCCTGAGGGGGAAGCAGCCTTACCAGGCCACAGAAGAAGATAATGCAGCCACTCCTGATGAGACCTAATTGACTAGGATCAGAAGGAAGGAAAAGAAGACCTCCCCTATCACTGGACTTGGGGAGGGGCATGCATGCAGAGGGTGGAGGAAGGAAGGGATTGGGATGGGAGGAGGGAGGGAACTACAGGGGGGATACAAAGTGAATAAAGTGTAATTAATAAATAATTTTTAAAAATACATTATAGTATTCTAAGAAATAATGGAAGTGTGACGTATCTGTTAGGGTTGCAGTTGTGATATATTTGTAATTGCATGCAGTAATGCATTTTCCATATGTCTATCTGTACTGAATTTATTACCATCCAGAGCTTTTGTATCCATGAGCCATGTCTGAGAATCCAAATGGTACAGCAGACAGCCTCATCCACCCAGCCCAGGTATATAAAACCTCAATTCATATGCATTTTCATAATTTTGCAACCATTTATTCAATTGAAACAAGCCCAGTGTGTGTGTGTGGTGAACGCCAGTAATCTCGGCACTTGGGAACCAGAAGCAGGTGAATCTCTTTGAGTTCAAGGTTGGCCTGGTCTACAAAGTGAGTTCCAGGACAGCCAAAGCTACATAGATAGTCCCTATCTTAAAAAGATAGATAGATGATAGATAGATAGACAGAGAGACAGACAGGATGGATGGATAGACAGACAGATGATAGAGATAGATAGATAGATAGATAGATAGATAGATAGATAGATAGATAGATAGATAGATAGTAAAATTGTAACAAGACTTGGACTTTAAGTCTTCTGTGGGCCTTCAAAGTTTCAGCAGCAGTGTGCCAGTAAATAAACTTCTTCCCATTTGTGTCAGTTCAGTTCTCAGTAACATAACCCTCAACAAAATTTTGCAAGGAGAACACATTACTTTCAAGAAAGTATATCTCTCAGGGTCCAAGAGATTACTTGTCAAGATTCTGGGTTCCCAAGTAAAGACCTCTACCCAGCACATCTTACTTTGATCTAAATCACCTAACCTCCCTGTGGCTGCCTCATACATGTGGCTCCCAAATACATGAAAGAATGGGCACCATCCCTGCCCACTCAGCTATGCCAGCACTATTGCCTAGAAGTAGCTGATAGGTCCTGCCAAGATATGCTGTAGGCTTTCTCTAGGACGCAATCCTCCCAACTGAATTACTTACTCTAGAGTATTTATAGACAGTCTACAGGAATATGCACCAAGCTGGGAAAGGGCTACTTTGGGGAAAGGATTTGCAGGGGAAAGAGCCTAGGATATTTTTACTATGAAGTCTCTGCTTTCCAGAACCATGTAGGTATTAGTATAAGATCAAGGCACACATTTGCAAAGTTTTTTTTTTTTTTAAACAACACAAACTTATTGTCATAGTTCCAGAAGTTAGCAGTCTAAAGCAGGTCTTTGTGGGCTTAAAAGCTGGTGTGAGCAGAGCTGAGTTTCCTTTGGAGGGCTGGCCATCGCAGCCTTCCCTAGCTACTAGAAAGGGCAGCTGGGACAGCAGCCTCCTCAGAGCCCGACACATCGCTGAACCTGTCTTCTGACTATTTTTTCCAATTTTAAGATTGTACTGTCCCACCTATATCCTAAAAGACTCCCCATCACAAAGTCAGTCATTTTCACTTACCATTCCTATTTAGTATATTCACGGGTTCTGGGGACCTGGCTATAAATGCATTTGGGGAACTAGTACTCTTTACAGTGCCTTGAAAGGCATAATTACATTCAAGGCATTGCTGCTAACTCCAGCCTAAATTACCCCATCCAAATTAAAAAATCCTGCATATCTTAAAATTTAAGATTGGCAATTTTTTTAAAGATTTAAATTTGGGGGTTTTGTGCGTGTGTGTGTGTGTGTGTGTGTGTGTGTGTGTGTGTGTGTGTGCACCCTTGGAAAACAGAAGAGGTCATCAGATCCCCAAGAGCAGGAGTTACAGGGAATTGTGAATCCCCTGGTGTGGGTGTGGGGAATGGAACTAAGAATTTTCCAGAAGAGCAAGTGGTCCTAACTGCTAAGCCAGCTCTCCAGCCCAACATTTGCAACTTCTAAGAGAAAAATTAATCAGAGATCCCAAATTAAAAGTGATAAAAGTGATTATGGAGTTAAAATAAACCTCAGAAACAGTCCGGTAAAATGCCCTAAACTTCATTAACTCTTCTCAGAAAAACACTTAAAGTTAACTACTTGCACAAGAAAAGAAAATGAACTTAAACAGATTGCTTGACAAGCAACTGTTCTTTACTTAATTATAAATATCAAAGGATGTCTTTTTGCGTCTACTTAAAAGGTGACTTGCTGTCCTCAGAACTTTGTGTTTGAGTCTGTCTGCAGCTAAAAATTGTCGGAGGCTGTGCAAAGCAGCCTGCTGTGTACATTTTGGCACACGCAGCAACATCTGAACAGAGCAGAGATCAATGGGAAGCCCATTATCCTTGGGTTTGGCAAAGTGTTTAAGCCTGTTTGGGTTTAAGTATTCAAGATGATGAAATGTTAGCTGGTCTGAGACAACTTCAGCCTTTTTTCAGGTGCAATTTCGACAGCTGCATAAAGGGTGTAGGCAGGGTTGGGTGAATTCAAACACAGGTGTAAAAGGTAAAAGCGAGTGGAACGAACGTTCCATGGCCATCTTGCCACGCATGGCTGTCTCGTTTTGTGTCTGTTGATTCCATTGCCCGTTAATGCAACATCTATCTTCTGACTCACCCGAGACACCACCTTATTTTAATTTATTAGTGATAAAGGCTAACATTTTTAACAAAATTGTGCCTGGTTCTGCCTGAACTCACCTCTTTCTGTTCCCTGAAGTTTCATCCATCTTTTGTCCACACCTTCAAGTAGATCCCTTCCCTCAGTCTCTCTGACCTATAGATGTATTTAACAGATCTTACAACAGTGCATCAAAATTATATAGCAAAATAGTTCTCTAATAATTGTACCACATTCTAACTCAAAGACTTAGGATTTTCTGTCCCTGGTAGAATGCAAGGTCTGGAAGGATCATCTGTTCTGTGTCTCTCTAAACATGTTTTATTGACTGATGTTAAGCAAAAAAATCAGCAGGTGCCTGAAATTTAAGCTTTGAATGCTTTGGTCCTATCTGGACTAGCAATGGATAAAGACTCAGTGGATGGTGGTGCTTCCGTGTGTCCCTGGGACCCACAGGGAGCAGGAGTGAAGCTATTCCTAAGAGTTGTCCTCTGAGCTCTACGCTCCCATGACCCACACTCACATACACACGTGCACACACAAATGATAAATCAGTATTTAGAAGGCTCTTACCTGAGTTTTATGTTATTAGTAATGTGAACTCAGAATAAGTCAATAAGATTAACCACCCATTCCCAAGGTTTACTAAAGCAAAGCTTACACCCCAAGTCACCTATGGTCTCATCACTTCAGTAGACAAAGGTCCTCCAGCAAGTGTCAAAGCCGGGCCAGACGGATCCCCAGCACACAGGGCACAGGGTCTCAGTAGAACAGATTGTAATAGGATGACTGTGGCTCAAACTCTTCTGAAGAACCTCGGAGTTCTTTGGGGTCTTGTGTTAGAAACAGGCCGTGACACGGGAGAGGGAACACTCAGCATATATCTGTGCACCCGCTTTTGGAAGTTGCAATTCTACACAGGAGGCAGGATCCTGGATTCCAGCTTAAGTCACCAGTTAAACAGTTCCAGAAAAACCCCAACTCCTGAGCCTCTCCTCCACTGATGGAGAAGTGTGAAGAATGAGCTCCTGCCCACTTTACTTCTGAAAAATGTTGAGCGTTAGAGAAGACACCAATGTCCATGCTGTGTTATTAACAAAGAGGCACAAAATGACTCAATATTTTACTTTCTCATGAAGCTATGTTTGAGATATCACTGTTTTAAAAAGAGAGGATTTAATTCCTTGTGAAGAGTCTATGATAATAAAAACAAATTATATATTCTAAATTTACTTGCTGACTTTGCTTTTTCACAGCCCAGATTTTGTTATAAATGGAATTCTTAGCTAGTAAATTATAAGACATTCCATAAGTATCCATTTCCATCAGTTTGTAAAAACAAGAAAAATCCCAAAGCAGAGAAACCACAAGAATGATGGTAGTGATTATTTAAAACTTTTCTAAGGTTTTGAACATTCTCAACTGTGCACCTTTTCCTTCTTTCTTCATAGTGAGATGTTATAAAACATTCATCTCATCTAACCCTGAACCACACTCTCTGCTTAATTGTACTGGGCACACAAATCAACTTTAAACTCTTCCATAACATCACA
The DNA here is from genome assembly GCF_907164565.1 of Psammomys obesus. Classification (NCBI taxonomy): domain Eukaryota; kingdom Metazoa; phylum Chordata; class Mammalia; order Rodentia; family Muridae; genus Psammomys; species Psammomys obesus. The sequence continues at coordinate 975,337 of NW_026591918.1, read as the reverse complement.
AATCTCTGAAGACAAAACGTTTAGAACAGTTGATTCATTATTTTGGTTGGGGCTTTTTTTCACAGTTAGAGCTGAAAAGGACCTCTCTGCCTCCACTCGCAGGTGAGAAAACTGAGATGCAGACTGTCCGAGGAACTCAGCAGGATGATGCGACCTCAGCTCATCACAGAGAAGCCACAGGCTGTCCTGGCTGCATGTTCCAGCCATATCCTCTCTCCCAGTCAGTGATGAATGGATCTATGTTAAAGAACAAGAAAAAGGATATGGCTCAGTGATAACATTTGCTGTGTAAGAGTGAGGACCAACGTTTGGCTCTGTAGCCCAGCATCCACGCAAAATCAAGGTTGGCACGGAGAGCTGATTGTAATCCCGCTGTTGGGGACGGAGAGGGAGGGACAAGCTGGCCGATTAGACTAGCTGAGTTGGCAAGTTCTGGGTTCAAGGGAGAGAGAGACCCTGCCTCAATGTGTAAGGTGGGAGTAACTCAGAAAGACACCTGATGTCACCCTCTACCACACACCCACATGCCTGCACACCCGCACACATAGGCACATGCACGCATATACACGCAAACACACATGCAGAAACGTATGCACATTGCTCATGCACGCACAGTGGAGACACAAACAAACAACTCGGCACCTCATTGAAGAATTTGCTAGGGTCTCAGCTTGCATCTCGTGCCCGCTGAAGCTACTGCGTTGTAACAGCCGTGTTTTAACACTAAGTCCCACACTTTGCTCTCATCCAGACCTGACCACATAGAGTCACCTTCCAGACAGGGCTTTGTAGATACTCAAACTAAACCGCTTCCGAACTCCCTCTTATGTCACCTCATCTTCGCTCTCCAACTTGTGATTGTTTCTTTGTACGTTCCTGCCTTCTGACACAAAAATGTAAGCTCTACAAAAACGGGGACCCTGCTGTATGCCTAATTCCTAGGTGCCCAGAATCCTTTCTGACACTGAGAACATACTCAGGACACATGAGTGAATGAAAAGCAAATGCAGAATCTTGGCTGCATTAGTGTATTTAACCACTAATAAGATTCATCCTATTTCTTGTATTAACTACTAGGCTGATCATTTGCTTTCTTCTGTAGTTATAGGACCTCCTCAGTTGTTCTTGGATATAGGTTATTTCTGTCTTCAAACTTAGGATTGTTCAAATTGCATCAATTTTTCCAGTTTTGAAGAAATCAAAATTTTTCTAGCATTCAGAGGAGAGGGGCTTTTCTCACCGTCTTCCTCCCAAGCTGGAATGTGCCCAGCCCCTCCGATGTCTGCTTGTCTAGAAGTCCTTTCTCAAAGTGTTCTTTTAAAAGCTTTCGAGAACATACTAGTGCTTTTGGGGTCAAAGCTATTTTAAAATAATACAGGGTAGATGGTGGGATTGGGACCAGGGTGGGTGGCGGTGGGGTGCAGTGGGCTTGGGCAGAGGTGGCAACATTGAAGCAAACAGAAAAGACTGAAACCTCTTGCCTACTTGGTTTCTCCAGATGTGGTTAAAACAGTCACTGTTTATCCTCTTTGTACTGGGTAGATTCGCTCAATGGGCCCACATGCGGGGTACTCCTCACTAGGAGCTGAGAGCTTTCTGTAACAGTGTAACAGTAAACCCGTCCTGTTAACACCATCACTGCCGTTCCACGCTGGGGAAAAGAAGCTGAGCTGAGCGGCCCTGGTTGAGGGTATTAGCATCTAGTAGCAGGGTGCTGGCTGCTGACTCCGTGAGATGTAAAATCTGAGCCCACTGAGGCAGGGAGGGAGGATGAGGTTCAGCAGCACCTTTCCTTTTGAAGTGGCCCCAAACCTTAAAGCCTGCGTTTCATTTGGAAAAACCTTCTGCTGAAACCACTTCCCATATGCATCCCATCTGGACGACTATAATCTAGTCTCGCCTGCAGCAAACCCGCAGTAACGATGCTGGCCTTTCATCTCAGATCCCCAAGCAATAGACAAACATCAATTAATGCCCCCAACACACCTGGGACGTAGGGAAGTATTTTTATCCGTGTCTCACAGAGGAGGAAATCCAGACACCAAGAGGTTAAACGGCTTGCCTTGGGCCACAGAGCGAGCTAACTGCAAAACTTTCCACTGACACTGGGCCTTCAGAGCCAGCTGGAGCTCCGCGACTTTGAGACCATCCTTTATGAAAAGAACCATCACTAAGGTAGACTGGGAACAACTTATTCGCCTCTCTCATTGTTCGGGCAGGCTCAGGAGGTAAGCTGGTTTCCCGGTAAGCAGGAAGACCTGACTTCAGACGCTAGCTCCCACAGAAAAGCCCGTGTGCCGTGGTGTGAGTATGCGAGGACCGGGCTTCAGGAGCAGAGACAGGTGGGTCCTAGAAGCTCACTGGCCAGCCACCCTAGCCAAATAACGTTCTCTGCTCAGTGAAAAACCCTGCCTCAGAAATGAGTTGGAGGGCCCCTCCCCAGCAGGCTCTCCCTCCCTCCCCAGCGGGCTCTCCCTCCCCAGCTCCTCGTCCCCAAATCCAGCCCCCCAGTGTCGCTCTCATCTCTGTAGCACAGCACCTGCTGCAGCCCCTCCTCTCCACCCCGTCGCCAGTGACTACTCAGCCCTTCTCCTGTAACCGTCCTCCCCAACCACGCTGTTATCCCAGCCCCCAGCTCCAGCAGGCTTTCTCTGGGTACACAGCAGGCCTGCCAGAGAAGCAAGTAGGCCAGCAACGCAGGTAGAGAGGAGCTTCAGACCCTCCCTCTCTGTCCTCTTCTCCAAATCCAATCACCCTGCCTCACCTCAGCTCTGTAGCAGACTGCTACAGCTTCTCCTGACCCTCTGCCGCCTTCCCAGGGGACTAAGCAGGTCCTTGTGGAACACCCTGGTTTACTCTATCCTATTGGACCCTTCTAGCCCTCCCCATTCCTAAGTGTCAGCTCTCAGTACCTAGGAACACATCTTCTATGGTACCCCATTGGCCACATTTATCAGGATTCCAGAAGAATTCCATACCAGTAACACACGGCCACAACTCACCACTGCGAGAGTTTTCCATTAGAAAACACTTCAGCAAAGTAGCTGAACACATTAACTCACAAAAATCAGTAGCCCTATCTACAAATAACAAATAGAGTCAGAAAAAAATCAGAGAAACAAAACCCTTCACAATAGCCTCAAATAATATACAGTAGCATGTGTTAATCAAACAAGTAAAAGATCTGTATAATAAAAAACTTTAAGATATTAAAGAAAGAAATTGAAGACGACATCAGATGAAAAGCTCCCCCACGCTCATTGGTCAGTAAGATTAGCATAGTAAAAATGGCCATCCTATCAAAAGCAATCCACAGACTCAATACAATCCCCATCTAAATTCCAGCACAATTCTCCAAGATCTTGAAAAGATAACATCCAGCCTCATATGAAAACGCACAGACATACACATGCACACACACACACACACACACACACACATACACACACATAAACCAAAATATCTAAAACAGTCCTGAATAAGAGCTGCTAGAGGTATCACCATCCTTGGGGTTCAAGTTTGAACAGAGATATGGTAATAAATATGGCATGACTCTGCCACAAAGACAAACATGCCGAGTAATGAAATCTAACTGAAGACCCAAACATAAACCCGACACCTTTGAACACTTGATTTTTTTAATGAGGAAGACACACTAGAAAAAACGACAGCCTCTTCAACAACTGGTTCTGAGTAAATTAAGCAGCTGTATGTAGAAAACCTCAAGTAGGTCCATACTGCACAAAACTCAGCTCTAAATGGATCAAACACCTCAAGGTAAGACCAGATAAACTGAACCTGAGGGAAGAGAGACTGGGGAGTAACCTGGAGCTCATTGGCATAGGAAAGACTTTCTGAACAGAACATTACTAGCACATGATCTAAGATTAACAATTAATAAATGGAACCTCATAAAATTGAAAAGCTACGTGGCAAAGGACACTGTCATTCAAACAAAGAGGCAGCCTATACAATGGAAAAATATTTTTACCAATTGCATATCCAACAGAGGAGTAATATGTAAAACATGAGTAACTCAAAAAAACTAGATACCAAAAAATAACCCAAATAAAAATAAGATACAGTTATAAACAGAATTCTCAAAAATGGAAGCTCAAAGGGCTGAAAACACTTAAACGAATGTTCAATCTCCTTAGTCATCAGAGATACGCATAAAAACTACTTTGAGACTTTATTTTATACCTGTCAGAACAGCTAAGGTCCATAAAAACAAGTGCTGCCTCATGCTGGTGAGCATGTGAGGTACAGGAAACAGCTGTGCTTGGTGGGAGGACAAACACCACAGCCACGGTAGAAACCAGTGTGCTGTTCCTCAGGAAGACGGGAATCAATCTACCTCAGGATCCAACTCTACCATTGTTGGACATCTGCCCAAAGGATGCCCAAGAGACACTTGCCCAACCACATTTACTGCTGCTAGAAATTAGAAAGAACCTAGGTGCCCCTCAACAGAAGACTCCATAAAGAAAATGTAGTGCATTTACACAATGCAGTGTTACCCAGCCATTTAAAAAATTAAATCACGAAATTCTCAGGTAAATGGATGGAACTAGGGAAAAACAAAAACAAAAACAAAAAACATCCTGAATGAGGTAACCCAGACTCAGAAAGAAGACAAACACGGTATATATTTGTTCATGTGTGGGTATTAGCTGTTAAGTCAATGATAACTAAGCTATAATCCACAGAGCTATAAAGTTTACATGCAGAGCAGGGGACTGGGAGGAGCACAGATTGATGCCCCTAAGAAAGGGAAATGAAACAGTTATTTGTGGGTGGAGTACCTGAACAGGAAGATCGAGGGGAGAAGGGAGCTGGAGAGGGAGAAGAGGAGGGAATACAGGGAGAGAGAACTAAAATGGAAGGCCATCTGAGGGGTAATATGGAATTTCTAATATAGCAGAAGATTCCTAAAATATATTCATATATTAAAGTGATATAAATCATAAGGGAGACGGGCCATCTCTTCTTCAACAAATGAAGCTTCCAGCACTGAGACTGGGTTAGATATAATTGAGTTGTTGGCCAAAGGGGTCCCATGGGAGCCTCCAAATAGCCCAGAATGTTTCCAAGCCTGTCGGTTGCTCTCCACAAACTGACGACAAGGCCCCGTTTCTGAAGACAACACCTACACAGCTCATTGAACGTGAGGAAGTTGAGCCAGCGCCTACATAGAGCCTTCACCCCTACGAATAGGAAGGCACTCTGCAGAGTACCAAAGGGGAAACATCACCACCAGCCTGGCCCCAGCCCCTTTGACCGGCAATGACGTCCCGACCTAAAAGGTCTGCTAATGCAGCGGTGGCACGGATATGATGGGAGCGACCGACCAACCTCTGATTTGTCAGAGTGCCCCTCCACGAGACGGGGCCCAGACCTGACTGTGTGGACACCACAGTTCTTAAAAATAAATACTGCTAAGATGTAGCAATAAGATGACTACTAATGACATTCCTAGATGGCGGCCTTGCTCAGCCATCGTCAGAGGAGCTTCCTCCTGCGGCAGATGGGAACAGACACAGAGACCCACAGCCAGACTTTACACAGACAGTGAGAAACCTTGGAACACTCAGACCTAAACAGGATGTCTCCATCAAATCCCTCCCCTCAGGGCTCCGGGAACCCTGAGGAAGAAGAGGCAAAAAGAGTGTAAGAGCAAGAAAACAAGGCCCTCTAAATCACCATGAACAGTAGAAACTCATGGAGACTGAGGCAGTTGGGGTCCTAGAGCGGAAAGGAGAAGTGGATGTGTGTCCCCGTCATTAACTTAGACGCTATGGCCAATTGATAACCACTTCCACATGAAAATTCATTTTTCTCAAATCTCACCAGGGAACAAACCACTCTTAAGGGCCGGCTGCCTGGGCAGCAGGAGATGGCCAACAGGAAATGCACTCAACAGAATCCTGGAGGCTCCTTGTCTCATAGTGTCCTGTCTCGGCTCCTCTTTTATTAAAAATAAATAAATAAATAATTCTTATCATTTGTATTTGGTTTTATTTTCTTCTCACTTTTTACAGGTCCTTCACATATATATGTTTTCCAGTTTAGCATTTTTATGGTGTGTGAACAAGCGGGTTATTTCTTGTGCCTTCTCTTGGGCTCTTCTCCTTCAATTTGTTTTGTTCGATTTCAGTGTGTTAGTTTTTGTTTTATTTTATCATATTAAATTTGATTTTATTATTACCCCATAAAGGCTTTGGTTTTTAATGAAAGTCAAAAAGGGATGAATCTGGATGGGAGGCGAGGTGGGGAGGTATTGGAGAAGTAGAAGGAGAAGAAACGATAATCAGAATATACTACGTGAGAAAAAAAATCTATGTGCAAACAAAGGAAAAAATACACAGAAAACAGTAAGTTGTGGGTGCTGGAGAGATGGTCTACAGGCTAAGAGCACTGGCTGCTCTGACTGAGAGGGCCCTGGGTCTAATACCCAGACACATACGGCAGTTCACAGGCGGCTGTGACCCCCTTCCCAGGGGACCCGATGCCCTCTTCTGGTCCTCAAGGGCACTGCACACGGTACATATACATGCAGGCAAACACCACATGCACATAAAATAAAAAGTCACTTGATGTCAATCTCTGGCCTACACACACAGTGTATAGAAACAGTGACAGAATTTGAATTATTCTTTTTTTTTCCATGTCTTTCCTGTCATTATTCAGTCTAAATGGAAATAAGCAGTTTGCTTTATCCAAACTTCAGCAATTAAAACTGTATTTTGAGCGCCTATGTGCCTGGCGCCAGCATGCTGAGCCTAGCTTTCATCTTCTTTCCAGAAAATGAAGTGCGATCAGGAACATAGCCATTGCGACTCACAGGCCACACCAACATTGGAAACTGATGAATGGTGGCTTCCCACTTGTCTAACGGATGACAAAACATCTCAAACATTACCAAAAGAATAAAAAAGAGCTATCCCATGACCATTGCATGGGTACCAACCCACCCTGGTACCTCAAGTCACAGCAGAACTAAACGCATCCTCTCCCACTGAGGCCAGACAAGCCAGTCCAGATAGGGGAAAGGGATCCAAAGGCAGGCAACAGAGTCAGGGACAGCCCCTGCTCCCATTGTTACGAAATCTACGTGTTGACCAAACTGCACAACTACTACATACGTGTCCGTGTCGGGAGTCTGTGTCCAGCCCACGCATGCTCTTTGGTTGCTGGTTCAGTCTCTCTGAGCCCCCATGGACCCAGGTTGGTTGACTCTGTGGGTCTTCTTGTGCTATCCTTGACCCCTCCAGCTCCCTCACGCCTTCCTCCCACACTTCTACAAGAATCCCCAAGCTCCATCTAGTGTTTGACTGTGGGTCTGCATTTGTTTCCATCCACTGCTGGATGAAGCCTCTCAGAAGACAGTTATGCAGGTGAGGATATGGAGCAAGGAGAACACTCCTCCATTGTTGGTAGGAGTGCAAACTTGTACAACCACGTTGGAAATCAATCTGGAGGTTTCTCCAAAAATTTAGAATAGATCTACCTCAAGACCAAACTAACTATGCCACTCTTGGGCATACACCCAAAAGATGTTCCAACATATCACAAGGACATTTGCTCAGCCATGTTCATAGAAGCTTTATTTCTAATAGCCAGAAACTGGAAACTACCTAGATGTCCCCCACTTGAAGAGTGGACAGAGAAAATGTGGTGCATTTGCACAATAGAATACTACTCAGCTATTAAAAACAAAGACATCATGTAATTTGCAGGCAAATGGAAGGAACTAGAAAAAAATCCTCCTGAGTGAGGCAACCCAGAAGCAGAAAGACACATGGTATGGACTCCCTCAAAAGCAGATATCTTCCACATAGTACAGGGTGACCGTACTGTAATCCACAGACCCAAAGAAGCCAAGAAGGGCCAAGGGAGGGTGGTTGAATTTCACTCAGAAGAGAAAATAAAATAGTCATCTGAAGTTAATGGATGGAGGAAACTGGGTGGGAGAGGGGGTTGGGAGGGTAAGAGGTGAGAATCAGGTATGGGGAGAGCAGGGAAGGGTAGAGGGGAGAAGTGAAAAGAGAACAGAAATTGGTGCGAGGGGCCATCTCTGGGGCAGGGAAGGCTCCCAAGGGTCAATGGGGGTGACCCTAGCTGAGACTCCTAGCAGCAGGGAGCCTGAAGTGGACACCTTCTGTAGCCAGGTGGGACTTCCAGTGGAGGGAGGGGGACACCAATCCACCCATAAAACCTTCAACCCAAAATCTGTCTTGCCTACCAGAAGCGAAGGGGTGAAGGTGGAGCAGAGATTGAGGGAACGGCCAACCAATGGCTGGCCCAACTTGAGGGCCACCCCGTGGGAGAGAGCCAGCCCTGACTCTATTAACGATACTCTGCTGTGCTTACAGACGGGAACCTAGCATGCTGTGCTGTTCTAGTAAGCTTAGCTCGCTGCTTTGCCGTTGGAATGCTTTTCTTGGTCAGTTATTAGTTTCTTTATCATGTAGAAAATGGTTGACTTCTGACCACTAACTGACAAGGCAGCTCTACTTCTGGAGCCAAAGTAAAACTCAACCTTGCCCTGACCTTAAGGCAGCTACAAGAAACAGTGGAGGAAGGAATGCTGTAGAGGTCAACAGTTCTCAACCTGTGGTCGTGACCCTTTGGGGCCGCCTAAGACTGTTGGAACCGAGACCCCCCCTCCTCTATCTGTCTCCAGGCAAGTCCATCCACATACAGATACGCCCAGATATGAGTACCCAGTAGTGTATGAAAGAGTCATGGCATTAGGAAGTTGAGGACCACTGCTGTAGATCCTTTTGGGGTGGAGGGTGAGAGAAGATGGGTGCTGCCATTAGGAGCTGCTAGCTGCCTGGCATATCATTTCCCCTTTGCTTCTTCCTTAATAACAAGACCAGATTTTGCTTAGGCAAATTCACCTGGATTAAAGAGCTCCTTGCCTCTCTTCTACTACCCTAAACAGTGGCTGGGGAGATGCTCACAAGACTGCTCTGTGATTGGTTCCAGGAAGGTCTCTTTGCAGATCACCTGCCCTCCGCCTCTTCTCCATTTCTACCACCCAGCTCTCTGTACCATCCACCGTCAGAACACCCAGAGCATCTAGGTAGAAGATCGGCTGCCAAAGCACCAAAGCAGAGTGTCACACAAACTAACTGCAACAAAACAAAACACTACCTCACTGCTTAGTGAAATTGAGGTGTGCTTCATGTGTACTCATGATTGGCATGGGACGGTTGCTGAGTTCGAATAATGTTCTACAAGGTTCACAGCCAGAATTAAATGTGACTACACATGATAAAACAAAAGAATCTGGGCTTAAACACAGAAACTCCCCTGTTGGAAGAAAGTTTCTAAAAGCCACCTGTGCTGGTCCAGTAGTCTAAAGAATTGGTCACAAACTCAGACCCCTACCCTACACAGTCAGCCCTAGAGAGACTTTAGAGATGGTTCAAGACAGGGTAGATCTCCAGGCTTCCTGTGTGCTGTCCAGCCAACTGGGAGAACAGAGGGAGGGAGACAGTCGGCTCTTTGCTTTAAAGGTTGCCTCGAGGTACAAAGCGTGTGTTTGCCCCCATCCTCCTTTCCACTTGTAAACATGTGACTCTTCCTAGCTGTAAGGAAAGCTACGTAGCCTTGATTCTGATGGCTGTAAAATGAGGAGACTTTCTCGCCTCGGGAAAGTTTCCAGAGCCCCTGCCACACCAACAACGTCAAAAGATGATAAGATGAAAACACAGGGTATAAGGAATCTATTTTCCTGGGCACAAGCGCTGATGGTTTTTGAAATAAAGAAAAAAATTACTGAACAAATGAAAATCTCAGACTTTTTAATGATGGTCAATGGACACTCTGTCTTTGGTAAGGACTTAATGAAGGCAGCCCACCTCCATAGGGCTCAAGGTTCTTCATTATCTCATGAGAATGGCCTAGAAATGCCATCACCTGCTGATTTACCTGAACCAGGTCTTCACAAAATGTGCATGTGCCTGGAGATGATAGCAGCATCTGTCCCGGCATATTTTCAGTTAGTCAAAGCCAGTTTTCAATGCCCAAGACTGAAGCTTTGGCTTCACTAGGACTTAGGGGCTCGTGGGGAAAAACCAGGAGAAAGTAACTTCAGTGAGTTAGAGTTAGGAAGTCACCAGACAAAAGCATTTTCAATTACTTCCTAGAGTAATTCAGGGCAGTTGAAGAGCAGCATTAGACTGGGGGAAAGAGAGAGAGAGCCAAAGATGACAGCAAGGGAAGAAAATGGCAGGCACAAAAATTCAGGTGGGAGCTGATACAGCATCGAAGATTAATTTCATCATCTTGAAAGTTTTTCTAGAGTTAACTATGAATAAAGTATGTAATTACTAAGCAAAATATGAAAAGATAGAGCATTCTATTTAAAATGGAAGAGACTGGTGGGGACTCCAAAGCAACGTGTTCATAATCTGGCAGCATTTAGTTTGCATTCAACAAAAGCAACAGGAATTGTATTCTTTGAGCTGGACAGTTTCTCTGTCACTGTTTGTGAAGTTGTCTTAAATTCACTTTCAGATTTACTGTTTGGTTTTGCATTCTCACCTAATAACAAATGTGCTGCTATGCCTCTCCCTCCCTTCCTCCTTCATCGTATGGTATCTCTGAGGTAGACGATGCTCCCTAACTTTCACAGAGGAGGAAGCTGTGAGGCTCAGAGGGGTTAGATAGGTGACTTGCCTAGGGTATCCCAAATAGTGGCAGCAGAGACAAACTCCAAACCTGAGAAGCTAGGCTCTGGATTCCCTGCTCAGTGCCTACCCTGACATCACTTGGGATGGGTACTTGGGAGGTAAGTTAATAATTTTCAAAAAGATTAAAAAGGGTTCCTGACTGGGTCTTACTTTTCAGATTCTTTTCCCAGTAAGACTGTGTGGGTGACATCAGTTTTCACTGCTTCCTATGTGCCTTGTGGAGGCTGGCTACAGATCCAAACTCACCTCCTCTGGACAGCAGGTGAGGTGTCAATGGTGTCACCTAGTGGTGAGAAAGAGGAACTTGCTCCTCTGGCTCCTTTTCTCCACCTTTCCCTCTCCCGGACCTATTCTGGCAGGTTCACCCTTTGATTCTGCTCCCATGTTCTCATCTTCTTTGGCTCCCCCCCTCTCTTCTGCCCTTTAAGGAAGAGCTCTCTTCCCTTCATCATTTATTTCACTAGTCGAAAAAGTTACCTGGTCACCTAGGGAACAGCAGGTTCTGGGGTCAGACACAACTGCATTTGAATTCCAGATCCATCACATTTCGAGACTATCAGCAATGGCACAACCTCTCTAAACAGACATTCTCAGATCCATATTGTCTAGAGACAAGTTGCCTGCATCACAGAGTTTTAAGAAGCAGTGAATTAAAATAACCTTTTAGGACTGTCACTTATCCTCGTATCACCACAAATGCATAAAGCAGGTGTTCTGCTGTCTGAGGACAAAATGCCAGGCTTGCTGGGAAAGTCAGTTCTACTAAAGGACTAGTATGTGCAGTAACTAAACCCCGCAATGTCCCAGCAAGTCCTCACAGCACCCATCTAACTTGATGGGCTTCTTGCTGTAAAGGTATGATAGTTCCCCTTTACAACAGACAAAATGGGCTCGTCTTGGCTGTGACCCTCACTGACAGGCCCTGCAAGTGTCTGATAAATTCCGAAGAGCCCTAAGATAGGAACTTCAAGTAGAACACATTTGAGTTTTTCTTAACAAATTTTAGGACATCTCACAAAATAAAACAGAGAGGCACACAGGAGAAAAACGTTAAAATCCACCTGGCCCCGAGAACTGTTTACTTCCTTCAAGTGTAGTGTGGATGTGTGTCAGCTCAGGTTCACCCGTAACACACACGGCAGAATCGGCCGCAGGAGCCTAAGACAGAGCGGTGGTCAATAACATATGGGTTGTTACTTTGTCATTTACCAAGCTCTTGTGAGATCATTTAAACTAAAAGAGGTTCATCTTTTCAGAAAATGATGCTGGGGCAGGTGGCCATCCATGTGAAATGAACTCATTTTGACCAGACTTCATAGCACTATAAAAAGGAATCAAAGATAGACCATATGCTTAGATCTTAGAGACTGAATGATGAGCTTCTGAAGCACGACATGGAACAAAATCTAGACTCAGTGAGATGGAGAAGACAGTCCAGAGGAAAGTGCTACCTCAAGTCTTTCTCTCTTTAAACCAAAGCTCACGTCAGTACTGTAAAGACGCTCTTGGTGGTCTCTGCGCCCTTCTCCAGGTGTATCACATTCATTACATTTCTCTTTTCTACTCACCATTGCTCGTCCTTTTAAGTGATAAGTTGGGACCAGTGGCCAAACCTAGCCATGGTGAACTTCTGGAGCCACGGCGCTTCACCAAAGCTTGCGGCAGCTGCAGACAGTCTTTGGAATTGTTCTCAGGGTCATTATCTTCCCTTTGCTCGACATCCGAAATTCTAAAGAAAGGCTTCCCCTGAATGATGGAACGTTAACTGATAAACATCCTTTTAGATTTATAGAGGCCAGAGCCTCTGGTCATCTTAAATTATATAAGAAAACTAATGTTTCTAAAGAGAAATCAGGAAGTAGCCCCCAGAAGGTAAATAAAAAGACAGGTGTCTTCCATGAATGATGGAGAGCTGTTCTGTAGGCAGCCTTCCACCTGTGTCCCATTCCATTTCTTTCCCTCTCCCAAAAGTCCTTTCCTCTACACGAGTTCCCCAGGAAAGAGCTTTTGTGGGGACATTAGCACCCACCTTTATTATTAGTGTGCCAGCCCTTGAATAAACCTAACCTCCTTCCCACCAATTATTGGCTCTCTAGGTTTGGCTTTCAAACAGTGAGCAGATACATTTGGGTTCAATAACATTTGTTTTCTTAGCAGCAATTAACAAAAGAAAAGCAGACTACAGCTCAATAACTCATACACAGGTAAATGCTCCATTTCCAATAGCATTGCATCCCAACAAACACATTCTAAGTTAAATAAATCCTAAAGCAGATGTTACTAGCTCACTAGCTGGGCGTGGAAGCTCAGCAGCCCTGAGCACTGTGAGGGTTTGCTGGTTTACGATCATGACTGTGTCACTGATAGGAAGTGGCAGCTTGCTTATACTCAAAATCTTACAGGAGTATGATGCTTCGTCTCATCAGCTTTGGAAAACGTCAAATTCAAAATGCAAGGCACAGCTTCTACTAAGTACACTTCACGTTTCCACCAACTTAAAATTGATGAACCACAGGTCAAAACCATCAGATGTGGGAGACAGTCCATAGCTGGGAGCTGCCCAGGGCATAAAAAGTAAGTCTCCAAGTTGCAGTCTCCCGGGTCAGCTGTAAATACCGTATTGGGGTGAGTCAAAGAAAGACAGGTATCGAGTATAGAAATATGTAGGTGACCAGGAAAAGCAAGATGAATAGGCGTGGTGGTTTAAATGAGAACTGTTCCCCATAGTCTGGGGTATTTGGACACTTGGTCCCCAGTTGGTAGCACTGTTGGTGAGCTAGTGGAATCTTTGGGAGGCAGAGCCCTTCAGGAAGCAGCAGGTCCCTGGGGGAGGACTTTGAGTGTTTCCAGTCTTACAGCACTTCCTGCTTGCTTTCTCTGCTTCCTGCTTTTTTTTTTTTAAGATGTGAACTCTCAGGCTCCATTTCCTGTTGCCACACCTGCTCCATGCTGTTGCCGTGTTCTGCCATGAGGCTCTCATCCCTCTGGAACTGTAAACCCACATACACTCTTTCTTCTGTGAGTTGCCTTGGTCCTGGAATTTTGTCACAGCAAAAGGAAAAGTAGCTAAGACAACATTGGCTTTGTACACTTGTAGGTTTGATGTATGAATATGAGCCAGTACCTCTAAGTCATCCTTCTCTTCCTGCTACAAAGAGCTGTGGGGATACACCCTTACAAATGATGACCGCTTTAACGTGAATGTTGCCAATTCAGCAATAACGTACTGTTCAGAGGTTCTTCTCTTGTTGGTCTATCGAAATCACAAGCTCTAGTTAACTCTTAATCCAAAGAGTCTCATTTCACAGTAATTTATATTCCAGGTTCCTATCCAAGCAATGGAATACTATAGTTTAAGATCCTTGAGATTGAGGGTTCTCTAAAAGATTCTGTTGAGACATTAGAGATGCTAACCAGAAAGAAAGGACCAGGTCCTGTGGCAATTGCTACCACAATCAGCAGCATAGCAAGATAGCAGTTAGACAATGTCCCCCAGACCAGAGCTGAGAACACATTTTAACAGGAATTTTAAAGAAGAAGTCATAACATATGCTCGCTGTCTCTAAGATGGTAGGGACCCCAACAAAGGGGCCGAGCTTTGGGAGAGGAGAGCAGCCCATAAGAAGCTCTTGTTGCTTCTGAATTAGTCATAGTTAACAGTCCAGAAAACTTACTCCTAAACTAGGTCAGCTACGATGAGCTCTAAAGTCAGGTTTCAGAATACACTCAGATGTGTGGTATAGTCTGTCCGGTTTGTTTTCCCCACAGTTGTTAACTGGTTAGTTGCCTTTTCCCCTCCCCCTTAATGATCCATGTAATTAAAGTTAAAATGAACCTAGAGATTTTCTCTCCCAACCATTCAGCAATAAGATCCAGCCACGGGCACATATAACATAGGTGAATCCCAAATGCATTACTTTGAGTGAAAGAAACCAGACTTAAATATTACATAGTCTGATTTCATGTATATTACATCTTAGAAATGTTGAAACGGCAGGAACAAGGCTGCATGTTCTGTGTCTTGATTTCTGTGGTTATTATACAATTACCATGCACTTTTCAATATTCCAGACTGTGTGCTAAAAGTGAGGACCTCTGCTGTACACAGACTATGATGAAACAGATGTAACAGTGTGCATATATTCTACTCCACGAAAAAGGAAAAACTGCAAAAATTCTGTTTTAATTCACACAAGCTGTTATAATTTGCATTTTGTCTGTGTCCTGAGGGCTGTGTGGCAAATGTTCGGCACCAGTCTGTGCTGGGACTGGGATGCAGTGGAGCCTTTGGGAGGTAGCATCAGATTTGAAAACATGAACACGACCTTGAAGTGAGTATAAAACCCAGTATATGTCTGTCTCTCTGTCCTCCTCCTCCTCTCTCCTTCCAGGTCAGCAGGATGTAAGCAGCCTCCTCCCACACATTCCCACTGCTCTGATGCTCTGTCCTACTACAGTCCTAAACACAGAGCCAGTAAACCACAAGCTCTAAGACCATGAGCCAAACTAACCTTCCCGTTTTTAAAAGGATTACTCTCAGGTATTTTGCCCCAATGACAAAAATATTTCCCAAATAGAAAAAAATATATACATATCTGTTCTAGTTACTAAGTGATTTGCAAAGATACTTCTGATATGTTGTTAAACAAAGAGGTCATATTAAACAACATGAGTTTTCTAAGAAAATGATGCACAGAAAAAAGTCATAACTGGAGGATTTTGCTAGAATGTTCAATGTAGAGGAATTTTAATATAGCAAACATGGCTACTCTGACTGGAATACAAACACTCCTTTAATCCCAGGAGACAGAGGCAAGCGGATCTCTGAGTTCAAGGCCAGCCTGGTATAGAGCAAGTCAGGCAAAGAAAAGCTTACGTCCAAGCATGGTGGTACACACCTTTAACCCCAGCATGTAGAAAACAAAGGCATGCAGTTCTCTGTTCTGTTAAGGGTGAGTCAGTGAGTTGAGAAGCAGTAAGTTGAGAGGCGGTGCAGTAGGGCGGAGTTCATGGCAGTTCAGTTCATGAAATTCAGAGGCAGTTTTACTGGGAGAGTTTTACAAAGACAAGTTGAAGAGAAAACAAGCTAGACACAGGTAAAGCCAGAAGGAGCCAGGGAATGAGAAGGATCCAGAAGATTAGAACAGATTGCCAGAATTAGTTTGAGGCCAAGCAGAGCAATTCAGTGAGAAACTGAACAAAGGCAGATTAAATCAGTCAGCATGGAGAGGAGTTTGAACCAGCCAGCCAGAGTTCAGAAAGAGCTAAACACACAGATACACCAAAAAAAAAAAAAAAAAAGGTGAGCGTCTTCAGCAGAAAGTCTCAGAGACTAAAAACATTCTAGGCCTAGATAAGAATGTATGGAGGCTAGAAGCTTCCAGGATTAAGCCTAGATTAGCAGACAGAGTCAGCAAGCCTCCGAGATGACATTTAGAAAAGGTGAATAAAAGTTACTTTTACAATTCAACGTCTCTTGCATATAAATGTCGACAGGCATCTCTTATGATCCTGTGTGTTTCTGTGCAAACTGTAGAGTTTTCCCTTTCATTTATTGTCTTCTATCTATTCTAGTGATTCCTTATTCTTGTCGATCTGCTTAATTATTTCAAAACTTCAACTCCGATTCCTTGACCTCTTCGTTCTCTCTGCCATCTTGCTTACTTCCTCCGGCTCTCTGTGATTCCCTTCTCCTGACATGGGTGTGGTATATTCTTCCAGCCCTGTCAAATCAGCTCACTTATTTTTCAACATTTTTTCTTACAAATTTATGAGTATAAAATCTTCTTTTGGGACTCCTTTTACCACAGCCTTTAAATTTTTAGAAGGTAAGCCAGACATGGCGGTATACCCCTTTAATTCCGGCACTTGAAATGCAGAGGCAGGTGGATCTCTTTGAGGTCCAGGCCAGCCTGGTCTACTCCATAGTGAGTTTCAAGTTAGCTGAAGTTACATAGTGAGACACTGTCTTTAAAAATAAAAATATATAAAAAAGATTTTAGGTGATTTTTTCTTTCCTTTTTTCTTTTCTTCTTCTTCCTCTCTCTCTCTCTTTCTCTCTCTCTCTCTCTCTCTCTCTCTGTCTCTTTTTTTCTAAATATTTGTTTATTCTCCTCTGGCCAATTCGCCCCGTGTAAGTCTTGTGTGTCTAATTTCCATTTTGGTAATGAAAGTATCAGAAAAATCACGAGCTAGGCCATGAAAATCCATGCCATCTCCTTACTTCTCTCACTGAACACTGGTAAATTAGATAACTCCTAGATGTTCCTCCACATCACAGCTTAACAAAAATTATCAAAGCAAGAAATACGTAGTTATATTAAAATAATTTTATTCATTTGAAAATGTGAAAACAGTGCTAAAACGCTTTCAGCCTTTAACCTGATACACCCTTGTAGTTAAAAGCACATTAAGAAATAATTTTTTAATGATTTGTACACATCAATTCTAAGTTTCACACAGATGAAGCATGACAATCAAAATCAAGCAGGGTGACTATCAAGGTTATGGGATTTGTTTTTTATAAATAAAAGCCATTTATTAACTCAAACAATATTAGAGTTACTGGGAAAAGTAAGAGACCCATTCATCATTTCCTGAATTGCTATCAGCTGGCAATCAATCTTTTCATATGTGAGCTGTTTGGAGGACAGTTCAGATGCAAACCTAACTATTGCTCTCTTACACATTGTTTCATTGAAAAAAAAAAAAAATAGCCAGCCAGCCTTCCAGAGCCTGATAATGAGACCCTATTGCTAAAGCAGCAAGTACTTGGGTCAAAGAATATGGAGAAATCAAGCTGGTACTCAGCTGAGACCTCATGCCCACTAGCTAGCTTTCAGGATGCTAGAAGGTACTATGCATATTACTGGAGGAAGAAAGTACTCATTAATTTCGACAAGCTGCAAACCCTGCAAACTACAGCTGTCCTGAGGAGATATGCCCACTGGTGTAATAGAGCCACTGATGTCATAGAAGTAACCAACCACATTGCGATTGGAAACAAGACACTGAATCTGATTGGAGCCCATATCTGGCACTGTTAAGCGGGCAAAAACCTGTGGCTAGATAGGCCATAGGCTCTAGGGAGTGTCCAGTACTATCCTGCTAGGTGGACATAGGATGAAAACAACTCTTACTAATTCATTACTATTCCTATAGATCAGAACACCTCTCCGCCCTCATCAGAAAAGTTTCCCCTTGCAGTTAACAGAGACACTCAACTGGCCAGCGTGCAGAGAACAAAAGACTTGTGGAATGTTCTGCTCTCACGGGACACACATCCCGCCTTTCCCCACAAGGCTCACGGATCTTTACAGAAGAGGAGGCAGACGACTGTGAGAGCCACACGTGATGGATAGCGTGAACGAAAGAGCTCTTGCCAGACACGACAGGTTAGTTGCACATTTCAGCTCGCTGACTGTTACAGCTTGCACACAACCTGAACAGCTCAAGGCAGACAAAACCCCAGCCGGGGGGGGGGGGGGAGGTGGGCATTGAATCTCACCAGCAGCTGAGGACTGGCAGAGCTTGATGGCTGCTGGGAGAAGGAGAATCTTTAATGATGTGACCCTTGGTAGGTCTACCAGGTGCCAGGGCCCCACCACCAGGACTAGTTGGATAACACAAACTAGGCATGATGGTGTGGGGAAGAAAACTCAAAATTTGGTGGGAGGGGGTGTGTGTGAAGATGGTTGTGGAAGGAGTTGAGGGTGGATATCTTCAAAACAAAGTAAATGAATTCTAAACAAGGTAACAATAATAAGAAAAGCACTGCTTTTAAACCTAGCCAGAGGAAATTTAAATCTTTATCCCAAACTTCACATCAGCACTAGACTAAAGTCTTCCTGATTCTCAGCGAGGGCTTAATGCTGGTATCCTGTGGGAGAGAGCACAGGACAACATGGAGACAGGCTGTGCCACAGAAAGCAAAGCTGCTCTCTCCATTTTCATCCATGCTTGTTGAAATCAACCAACTTTTTAAAAAAATCAAGATTGAATTTAACCAACTCATGTTTTTCAACTAGAAACATGAAACTTATGGCAGATGATACTTTCTTTAAGCATCTCCCAGGGTGGATGATAGATTTTCACTGTCCTGCAGGCGCTGTTTTCCTTCTAGAATATTCTAGAGATACCAGTGTTGATAAATTATCCTGACATTCTTATATCCACTCTCCAGCAATATTTGCAGTCAAGCTCAGGAATGGAGGTGAACAAAAGAGATACACTCCTAATTCTAAATTCCAAATGTGCGAAGAATCTGCTGGGATTTATTTGGGTCAAGATGCTGCCTTAAGCCTCCATTTAAGGCAGCCTTGAAGCCAAATGGACACTGAAGCAAATAGCTGTCATGTCTCAGAGACTCTCCCTGAAAGAGAAGCTTGTCTTAGCACATTCAACACATTTTTTCCTGAACACAAATTGGG
This sequence comes from Psammomys obesus, assembly GCF_907164565.1. NCBI lineage: Eukaryota > Metazoa > Chordata > Mammalia > Rodentia > Muridae > Psammomys > Psammomys obesus. The sequence continues at coordinate 956,202 of NW_026591918.1, read as the reverse complement.
GCACAGTATAATATATACAAAATAATTTAAAGAAATACTTAGAAGAGCAAGATAAAAAATGTTTGACCTCACTATGCCAAGATAACCAGCTAAGTGTTGCGTATAGTGACTTCCAGGCTTTTATCTGTGTATTTGAGGGTGACGCGTAAACTTTTCTTAAATTCAAAAACAATATGTAATCCTACTTTATGAATACACTGTTTACTTAACAATAAAATCACAGATTTTTTTTCAGGACAAAAACCACTGAACTAGCCAAGAACGAAAGCTGAACGAACCCCTATAGGTGAGTTTGGTGATTTTATAAAATGTTTATAAATGATTTTATAAAATGTTATTTGATAACAATTAACGTAATGAATTGCATTATGATTATTTCCTAAATACAAATATCTAGAAGTGAATCAGTTAAATAAAAGGGTCTTCACCTTTCAAAAGATTTTGACGTTTTTGTGAACAACTGTGCTGCTCATCCTGCCTTTGCAGGGCGAGACTCCTGTCTTCCCTATACTCTTCTGTCGAAAATAGATTCCTCTCCAGAAAATCAGAAGGCGTGGAGGAGAGCCCGTGTTCTCTGTTGGGGTTATACATCCAAAACATAATAAAAGGGTAAAATGACAAGCCATGAATTAGAATAAATTTTTATAACACAGATAACTGAAAAAATAGTAACATTTTTAGTGTATAAGGAATATCTCTCTACAAGTCAATAAGAAAAAGATACTCCAATAGAAAAAAAATGAGTCAAATATGTAAACTAGAGCAATTCAAATAGCCTATAAATATCAACAATAAATAAATAAAAATTGAGGAAAGGGGGAGAGTGGAAGCATAAAGGGAGGGAGGAAGAATCAAAGAGGGAAAGGAAGGAGTATGGAAGGCGAGGACAGAGGGATGGAGGGAATAAAGGAGGAAGGGAAGGAGGGAACAAGGAGGGATAGAAAGGATAAAGGAAATACATGAAAGAAAGGAAGGACAGGGGAAATAATGGAGACATGGGAAGGAAAGAAATCCCTCATCAAGGACCAGCTGAAGCCTCTGCAGCTGAGAATCAAGAATTCCAGCACGATTAGTATTTGCTAAAGCCTTTCTCCCTCCTGTGCACAAATCTAGTTTTCTAGGAACAATTTACAGGAAAATGTATGTATGCTCTCAACACTTTATGAATCCCTAAGGGTTCCTGGTTTTACCTTATCATTACAATCACATCTAAGGTATCTCCAGAGTCACCCTCTAATCTCACTTAGCAAAAACAGAAAGCACCAAAATGGCTAACATTTAGCTGTGACTCTCCCCTGAGAATCCCATACCCACACATGGGTATGTCATATCTTTCCCTAAGCATCATTCTTTCTCTTAACTTAAAATATATTCTTAAAATCTATGTTTGAAATGCTTTTTCATACAGTGTGACCTTTCTTTGAGAAGCTCACATCTGTGTGTTTCCTTCTCTCCCTGATCACTTTTCTTTCTGTTTTTTGCAAGCTCCAATTACGTTTCATACCAGCTTGCCCAGAATTCTCTTCTACATCAAAGACAAAGATTTAGTTTTTTCTTTGTCTTATTTTGTTTTGCTTCATTTTGTTTTGAGACAAGGTTTCATATATCTCAGGTCTCAAACTCACTACAAAACAAAGGATTATCTTGAGCTTCTGATCCTCTTGCCTCTACCTCCCCATTTATTGTGTAACAAACTTTCACTCCCACACCTCATTTGTGCCGTTCTGGGCTCAAGCCCGGGGATTTGTGTTTACTAGGCAAGCACTCTGCCAACTGAGCTATAACCTCATCCCCATGGATACAGTTTTTCTTGAGTTGAGATCCTTAAAAAAATCAAGGGACCTTTCTCAGTCTGCTATGGGGAGCAGTGTGGAGCTGTCCCTCTGTCCTTGCCATTGGGGACAGGGGGAAGAAGAATAAAAGAGAGAAATGGAGACAGCGACAATGAGAATGGAGAATGAAAGAGGAGAAGAACAAAAGAGGAGAAGTAGAAAAGACAGAAAGGAGGGAGAAGAGCGAGGTGTCAATCTCATTAGAAGTCAAGCAGACGTGAATAAAAACATTGATAAAACATCTGACCCAATCACCACATTTGCGAACATTTTAAAGTCAGCTAATACTAATCAATTACCTGGGAAAACTGTGACATAATTAGAGTGTGATGGCTAATGTTAATGGCCAGCTAGATAGAATCTAGAATCACTTGGGAGAGAGCCTCTGGGCATGCCCGTGGGGGATTATCTCCCCTTCATTCATTAACGTGGGAGGGCCTGCCCACCGAGGGTGGCACCATTTCCTGAACAGTTGCTGAACAGTGTAAGTGGAAAGAGGGAGCTGAGCAAACAGCATTCACCTGTTGTCCTCTGATTCTTTAAGAGGTGTTTAATATGACTAACTGCCTCAAGCTCTTGCACTGACTTCCCACCGTGATGGACTGTACCTTGAAGTAAGAGCTGAAAGAACTTCTTTACCCCTTAAGTTGCTTTCTCAGAGCATTTTATCATAGCAACAGGAAAACAAACTAATATACACATTAAAAAAACAACACGTGTTTCTATGTCTCAATAACCCCATGAATGTGTATCCCAGAGGACAGAAATATTCACAGTAGCATTGTCTCAAATGGTAGAATGTCCATCTGTAACCAGACTTTCAGCAACCTTGTGGGTTCTTTTTCGGCCTCCCTTCTCCACTCCTGTACCACAATTCCAACCCCCCAACACTAGGTAGGAGAGAAAGAAGGATAGGGGGTAAAGGGGAAGTCAATATCATTAGACTACTTCCTGCTGTTTAGAGGCTTCAAGTTCCTTGGGGCGACTTTGATCTTTGCCACCAGGATATCCAATTTCTTCTTGTTGTCACTTTGCTCACAACCTCTTGGCAAACCACAGCAGCTGCAGCAACCATAGCCATCACGGCAACCAGCCAGCCAGCGGTACCACTGCCCACTCAGGGCTCCAGAGTTTATATGCCTTCTCGAGAGTCCCCAGAATTTCAAACATCATTCACATGCAGAAACCATCTGCTGCTGGCAAAATCACACACCTGCCAGAGCACAAGGCAACTCATAGGCAGGTGCTGGGATTAAAACAAAAACATATTCCCATAACACTTCTGTGTTTTTAAAGAAACCAAAACTCTCACTACATCGATTAGTGATAGTTGTTTAAAAGTCTTTGTATTCAAGAACTAGATAACTATACAGCTGTAAAAATGAATGATCCATAGTTGTCTACATCAACATAAATAAATCTTGAACCAAAGTTAAACAGAATAAGCAAGTCTCAGAAGAATATGCTCAGAATTATTTCATTCATTTTGAGTTCATGCATATTCATAAGTGAGTGATGCATTGCAAAGGTATCCATAAATTGACGAGAAATGAGAAAGAGAAACAAGGTAACAATTAACACAGTTAATGTTAGTGTTTGCTTTTGGGTGGAGAGAATAGAAAATGATCTGAGGGGCACACATAAACTTCTAAATTACTAGTAATATTCTATGTCTTAATCTAGGTAGCAAATACACCTACATGAAATTTTCAATTGTTCATGAAATTTCAATAGGTAGATGGTTCATGGTGCCATCTACCATTAAGAACAAGAGGCACTGGAGCAGATGCTTAATTTTATGGGCTTTTTTTCTAGAATGCTAACAGATGACATCTTTAACATTTGAATTTGTATTTCCTTTGATTACGTGTGTGTATGTGTGTGTGTGTGTGTAGCAGGAGGGAAGCACATGTGTGTGGCGCACGTGTAGGGGTCAGAGGGCATTTGCTACAGTGGTGCTTTCCTTCCATCACGCCCAGGGATCAAACATAAGTTATCAGGCTTGGCAATAAGCCCCTGCTACCCACTGAGCCATCTCACTGCCCCTGAATGTATACTTCTTGGAAATCAAAACCAAATCTCCAAAACCAGCAGACTCCAAATTCAGCTGTTCCAATAGAGATGAGAGATTCTGGATGTGCATGTTTTCCTGTCTGGTAAGAGAACTTTACTTATGGAAAGAAAGCACGAAGCCCGGGTGCTCAGCAGAGTGCTCTGCTGGTCTCATCTTCTCCAACCTTGATTTTGCTACAACTTCACAACACTTGAGAGGACCACATTCTGCTAGTACCTGGGCACACTGGTGTGCATACAGATGAAGTTTAGTGGAAGGCTAATGTATGCTAAACAGCTGGCCCCGCTGCCTGATCCCCAGATCCGTGACCAAGCTCCTGGTAATGTGCCACCAAGCAGAAGAGTAGGTACACTCACTCAGGAGTGTGTCGGGAGTGGTTGGGGCATATCACCTTTTCATGTGCACAGACTGTAAATAGATAGCTGAGAAAAGGAAGGTGGACACATCAGCAACTGAGAAAGACTGTCTTGATGGGATTTTAATGTATATTTTCTTGTTAACACTAAATACAGAGCGGAGGAACTCAAACTCCCACCTCTGCCACCCCTCTCATTGCTTTACCATGTGTGAACTCCACCGTTGCGCTTTAAACATGCGGCCTTTCAGATAGCCCCCTTTACTAGCACTCACCTTGGTGTGTGCTTTTCTGTCTGCCTCATGACACTCCTGTAGTCAGGGACTGTGTCACGATTTATAGGGACACACAGAGGGCATCCTTTCTGCTAGACCAGTTAAAATTTATTTCCCAGCCTTGGTTCTAAGTCTGCCCTGGTCGGTGAGCTCTGCCTCTGTGGCACCTCCGCCATCAGCATTCGTCTTTGTTACATGAGCCCACCCCTACTCATTACCACACAGCTGGATGCGTGCTGAAGGACTGGCCAATCAGACTAGTCCTTGAGACAGGTGCAATGCTTGATTCAGGCCTAGAAAAACACCCTAAACCAGGCTGGTGGTATTCTCTGCCAAAGCTACAGAAGATACTTCCTGGGTACCCCCTGGAGTTCCGGTGCACGTATAACATGAGTCCACATTCTAGTCGCCCTCCTACTCAATTCCTGAAGCTGGCCAGGATGTACACAGCACGTTTGGTTCTAACAGTGGAGCTGAGCTCTTAGATGCAGCCACGCTGAGGCAGGCTCTGTTCAGGGATCACTCGGTTTTAAGAGGCAGAAGAGCTCCTTTGTGCCCCATGGACTGCCCTCATACAGCATCCAAGGCCACTGGAGACACTGAAGCATTGGGGAGATTTGTGGCCTGCAGCATGCAAGCCTCAGAGGCACAGAATAAACTAGTTTGCTGCAGAGAAATTCTGCAGCAGTCTGGGTAGTCAGAAACCAAGGCAGGTGCATAGCAGATGTGTGTATTTTAGAAGTGAGCCAGAGTGGAAGTCCCACCTCTCCTAGCCCTTGATTAAGAAATCCCTACAGTATCTATGCACATATCTTCACTGACAAATTAATATAAGGTGATCTGGATATGGACCTGTGTTGAGACTTTCCCGCTTCTCATGCAGCATTCTTTGAAGTTTCCAGTGGCCCCATCCTGGAAACCCATGAGAAACACAAATAGAGAAGGTGGGCCTCCTCCAAACCTCCTTGTTTTCTAAAGAGAAGAGTTGAAAACTCCACTCTTTAAGGAATGAAAACCAAAGAACTATGGTACAGTGGCAGGTTCTTACAATCTCATGTCTTAGGAGGCTGCTGCTGCAGGCTTGCCACAAGTTTAAAGTCATTCTGGTCTACAAGGAAAGTCCAAGAACACCTTGGTGTTCTGTGAGCCATGACAAGAACCAAAGAGAACAAAGATGTCCCTGGGTGTGGGCATCTTCCCTGTGCCTCCAAGTAATGGCAGCTTTTCAACAGAGGCTGGAGGCTCAAAGCCTTCCACTCTGGGCTCCCGAGTGTGTGGAATACATGCTGGGACAGAAGACAGTGACAGAAACTCATGTTCCCAGAGACGTCAAGAGCTCCTGCACCCTTAGCTGCTCCCACTTCTCATTGCCGTCACCCCTCCTCTGCAATGTAAACAATCCTTTCTGGTTTTATCTTCACCTTTATCCTTTCCTTTCCCCCCCCCTTTGGTGTCTGGCCCACAACCAACTGACCACAAAGACAACATGGGGAGAAGAAGCAAGGCTTTAATTGGTGAAGTATGACACGGAAATGAAATGACTCCCAGTTCCTCCTCATGCACCTCTGGCACAAATTTCATAGCAATATCAGCACTGGAAACAGTTCTGACCATCTGTCAGAAAATGTTCTGATTATCAGCACACAATGTATATATAATCCTTTTTCCATGTTGCCCTTCCTTGAAGCACCGACTGTCATTCAAGATAGCAAGAGAGTTTAAAAATAGGCGTGTTAGAATTCAACTCGAGAACACGGTCTTTCATGGTTTATGTTCACTACAAGGGAGGTAACTGGCGAGGGTGCCCTGAATGGCCTTTCACAACTGTTTGCTCTCTGATGGTTTAGACCACAAGCTGAGGTATTTATAGGATTATGTTTATCAAGAATTCGCCAGTGTGAAAAAGCTATTAAAGCTGAGCATACAGAGTCATGCAAGATGTGTATCACACACACACACACACACACACACACACACACACACACACACGTCCTCCAGCAGCTGAACTTCCACTTTGATAAGTAGGGGCTGTTTTGTTCATTTACTTCTGTATCTTCCTAAAACATGGATAGGCAGATAAAGTGTGTAGAACCATGAAGTGTGTTAATCCTTCAACAAATATTAATTTATTTGATGATCATGAAAAACAAAATAAAGGAAAATAAAAAAGACACGATTTCATAGAGTTATCTTCTAAGTTTCCTCAGCCTGGAAAATATTCAAGGGTGTGAATATATCATGCTTCAAACTTACGGCACCTGAGAGACATTTCCATGGCAGATCTGCTCCTGCCCAGAGACACCCAGCCCTCTACAATGAACTACTCAGGGCCTCTCAGAGCAGCACGGCACGCTCACAGATCATATCTCATTAACATGCGTTTTATCTCGAGAGTCCGGGTTGGTTGGTAGGCTCTCATCTCTTTCTGTCAATTCTGATCAAGAATGTGGTTTTGAGGTTGGGGGTTCCGAAGCTGCCTCTGCAATCAGAGCCCTGACTGTGACGTCCGCAGTGGGAGGGAGGAAAGAGAGGTGCAGAGTTCCACACGTCCTCACAGGTTTAGGGAACACCCCTGCTTGGTTCCTGCAACTTCCTTCCTAACACATAGATTTCGTGAGGCCTTGATTTCTTTCCGGACTTTAAAGTCACCACACCTGCATTACAGACCAACTACAGCATAAAGGTCTCATATCAATTGGTGGGATTTTCTAGGTCCCTCCATCTCTTTTCTTTCTCTGCTTCCCACCTAGATCCTCTATTTCTTCCCTGTTGCTTTCCTTGTAAATGGGTTTTTAATTTACTACCTCAACAAAAAATAATGTATAACCAACAAAATAATGCAACTACTTGATAGCCACAAGAACTCACTTTGAAGGTTACCAAAGAGAGAGAAAAGCAACAGCCGTGCCCGTAAGTTTGTGCTGTTATTATTATCTGTGGAGTTTTAGCATATATTAATTATACATAATGGTGGATTTTATTATTTACATTTTTCAGAAATGTATAGCATGTATTTTGATCATGTAACCCCTCCTAGCCCTTTCTCCCATCTACTGATCCCCTTTCATTGTCAGCTCTCTTCTTATTTCTTATTCTTCCCTTCTGTAACCACTCAATTTAATTATGTTAGGTTACATAAGCAAAGATGAGGACATGATTTACAGGAGTATGGACTCCCTAGCAGTGGCTAGACTTTTAAAGAAAATGTCTCTTTCTCCCCAGCGCCCACTATTGAAAAGTTTAGATGGCGTCTTGGGTTGCCCTCCCTCTCTGTAACAGAACGTTGAAGGGGCCAACATTCTGCAGGCCTTTCGCAGTTAATCACAGCTGTTGAAAGGTCAAGGGTGGAACAGCCAGGTCATGCCTGAAGAAAGTGTTCGAGAGCATGGCACTCCTTCCTCCCCTTCTCTTACTCTTCCCACACCCTTTTTCCCAATGTTCCCCGAGCCTGGGAGAAGATGCTACAGAGATCCCATTTAGGGTTGGGCTTTCAGCAGCCACCCAGCCCTTTAATCAGGAAGTGCTTCCCACTTCAGAACTAAGCCTCTCTTATCAAAGCTGATAGCAGCCCTGATCTGTGGGAATAAACTAAAATAGCAAACCCACCATAGCAGTTTCCATGCTGGGGCCCATGGCCTCCCTAGGCACAGGCTTTAACCAGGTTTATAGACAAAGACATGAACTCCCTCCCATAGAATGGGCCTCAGAACTACTCAGAAAGCAGGTGGTTACCCCCATAACAGACTTGCCACTATTGCACATGGCCACACTTTATCTGGCAGTCGACAGTATATCCCAGGAGTCTGGGGTGCTGCACATCTATTCTGAGTGAGAAATTTTAAGTTAAAGTCAATTTGCTTTAGTTAAAATTAGGCTCTAGTCAATCAGCAAAATAACTAATAAAAATGACTGTCACCAGACCATATAAGCAGCTGGTCAGAAGCAGAACATTCCATTGCAGAGAGAAGAGGGGAGTTTCCCCATCTGTGCAGTAGTAGCATACCATCGTCTTTCCAGATGGCTCTTAGGAAGAGCGACACATGCCATTTGCTGCATAGCCATGCTGTCCTCAGCATCTGTTTCCTGTACAATACCCAGCATGTAGTTTTTATTTTTCTTGTGTTGTTTTCTTGGTTTATACACTGATATGATAGACATACTATTATATTCTTTTCTTCTGCTTTCCTTTAACCTAAGTTCCGAATTTTCTGGTCAAGTATAATTGAAGTTAACCAAATTCTAACAGAAAATTGCTGTTACTGCCATATTATTGGACACATTGCTATTAATCCATATAGCCAAACACATTGAAAGACATAAAAACTATTTTAAACCATGGGGATTGTCTAATAAATCATAAAACAAGGCAAAGAAGCAGATGTTTAGTGTATGATGATGTACCCATTGGAAGGCCCTCAGAGACATCACAGTAAAACCATTCAGTATTAACCACAGCATTATGTTGTAGTTCTTCTTGGCTTTTATACCCAATAAGATTTCTTTTGCAACAAGAAGAAAATGGCATTGTGTAGCATGAAAAATAAAAACAGTTTGTCCCAAAGGAAATTTATCTTTTTCAATGGGTCTGAGTTTTCCAAGTCAAACCAACCGAAATAGAAAGGCTTTAAATGGCTTTAACTAAACAGCAGTAACCTGAGCAATTCATAGTTTTTAGTTAAAGCGCTCAAGATGAGAAGAGTAAGCCACTGTCCTCCCTACTTAACATGTGTGAGGAAGGGGGCTGGCATGGGCAGGGCCATCTGCCCAGGCATCATGACGCTACGAAACATACATGTTGCTCATATTTAAACAGTGTTCTAAGATGCAAATTCCTGAGCTGGGCAATGCAGGGATCTGGGCTCCAGCCTATCACATTAGTTGGTGAACCTCCAGCATTCGTGGTTTTAGTATGACATCTGTCATCGTGCTCATTAAAGATGACAGGAGAATACATGTGGTCACCAGATTCATATTTGTTTCTGAAAGAAAGCCGCATCCTTTAATTATGCCTTGCCATCTTATTGCTCCAATTATTACTACAACTTTGAAATGCTTCTTATTTGACACTGGCTTTTTAATCAAGAACAAACAAGACCACACACCCCTGGTTGGTATATTAAAAACACATGTCTATTATGATAACTACCCTCGTGGAAAAAAATGTCTAGTGAATAGCCAAAAGCCAAACAAACTGATGGAACCAGACGTAATTTTAAACCATTTATGGCCTTCTCCAAGGCTGCCTGGCTTCAGGCTCAGGCTACCAACCACTTGGAGTGCTGAGCATGAAGGGCCATGACAGCGTCTCCCAGGGGACTTCACTTTGGTGTAGAAAGGTCAGAGTATGATTCTGATTTCAACTTTGCCACAATTAAAAAGAGAAATGAGAACTATATAACCAAAAAGAAAGATTCACCCATGACATACTTCTAAAAAAAAAAAAAGTTTCCAACAAACTGGCCTTTATCATGACATTACCAAGTTTTCAAATTTTTACCAAAGGTTTTTATGAAAGAACAACTAGATGCTAACTAGGAAATCTGAGTGTATGTCATTAAGTTATTAATATGTAAAATTCATAAAACACTAGGAAAATTGACATTGTTGAGGAAAATTCACTTTATACAAAGGTACAAAGGCCTGTTGGAGTTGGTGAAACAGCCCCCAAATAATATACCCTCCACAACAAGATACAAAAGGAAAGAAAGTAAGTGAAGGAAAATGAAACCAACAGAAGACAGCAGCCAGAGTGAAGCGGACTAGTAGCGGTGCTGAGATGAAGATCCACTGAGGACATGGTTCACTTGTGAACCTTGCAAGGCTAAATGGTTCTCGGTGGAACTGTGGTCTAAGCACTTGGTTTTCACTTCAGATGCTAGCAAAGACTGAAGAAACTCTAGACTTCCCAGCCAAGAAATGGAAAGCAGACAAGGCCCAGAGAGCCAGTAAAAGGGGGGAAGCTGTGTAATTTAGTGACACAGGTGACAGCCATGGGAGTTGTCTGGCTGTGGGTGCAGTGTGGAGGAAAAGATCTACACAGAGTCAGGATGCTTAAAGTTATGAGAATGAATGAGTGTAGCAGATACAGCCTGCTCACAGTGAATGTTTGGTAGAATAAGCTGAATAAAAAAGAATGCATGAGCCTAATCCCAGCACTCAGGGAGTTTGAGGCTAGCCTTGTCCAGGACAGCCAAGGCAACCCAGAGAAACCCCACCTCAAAAAATATAAAAATATTTTTTAAAAGAATGCAAAAAATAACCAAAGGCCACGCCTTAGCTAACACCTTCAGTTATGAAGACAAGTCAACCAAAGGAACCCAGAAGCCATTTCAAAAGATACAGGGGAAAGAAGAAAATAAGAGTGGCAAGGAAGCCATAGTGAAAGAATGTTTAGGAAACATTCATTTGCACTATCTGGAATAACGGAACATATGGAGTATGTGTTGTATCTTTTGGGGAATGTGGTTCAAAATGTCCTCTGGAAGGAGCATGATTCTTATAACTTTACCAAAGCACTTCATGGTAGCCTTGTGGCGTTTGAGACCACCAGGAAAGCCCAGCAGACAGAATTCATATTATAATTAGCCAAATGTATTTAAACTGCAAGCAGGGCCACAGTCTTTGAGCCAAATCAGAGCCATTGCCATGCAAAGGAGGATGAGGGAAGAATCTTTAAAGGCGAAAACCACAAGAAGACCGTCAGCATCTGCATAAGCAAGCCAAGAGCTGTTCTCCTCTGCCAAGATTAGGTAACCATGGCAACCTCAGCGTGGTCCTTGAACGTCTGCATTAGCAGGTTACAGAAGCCTAAAGGCAAATAGTGCGATCATAACGAGTAGACGGCTGTACAGCTCTGGGTGAGGGTCACTAAGTCAGCGTTACTGGGAGCTTATCTTCCAGGGAGTGGAGTCAGAGACAAGGGGCTAGTGGTACCAAGATGGATGCCTAGCATAAAAGGGAGCTTCTTTAGCTTTCACAGTTATAACAGTCAACAACCATTATGCAAATTAAGTTAAAGTTCAGCTAAGAAAAACACAGAAAACTTCCCAGAAGGGAAAACAGGGACAAAAAGAAAAAACAGAACAGAGGAATTCTCCCAAAATGGTCCTGGGCGAGAGGGGAGGGGCTCGCTTGAGTGTTTAGTGAACTTACTAATATTGTCCTGACATGATTCCTTTTCTTCAGCTTTCTCAGGAGAAAACTCAGAGCAGGGAGAGGGGACCCAGGAAGAAGTGAGACAGCATTCAGTAAAGTGACTGTCCTGTAAGCAGAAGGACCTGAGTTTGATCCCCAAACCCCACAGTTAAAAACCAGACATGGTGGTGTGTGTTTGTAATCCCAGTGCTGGGGAGGCAGAGCTGGGCAGATTCTTGGAGCTTTCTGGCCAGCCAGTTTAGCAGTCTGGAACTATTTGGCAAGTCCCAGGCCAGTGAGAAATCCTTTTTTTTTTTTTTTTTTTCAACAAAAAGTGGGGGAAACAGCACAGAACAAACCCAAGGCTGTCTTCTAGCCTCCACAGCAAGGAGAAACACACACATGATACACTAATGCTCAGACCTGTGCACATGCAAAAGGAAACAGAAGCGTAGCTTGTTTCTGAATGCAGAGAAAACAATCTTTTTGTGTATGTTCAGAAATAGTTACAGGAAACACCTTATTGTGAGACCACCTCTGACATGAACTCAGTGGCTGGCTCCTTTACCTCCCCCCACCCCCTGAGAGAAGAACAGCCTTGCTAGGCCACAGAGGAGGACACTGCAGCCAGTCCTGAAGATACCTAATAAGCTAAGGTCAGATGGAAGGGGAGGAGGATCTCCCCTATCAGTGGACTTAGAGAGAGGCAGGGAGGAGATGAGGGAGGGTGGGATTGGGAGGGAATGAGGGAGGAGGCTACAGTTGGGTTACAAAGTAAATAAACTGTCATTAATATTTAAAAAGAAATCCAGCTATACCACTCCTAGGCATATACCCAAAAGATGCCTCACCATTCAATAAGGACAACCATGTTCATAGCAGTTCTAGTTATAATAGCCAGAAGCTGGAAACAACCCAGATGTCCCTCAACGGATAAATGGACACAGAAATTGTGGTACATTTACACAATGGAATACTACTCAACAATTAAAAACAAGGAAATAATGAAATTTACAGGCAAATGATGGGAACTTGAAAAGATCATCCTGAGTAAGGTAATCCAGAAGCAGAAAGACACATATGGTATATACTCACTTATAAGTGGATATTAGACATATAATATAGGATAAACATACTAAAATCTATAGCCCTAAAGAAGCTAAACAATAAGGAGGACCCTTGGGAAAATGCTTAATCCTCGTTAAGAAGGGCAAACAGGATAGACATCTGAAACAGAAGGCAAGGAACAGGATAGAACTTTTCTTAAGTGTTTCTCTAGCTATTGCTAAGAGTTTCCATCATTAAAATTGAGAAATTTACAAATGGTGAAAAATTTTTGGTTTACCTTCTCTTATCAGCTGCCGTGTATTTTAACAACCTTCCTTTCATATTTTAATATGACTTTTATATGATATTTATTACCCAAAGGACAAAATAGCTTTGATTCCACAATTGACAAAAACCGAAGAAACGCTGAAGCTGTCTGCAGCATCTCCAGGAGCTGCACAGCTCTCTGATGTTGGCTGTCTTCACTATGTTTTGTGTAAGATTCTCCTTACATTTCCAGGCCTGAGTCTCCCCAGGGCAAGAAGATAATCACAGTATTTACACAAATCAGTAGGACAAAATCCTGTTCAAACAAAGATTGAGAGGCAGCTATCGCCATTTCTTAAAACAGGATCTTTGGAAGCTCTAGTTCCAGGAAACCAACCTTCTAACAACACTTACCATGACATTAACATGCATGGCAGATTATTAATGTGGCTTTGATAAAGTATTTACTTCTGTCTCTTAAAATAAAAATAAAGCAGCACGAAAAAAAAAAAAAAACCTTATTGTGAAGCACTGGAAGTAATAACCTCCCTCCTTTCATCTTGACCTCCACACCCTGATTCCATTACTGCTCTTCACGTGTGGGAGGTTAGCGGTTTCCATCAGATCTTCAAACACCTTGTTACCTGCTAAAAGTCTAGAGCCACTGTTCTGGAAAATCAAAACTTTGAGCCACTGGGGTTGGGGACATTTGGAGGTGTTTTGGTGGCATGTTGGGATGATGTCTGCCTACCGTTTTTAACTGAATGCAGGCATTGCTCTCCTCTGGAGCTCTCTGTGCTGGAGGCTTACCAGACCTTACTCCAGTGTTCTTCTCAGTCTTTTTAGCCCCATAGGGGTACTTTTTCCCCAAGGCTCCATACCCAATGCCTTTCTCTTTATTTACACAGTCTGTCTGGCTGACCTGCACACCAACTCCAGCCAGTTCCTAAAGGATGGTCATAAAGTCTAGAAATAAAGGTGGATATATCAGAAGTGATTTATTAGTACTGTATTATAGTATATGACAAAACAGTACACGTGTTTGCAGAATTTATAGCTGTTCAGTATATATTTATTATCTGATAATCATTCTCAAACCAAGAAGTCAATGAAACATCTCCCTTTGGCATTCTTCAGTCTATTCTCACATAACACGTTCAAATCAAATCTCAGTCTGTTTGCAAGTCCACTTGTGTTTCCAGACTTAGGGATGAGTATCTTATTCCCTGGTCAACTTCCAAAGACACTGGACATTCTACAAAGATTCTGGACATGTGGCTCTCAGGTTTTGGGGGGTTATTCCCAGTGGCTCCCTCTTTGTCACTGATTTCTCCCTCCAATTGTTCACCAACCCTGTCCATTCTAAAGTTTTGTAACAATTCTCACCTAGCCCATATCTACTGATCTTGCCCTGGCCTGAGAACTTGCCATGGCTTGCCTTGCCTCAGCCATCACATTAGAGGTTATCCACTGACTTTTCCACTTCCAGCCTCAGCACCTTCTAACCCCACCTGTGCAGAATGTTCCTGTGTGCACAGATGCTAGCGACAGAACCCAAACAGCATGGCCTGACTAAAACCCTTTATCCTCCACTTCTCTTGGGTTCTGAAGCCATGTACACCTAGCTGGTCTCCTCAAATGCATCTTCATCTCTAGCTTCTCTCTCTGCCTCAGGACTCAAGATTCCCCAATACTAAGCCTTCTCTCCACCACCATCCTCCTCCCAACTGCTCTTCTTTCTTCTGTGCTCTGAGAGCAGTTTATGTAATACAGTCAAATCTTTTCCTCTTTGTAGCCTTTACATCTAGCATATAATAACTATTTGTTTCATGAAAGAATGGTAATGGGAGACACTAGTTCACTTAGAACTGAGAGGAGCTCTTCTTTTATGTTAGGAAAGGTCTGGTGTAAGCTGCAGTCACTTTGAACCAAAGATTCGTGATGGAAGATTTAACATAGATTGAACCATAGTGACTATGGTAGGACAAGACCTTCAATGTAGTAGCTGATCATGGAGGGAAAGGTCTTCAGAGGGGAAGGGGAAGTTTAGACTGGCAGCCTATTCAGGACACCCAAAAGAACAACAGAAAACTCACTGCCTTGATGAAGTTACGGAGGGAGAGGGTTGTCAGCAAAACCTAAGAACATAATAATATTCTGCAGGGTCCTAAATTGGGACAGAAGAAAATCTGTAGCAAAGAAGGTTTGGGGCAGAAAATAGTGTCCAGAGAAATTGTCAGGACAGTCCCAGTGGGGCTGTGGCCCTGAGCAAGTTATCAGGACTCCCAGTCGGGCACAAAGATGCAATGTAGTCTTCATCTCACTGCTTAGTTTCGGGGGACCACGGTATCAGGAGTGTCACTGAACTGCAGAAAAGTCAACGTCAGTGCCGCTATTAATGAGGCTGGCTGGGGAGACTTCAGCCAGACCCCCAGAGGCAAAAAGTGCTTCTACAGAGTCGAAAAATGAAGCTAAGTCCTCTGTGCAGGAGGAGGGCTAGGGCCTGGTAGTCAGGCAGACTCTGGCAGTCTCTTTTGGGTACTTGTAGTTTTTAAAATTATTTTGTGGTTTCTCTTTCATTTGATTGCCTGTAATTATATTCGTTCACTTATGTGTATGCGAATGTGCATATATGTGTACATGGGCATGGCGGGAAGTGTGTATAAGAAGATGACTTAAGAGGATCAATTCTTTCTTTCTATCATGTGAGTGTCAGGGATGAAACTTGGGATTTCAGGCTTTGCAGCAAGTTCCTTCCCCCACTGAACCATTCCACCTACCCAGGATACTTATATTAGTTCCTTATCCTGTTTATGTAATATATATATATTAACATATGTAGTGTGTTCTATTAATTATACAACATATAATTACATAATATTAAACATATTATCTGTTATATTACTATTATATACTAATAGTATGTAATACAAAATATAGCACACCATTTAATATAATATAATATTAATATTCTGATGTGTTGATTTATTATATTGTTGCATATTAAATCATCCCATATTTATTATTTTATTTTATTATGTTAATTTTAAGATAATCATTAATTTGTCATATGTATTAATAGCATACATAATTTTTGCTAATATTAATTATATGTATAATATATAGTATAATATAGGTATAGTATATATCCTGTATTAAATATATATGAATATATTTGTTATATCATTTATTTTTATACACATATTTATATTTTTATTTATTTTTACCTTTTAAAATATTCATATATTTTAAATATTTATATTTTAAATATATTAACTATATATTACATATTGATTTATATAACTATACTAATACTGTTATAGATATGATATTAATATGTGTTAAATTTATATATAATACAGCATAATATTATATATATTACATATATACATACTTACATACACGCACACAAAAGCAGCTCAAGGAAGGAAGGCTTTGCTTTGGCTCACAGTTCCAAGGTGTAATCCTTCACAACAGGAAAGTCAAGGCAACAGTAAAGGCTGGAGGCAGCTGACCACACTGCCTCCAGCTAGCTTAATCTAGATAACCCCTGATGGCACATGCTGAGGGCTGATCTCCTAGGTGATTCCAGAACCTCTTCAGTTGGCCACACTAGCCATCTCAGTACTAGGATTTAATAACATCCTAGGGGTGTGAGCCCAATGCTCTTACTGTTAAAAAGAGTCTTTTGGTGTTTTTTTCTCATAAAACCATAGGTACTGCAAGGAAATACAGGATTTTAGGCTTCACTGTTGCTGACTTGAATGTATCCCCCATCCCCCAAAAAATTTCTTGTTGAAACTTAATCCCTGGTACAATAGTAGTGTGGTCTTTAGGAGATGATGAATCCCAATTTCGTGAATGAAATTCTGGCCCTGATGAGGGCTGGAGTGGAAACACTTGCCGCTTTCACAGTGGTCCCCAAGACCAACAGAAAACACAGACGTTCACATTACAAGTCATAACAGGAGCAAAATTACAGTGGTGAAGTAGCAATGAAAACAGTCTATGGCTGAGGGTCACCACAACGTGAGGAACTGTAATAAAGGGTCGCAGCGTCAGGAAGGTTGAGACCACTGCTCTAGAACTTTGGAAAATAAAAGTCTACTGGTTGTAAATTCCCAGTCTGCACTATGTTATTAGAGCAGCAGAAACAGACCAAGATGGCAATAGAAACTAGTAGAGAAAACTAGAACTCGAGCTCAGTTTTTCTGCTAGCTATGAGCAGAGAAATACATTCCTGCTAACATAGTCAGAGGCGCTGGCTTCCTTCCAGGGGCTTCTCATCACAAGGTACCAGAGCAGAACCTTCCCTGTCCACCCCAGCCATTCTCAGCGGAGAGGAGAGGTCATCTGAAGGTCACAGAGATAAGGTTAGGTGCTCCCACTTCGTGAACTGAGGACTGGCTCACACTTCTATTGAAAACTCAGAAAGTATAATGAGATTAAATCAAAGGTGGCTTGTTTGTCTTTGGTAAAATGACCTATTAAATATAAAATTTTCTTTTGTTGTTGAGGAAGCTAAGGTTTGAGACATATGAAATTCCAAAACTCACAGTTCTATTGACACTAGGCATTTGTTTGGCGTTACAGAGGGAAACCAAGTTTTTAAAAAGACTAGTTAAAGGCTCTCCTGGGCATGTAGCAACGTGCCTGTAATCCCAGTTGGAAACACAAGTTCAAGACCTGCCTGCCCTTTATGAGTTCAAGATCCATCTGAGTAATTTAGTTAGTTAGACCCTGGCTCAGAATAAAAGTAAAAGAGTTGTTAGAGTAACTCAGTGGTAGACTCACCTAACACACGTAAGGCCTTGGGTTTGACTCCTAAAACCGTAAGACAAGCCACCAAGAAAGTACCTAAACAACACACAGCTGGAGAATCGATGTCTCAAGGCCGAGGAGCCGCCTCCACAGCGAAAGTGCTTGGGATGCAAGCACAAGGACCTGGGTTCAGATCCCCAGAACCTACATCATGTCAGGCATTGTCACACACTGGGAGAAGAGACTGGGAGAGGCAGGTGACTCCCACGGTCAGTCAGGCCCGCTCCAAAAGCAGGTGTTGCTTTCAGTGATGGTGCCCTGTCTCAAAACTATGAAGGCAGAGAAGCCATGGAGGAAAAGCTCGGCCTCAGCCTCTGGCCTCCGCAGCTACAGGCCTAGCACACAGCCACGTTCGCATGTGCACACGAAGTGAATCTGCGGCCTCCACACCTGGGTGCGCAGGGGAGCATGCCCACACAGGAAGGGGCACACTCATGCATCGCCTACCCACAAGAAAGAAGGAAAAGAAGGGCAGGTGGGAGAAAATGGGCATCGGTGTCCCAAGGTCCATACACAGAAAGTCCGCAAACACAAAACTCAACACAAGGACTTTGGGGAATGGCATCTCCCTCGGCAGCTGCAGCGGGAACTTTACAGAAGCAAGCAGTTTAATGGAAGGTGAGGTAAGTTAGCTGGCACATAGAGACCTCAGGTTCTTAGATCAGAGTTGGGTAATTTTCCACAGGATTCTTCAAGGAGATCAAATTGCAATTAAACGTGAAATGGCCTCAGCAAGAATACAAGATGGAGGAACCTCTGCACTGTCCTGCCCTGTCTCATCAAAACCCATGTTAAGACAGGGGTGAGGGGGGGGGGGCGAAAGGCAAACATGGCGTTATGTGCCTGTAACCCTACCGCTGGGGCAAGATGCGGGGGCAGATCCCTGACACTCACTGGCCAGCCAGTCTAGCTAAATTTATGAGCTTCAGTGAAAGATCCTGTGTCAAAAGCAAAGAGAAAAGGTTGAAAATTATAGATAAAGGACCCAAATGGCTACACTAACAAGTCCATACAATACATACGAAAACAGAAAATAGAAAAATAAGACTGTCATGCATGGATACATATATTCACCCATATGGGCTAAAGTTACTACTTGCAGTTTTAGACACTGAAAAACTCTTTAGAACAATGCAACAAATGGCCCTATCTTTATAAAGCTTAAAAACTCTTAGCTGAGAATGCAGCTTTTAAAAGAAAAGAAAAACTATTCTCTGGGTCTCAAGGGGAAGGGAGCTTGGTATAGGAAATTGGTTACATGGGTTGCAGAGGACCAGACCACCTGCAAAGGTTTCCCACAGCAAGCAGGAGGAAGACAACCCAACTCTTCATCCTGGAAGATCCACAGAAAAAGCTGGCTTTGCAGACCCACCCCTGTCTCGAAGTAGGATTCCAGCCTCCACAAAAAAAAAAAAAAAGGCTCTCCGCTGTCCCCACAAACAGCTCCTTTTCGGCAGAAGAGACCCCATGTAAGTTAAACCAGGAAGTGGCCTTTCCCCAGCTCTGTCCACATCTCTGTTTTTGCTTGCAACCTGATTGCTCCTTTTCTTTCTGCGACCCCTCTGAGGAGAGAAAGGTTTTCCAACCCATTCTCCACATAAGTCCAGCAACACTTGTGTGAGCCACTGTCCATTTCCTTTGGGATAGGAATAAATGCAGAGGAGTGGATTCGAAGGGAGTAGAAGACGAGGTGACCAAGAGCAGGATAGCTGCTGAGCTCCAGGAGAGCATCAAGGTTAGCGACAATGCCTGCCTGCTAACTCTCCAAGCTGCTTTGCTGAGCTCATCCTTCTTCAATCTCCGACATCCAATGGGCTCTTACGGGAATATTTTAAGCCTACACAACCAATTTCCTCCTTCAAGCCCGAAAAGGAGACACGGAGAATCTTATCTGAGAGGTGCCAGTGGGTTCTCTCCCGCTTCGTCGCGTGTCTTCCTGAAGAGCCAGGAGCAAACCAGAGAGGTCTCCGCCCTCTCTGAAGTGCAGCAAGCAAACAGTGCTGCCACTTTCTAGGTCACCCTGACCTGTGGATATTTTCCAGCATTTCAAAACCTGACTCACTGAACATTGCTTTCTTCCGGCATCAGCTATCACTGGGTGACAAGAACTGAGCCTCCTCTAAGCCAAGCACTCAGAAATAGAACCAAAATTGTACGCTTGCTTTTCTTCATTCCAGGCCTCATGCCCTTGTAGACACACAGGCAAGCGTCTAGTTTCCTTCCTCTTCCCTCATTTGCATAAGTCATGATCCATTGATTGTCTAGGATGTGCTAAACACTAAGATACAACAGAGAATCAAATCAGCACTGTTTCAGTTTTTATAGCGCTATGTCCTATCTGGAGCAGCCCACAGACAATAATTAGAACACATGGGTTCTAATTACTGTCCAATGACGGTACAGGCTTACTGAAAAATAAAGTAGTTGTTTGTTTACCCAAGACTGGAGCTTTGAAGTTTTAAAGTGGGGCACAGAAGACTTTTATGAACGTGAGCTTTGCATCCAGGATCTGAGTGAGTGTGAGCCCTACAGACATCTTAGGCATGGGAAGTGCACAGTGACTCAGGCCAGCAGGAATAGTGAGTGCAGGGCTCCTGGGGCTAGCTCTCACAGGCTAGCATGCTCTAGAGTCAGTAAGAAGGCTGTTGTATATTTGAAGTCTGGAGCTAGCGGGAGAGAAGCAGCACAAGCTGGAGACGGGCTCTGAGGTGTGAGGAGCTAAGTGTGTGTAGGAACTTGGGCGCTGATTCTGAGTAAGAAGCAAAGCAACAGAACAGGACAATAATGTGAGTGACTTGCTGTTTCCACCTGTTGGAAACCAAATGAATTTTAGGGAATATAAAGGTTTAAAAAAAAATCAAGAAAGCCAGTTCTAACAATGCAGGCAGTGGGAAGCTGGATTTTCAATACTTTGGAGGCAAACTAAGATTCTTCCTTGACTTTGACAGGTAAACTTATGATCCTCATTAGTTGAGCGTCCATGAAACTGGAGTGATGAGGAGCTCAGTTACCAAGGCTTTGGTTAATGGTTTTCACTGATTTTCTGAGGACCCTATAAAATAGGGATACATGTAATAGAAAAGAAAACTAAATGAGCGACCCTAATCGTGGTAAGGGCCCAGCATCAATGCACTGCGCCCTGAGCGCAAGGCCCTGTACCAGAACTCATACACGCCATCTGAACACAAGGCATTAATCCTCTTATGAGCAAGTGACAGCTCAGGATGGCTTTAAGACACAGATCAAGTCACACAGCTGCTCCCTAGGCTTATTGCATGACTAACACTCCTACGGCACACAGCAGAGGGTCTGCCCTCAATAAATACACCTGACTTTTCACTCAAATGTTCACGAACATCCACTACATATTGGCATAGTGGGGCAAGGTAGACAGCTCAGCAGTTAAGAACCTCTGCTGCTCTGCAGAGATCCTGGCTTTAGTTCCCAGCACCCTCATTGATTGGTTCCCAACCGCCTATAACCCCAGCTCCAGGAAATCTGATGCCGCCTTCTGGCCTCATGGATGCCTGGACTCCTCTCTCTCTCTCTCTCTCTCTCTCTCTCTCTCTCTCACAAACACACACACACACACACACACACACACACCAAACAAATACTGGTATATAATGTAAGCAAAAATGTAAAATTCTTCAAGCAGAAATAAATACAAAAAAAAGAAAAAAAAAAAAGCTAAGCTGCAGAGTACCAATTTCTTAAGTGAGTTGATCAGGGACTCTCTCTCTCTCTCTCTCTCTCTCTCTCTCTCTCTCTCTCCCCTAGGATCACATGCAAAGAGCAAGGCAGTGTGCTGGGCAAGCACATCATGAGAGAGTCTTGCTGCCAGAGTACCAGCTGGAGTGAAAATCAAGAGCAGACCAAGCTTGGGACATCAGAAAAAGTAAGGCACCAGAACAGCAGGAGAAGAGGAAGAAAGCAAGAGGATGGAACCAGATGGGTGACAATAAAGAAATCAACTAGAAGTCATTATCACAAACCAAGAGAGAAATAACAGTGACTCAACCCAGGTAAAAAGAGGTAGCCAGAATTTAAAAATATGTTAAAGATATGCTTTGAAAGTTAAGAATTTAGAGACAGTTTTTTGCATATGAAATGGAAGAAAGAAACCTGAGCTGGGACACCTGCGATCCCAGCCTTAGCAGATTGAGGCAGGGCAAATGTGAGTTGGAGGCTAAACTGAGCTACAAAGTAAGGTCTTATCTCAAAAATCTAAAACAATAAGACACATTTGGAAGAAAAGAAGGCCAAGATACTAAGTCTGGGCTATTGGGTAAGAGTTAATATACTGATCTTGATCTCAGAGGAGAGAGATATACTGGAAACAGAATTGACTCCACATGTATGAGGTACTTACAAAGTTTAGAAAGGGATGCTTTTGGAGTGAAAACAAGTAGGGGTGACCCTAGCTGTGGAACAAAAGACAGGCACTCCGTTAGACTGCAGAGAAATTTGACAGGAAACTGGCTGTCCTGCTCTCCAGGCCTAGGTCAAAATCTTGAGAATTTGAGGACAGAAAGTTTTTTTGTTTTTTTTTTTTAACAAGTTCTACCAGTAATTCTAATATACTGCTGAGTTTGTAAAAAGGTTAAATTAATATTTCCTGGTATGCCTTAGGGTCATAGTTTAATGAACCACTTTTAATTGCTTGAGCTATTAATTTTAGGCAATCAGTAGAGTTTATGAGATGACAATTTTAAACGAACAGCCAGAAACAAAGTGAGAGTCAGGAAACTATGGCCAATGCTACATTTGGCACCTCTTTTAAAAAAGAAGAATTTGACATTTGCTAAATCAAAGATTGAATATTTCAATTACAAAGAAATGGCACGTTCTAATTTCCATTCTTGTATGATCTTAGGTATGTTCCTAATGATTTTTTTTTAATTTTTGTAAGTTCTTTAAGAGCTTTATACAACATATTTTGATCATATTTCTCCCTTTTTCCATTTTCTCCCGGATCTACCCCTTCCTCCCTACCCAACTTTGTGTCTTTTGTTTGTTTGTTTGTTTGTTTGTTTCAAAACTATCAAGACCAATTTGTGCTGCCTAAATATGGAGCTGGAATCTTCTACTGGAGCATGGTCAATGTACCTGGGACTCCACTCTTACAGAAAACTGTCTCTCCTGACAGCTGCTAGTAATTGCCTGTAGCTTCAAGACTAGGAGTGTGGTTTTGTGACTAACTCGTATCTCCACACTGGGATTTGGTTTGGCATGGGCTTGCACAGGTTTTTTGGGTTTTTTGTTGTTTTTTTTCATGCTGTTGCAACTGCTACTTTGAGTTCACATGAGCAGCTGCCCTGATGTTTCTAGAAGACACGATTGCCTTATAGTAATCCACAGCCTAAGGTTCTTGTACACTTTCTACCCCTCCCCCACAATGATCCCTGAGCCTTGGAAGGAGAGACTGTAGTGTGTGTGTGTGTGTGTGTGTGTGTGTGTGTGTGTGTGTGTGTGTGTTTCATTTGGGGCTGAGCATGCATTCTGTGTACTTAGTCTCTGCATCTGGCTCAGCTGTGGGTCTTTGTGTTAATCACTATCACATTTGAAGCTTCTCAGATGAGGGTTGATAGATGCACTGTAACGATAAGTCATTAGGATTTGGTTTAATATTGTGTCCACTAAACAAAATAATAATATTGGGTTCTGCACTAGCCCCTATACCCTACATAGCCATAGGTTCTTGGCCTAATGCTGATGACAAGTATGGGTTTCATCTTGTGGAATGGACTTCAGTCCAATCAGAAAGGGTTGGTTACTTCTCTGATGTCTGTGCCACTACTGCACAAGAGAGCATGGCTTGCCATCACCATAGTTCTCAGGGTTCACAGCTGGGAGTGACTGACGGTTCACTTTCTCCTCCAGAAGCGTGTGTAGCATCTTCCATGCTACGAAGGCTAGACAGTAGGGTGACGTTTCCAGGACAGCACCACTTGATTTCTCCATGTTCTCTGACTCCAGCATGTGGTATCTTTGGCAATAGGGCCTTATCACCAAGTTCCAGAGGACAGCCAATTGCAACAGCAACAGCCTGTAGTGTTTGGGGTTAGATGAGACCTCACTGGTCTCCAGAAAAAGTAACCCATTCTAACACATTTGTTAGCCTTTAGTACGGGCATTGCTGCACTGGCTTTTTTATTAAATTTTTAATTTTTTACATCATTTACATTTCATTCGCTTTGTATCCCAGCTGTAGCCTCCTCCCTCATTACCTCCCAGTCCTACCCTCCTTCCCTCATCTCCTCTCATGCCTCTCTCCATTGATAGGGGAGGTCCTCCTGTAATAGGGTAAGTCTATTTTAACCTGCGTGTGTGTGTGTGTGTGTGTGTGTGTGTGTGTGTGTGTGTGTGTGTGTTAGGGTGCTTCTACAATAGGTTTCCATATGACCTTTTAAAAAGGTTTTTAGTGTTATTTATTCTCCCCATTCTCTTCGCTGCCTTCTGCTCCCCATCCCAATTTAAACCTTCTTGTAGTGTTCTTAGAGTTTTTGTGCTTTTAATTAAAGAAGAGTGATATTTTAAAAATATTTTGACTAGGTTTTATTCATACTTTGCGCCATCATGCAGGTAACTAAAATCATTGTATCTACCTTCTGTGTGCCCCTGAAACAGAGAAGAGATGGCAAAAGGCTAATGCTTATTGTAAGAAATAGAGTTATTTAGGGAGGTACTAACTAGCCATTGTTAAAGGAACCCTGATAAGGGCCACATATCACTGAGTGTGAATGTGATATGGAAGTCAACAAAGGGACTTTAAGAATCAAAGATCAACAAAAGCAAAATGGTCCCAGGAGAATCACTGCTGCTGTGAACCTCCATTGAGTGCATACTGCTTCTCACAGCAAAGCCCGCAGATTCAGGGACTGGAAATTCCACTTACATCAACCAAGGAGAGAAGGGCTAAATCAAAGCTGCCCAATTGCAGTGTTTGGTAAACTCTGGCATAGGTATCGGTTGCCCTTGAAGGGTTGATAACACTGTGAGGGGAAGGGAAGGGAACAGTAATCAGCCCAGCACCAGACTATAATGGCAAACGGACAAATACCTAAACTTGCCTTCTCAGCTTTCACCGAAAAATCCAGGAAGCTCCTGAATTTGTGAAGCAAATGAAAATTGGCCAGGAAGGAATCTGGAAAGAAGGCATGAGCCATTAATCAAGGGTAGTCCCAGACCAGTTACCACTGAAAGAATGGAAATTATGGTCAAAGAATGAGGACTCAGTCCTACTAGCTGGAATTTCCAGATGCATGGGAAGTATGCGCTTCAAAGGACTTCACAAACAGTAGCCCCCTGTAGTGGCTCCAGGCCATGGATTGTTCTTGCGGGCATATCGCTGCATCCTCCCATCTCTATAAAATGAGACCTGGGACAGCGGGTCTAACAGGACAGAGTGTTCTAAAACAAACCAGCACACGTGCTCTTACTGTTCTGAAAATGCTTTTGGTGAGGCCTCTTCCCTCAATGCCACAGTGTCGATTAAGGAAGTGCCACACCATTACCTCATATATTCTTTTCATCAAACCACAATTGCAGAGGGAACTCGCTGCCTGTTACATGAACCTGTCATCAAGATCGAAGCCGAAAATGTTGAGTTATACAACAGCAAGATGGGCTTGTGCTTCCACTCAAGCGAGGAAATTCAACCTCAAGCCAACACACTTAAGGCTGCTCCCCAAAGTTACACTGAGATTTAGATGCATGTTGGTGCTGACTGCTGACAAAAGGAAACAGAAAGAAAAAAATCTTAAAGCATTTGCTAGTGTTGACTTTCTGTCCAGCACTGCGTGAGGTACAGACTATGTCCCTGCATGCCTGCTCTTAAATGCAATGCCTTCCAAAGCCACGGCTATGTATGACATATTATTTTATAGACAGAGAAACTGGTATTTCATGAAGCACAGTCACCTGCCCAAGGCCACAGGATTGATTTCAGAAGGAGAACTGGAACTCAGGCCACCTGACTCCAAAGTCTTCAGGGGCTCTAACTAAATGGTTTGGTTTCCCTCCTTAAACTGCCCGCTCTCCAGGACAAAGTCTGACAAAGACAGAATGCATGAAACAGCCACGTTTACCTTCTGCTTACAGATGACCTTCTGCACAGATGACCTTGCCAGGACAAATGCCTACTTGCAAAGAAACTCTACAAGAGAATGTCTTTTTATTATTCTTGATGATTCTGTTCATGTGTATAATGAATTTTGACTACTTTCAACCCCCTTACCCTCTCACTCTTCTCCCTTTTCCTACTGAAATCCATGTTTCTTCTCAACTACCTTTGTACACCAGCATGAGAACTCAGTGCAGTAAAATGGAAAATGCAGACTGCTTGTGACGCTGTGGCCCTCACGGCTCAGTGCAGAATCTTAGAACATACTGTTCCAAAATTTAAGTCAACCCATCTTCCTTCCAGAGACAGCAGGATGGTGGACTCAGCTTCCAGCTCTTCCCATCTCAAGGCACAGATAGCAGAGTGTCAACTCTGACTTCAAGGATGTTTTTGCCTGAGAGGATGATGAAATATCAAAAGAATGAAGGGGGCTGGGTAGACACCACATTCCCTACAGGAGGCAAAGAAACCTCAGAGTCTTCTAACCTGGAGAGTGGCTTTTACCACTCCATTCCTGTATTTGAGGGAAGGGTCAAGGGAGTCCACACCATTACCCAGAGCCAACCTTGCTCCAGCTTCCAGGAACACAGCACAGAGCTGTGGCAGATTTCTATGTCAGCAGGAAGCCAGCTTGCCACCCACACACTATTATTGGAGCAGACTAGAACTTGGCGTCTGGTTGGCACAGCTTGCCAGTGGCTGCAGGTGCTGGCTGCTGCTCTGGCACTCTTGACATTCCAAGAGGGTGCAAGAAAATGTAACAGGAATATATTTTAAGTTTAAAGCAGCAAATATACCAATGTGTCTTGCTGTGATGTTGTATGGGAGGCTCGGGATAAAAATATTACAAGCTTACTTTAAGCACAGAAAAGATTTGATGTTGATGGAGGGCTTTCTCCTACTTGTTCGAGGTTAATGGATGCTGCCTGCCTGTGATCCAGCACTTTAGAAGCTAGAGGCAAGAAGACAGAGAGTTCCAGGCCAGCCTGGTCTACACATACCAACTCAGGGGCAGCTTGAGCTACACGAAACCCTGTCTCAAGAAAAACAGACAGAAAGACAGACAGAGATCATCCATCAAAAAGACTCATAAATACCAAGCAAGTATAAAATCAACAGAAGAACTTTCAATGAATATAAAGATCATAAACAATCACCAGAGTAGTTGAAAAGCTTTTAGGTGTTCAGGGCAGCAAGGATAAAATTGTTAAACACCCAGGTGAGAAGCAGCAGCCCTTGGTTGGGACTTCGCAGTATTGCACTGAGCCCTGTGTGCCCAAGGGAAAAGGAGAGATTAGATGACAGGACCATAAATAGAATATACGTCTTTTAGTCCCCCTGGGATGAGGAGACCTTACTGGAAAACAACTATTTAAAAAGAACACGATTTATAATCACTGGCTCCCAGTGGAGGGGAAAGAGATGGAAAAAAAAAAAGTCTTCCAACTTAGAAAACAGAAAAAGAACATGGGGGCCAAATTGCATGTAAGAAAATGTCCCTGAATCAAAAACTCAACCATTCAAAAATCACTTTCAAGGACTCATCTGTTTGGGTAGGAAGGTTTCTGCCACGTGTGTGTCCTGAAATATCAGATGGGGGTCCCGTAATTTTTTTTGAGCTTAAGGTTCTCCACCCACAGAGGCGCTAACAGTGGTTCACGGCCCAGTACTGTCCATGCCCAGAGATAGCCTGCCTTCCAACGTGTGCAAGGCTCTCTGGGAAAGAATGAACCATGATTTCTCAGGAAAATAAACTCCAGAGAGCTGGTATAAAGCGATTCACCAAGCTGCCCACACTCCATGCAGAATCCTAACCAGCTGATTATCTAATTGGGACAAAAAAGGCACTGTAGAGCTAGGCAAGATGCCACAGGCCTGTAATCCCAGCACTGAGAGAGGCAGAGGCAGGTGGATCTCTGTGAGTCTGAGGCCAGCCTTGTCTACAAAACCACTCCAAGACAGCCAAGGCTACACAGAGAAATCCTGTGTTGAAAAAGAAAAAAAAAAAAAAAAAGGCACTGTAGATTACTTTATTCGGTTCCCCAGCCAGTTGCTAAGCACATAGATAACATAAAAACATATGATATCTGACCTGTGCCCTCAAGATGCTTATTATCCAGTGGACCTTAAGAAATACACACAAATTAGGCTGAGGAGATATGTCTCTTAGTAAAGGGCTTGCCACTCAGGCATAAAGACCTCAGTTCAACCCTGCTTGCCCAATCTGATTGGTGAAGTGCATCCCAGTGAGAGACCCTGCCTCACCACAACAACCACCACAAAAGATGGGAGGGGCTAGAGAACTCACACACATATACGCACACCCTCACACATACAAAAATGCGCACTGACTCACAGCAAATGTGAAGAGTAGCATATCAGGTTAGGGGACTGCTGCCGGTGTCCCCACACGGGCATTCTTCCTCTCAAGGTTCCTGTTTACCTGCGGGAATATTAAGTTCAAGCATGGTGAGCTGGGTGGACTTGGTCGTTTGTTCTGTGCACCTCCCATTATTTAGAAACAAGAGAGGACTTGGTACAGAAAATCTACTTTAAAAAAAAAAGTTAAGGGGCTATAGCTGGGATACAAAGTGAATAAACTGTAATAGATAGATAGATAGATAGATAGATAGATAGATAGATAGATAGATAGATAGATAGATAGATAGATAGAT